>NW_011888899.1:2185752-2187095 GCF_000151845.1 Pteropus vampyrus
TTTTCATTGCAATTCTGCCTCCTGGTGAATCCCGGAGCGATTAATTTGGCTGCAGTGACGGAAACCGAAGGAATCCTTTGGCTCGTGTGGCCCTTAGTCTAGGGGTGAGGCCGCCGTCGGCTACGACTGGATCCGGGGCGAGCGAGGATGCGTGCTCACCCCTTCGGGCCTCTCGGTTCCTTCTGTCTCTCCGGCCATCGTGGCTCAGGCAGGCCCCAGGCTTCCCAGGAGGGCGAGACCGAGGGATGGCAGCAGCCCGCACCCCACGACCTCCCTCCTCAGTGGCCTCGGCCGGAGGCGCAGCCCCCAGTTCCCACTTAGGGAAGGTGTCCACGCAGTGGTCCCCAGAAGGAGACAACCAGAGGGGCATCTGGCACTGGCAAGGGGAGCGAGTGGGGGACCCAGGGGTGTGGACCCACCCTCCACGGGGAAGACCCAGGCCCATCCTCCATGAGGTCCCAACGCCCAGCCAGACGCTGGTGTGGGCGGTGGCCTAAGGCTGATTTCAACACGAAGCACTCGGAATACAGCTGAATGTCCCAGGAGCAGAACCACTGTGGGGAGACTGTGTTTCGGGGGGCGGGGGGCCCGCCAGGTGTTCTCCATTTTGTAGAATCGATCGCCCCCACCCCCACCACAGAGCAGCAGCGCTGGTGGGCTGAGCTGAGCCGCCGAACAAGGTGTGTGCATCGGTTCAGCCTTCGAGGTGCTGCTCTGCCTGGATAACAAGCCCGCTGACCGGGCTCTGTGTCCTCCAGCCCACCCCCTCCTGGACATTTGTGCTGCGAAACCGCATCTGGCTATAAATCGCTTTCCTTCCCATTGACCTGTGTATTACAGTTAGGGCATAAAATTGATTTCTTGTTAAGTTGTGTGTGCGGGTGGATTCCATCATTTCGTTCAGGAGTAACACACACAGCCTCACTCATCGCCACCTGAGGATGCAGATAGGGAAAGGGGCGGGGCTGGGAAATGAGGGGGCCCCCTCCCCAAACCACACTGAGTGGACGGTGGTCGGGTCCCCCACAGAAGGGAGCCTGGCTGACAACACGACAGACAGACACCACGTCTGCTACACACGATCGGAGCCGAAACGCAGTGAAAAGCACATACGGAGATAAACGTGGATTTTAAAATCGATGCGTGTGCACCCATCAGGGTCCTTCGGAGACACAGAACCAAGGCTACAGGTAAAGAGGTTTATTCTAAGGGATTGGCTCCTGTGACGGTGGAGACTGGGAAGTCCCAAGATCTGTAGTCCCCAAGCCGGACACCCAGGAGGGCGATGGCCCAGGACCAGCCTGAGAGCCACGGAGAACTGTATTGTGTTGACACCGAAGGCA
>NW_011888899.1:2188491-2189347 GCF_000151845.1 Pteropus vampyrus
GAAGGACGGCGGTTTCCTGCCGGAAGTGCCCGGAGGGTAACGGGAGATCCCAGTGGTCCAGACTGATGGTGGCGTTTCCTGAGGTGAGCTAGGGACGCTCCTCATCGGAAGAGCTGGTCCCATCCCCAGCCGAGGCCTCCAAAGGCTCCGGGGGTCCAGTTTTCTGTGTCCTCACTTCCTTCCGCTCCAAGCTGTGACGCATCCGTACCTGGGAGGCCCTTACCGAGGATGACATTGCTTGGTGAAGCCTCACCGTTCGCCAGACGCTCAGCCCAAAGCTTTGTTTAGAAGATGCGTTTGATCCTCAGAAGGATCCCTGCAAGGAGGGTTCGGGTCAGGGTTAGGCTCAGGGTCAAGGTCGGGGTCAGGGTCGGGGTCAGGGTCAGGTTCAGGGGTAGGGGTAGGGGTAGGGCTTAGGGTTAGGGTTAGGGTTAGAGTTGGGGATAAATGTTAGGGGTTGAGGTAGGGGTAGGGGTACGGGTAGGGCTTAGGGTTAAAGGTTAGGAGTAGAGATAGGGTTAGAGTCTCAATCCAGTTCTGCAGGTGGAAACAGCGGGAAGAGGAGCCGTGTTCCCCGGCAACAAGACCAGCGAGTGACAGGCAATGACACCACGAGCAGTCCCAGCAACGGGACCGGGCCGCGAGCAGGCCTGACTCTGGACAGAGACCTTCCCGCCAACCATCCCCTTGGACCCTGCCGGCAAACGGCGAAGCGACGGTTTCTTATTTCTCACTGGCTTTACCGTTCACCAGCCGGCGACGGTGAGCAAGGCGCACGGCGTCTTCCCGCCTCGGTGTCCCCATCCGCGAGGGGGCCCGTGAGGGAGTCGGCGAGTCCGTGCCTGTGAGGCGCTCT
>NW_011888899.1:2189397-2189818 GCF_000151845.1 Pteropus vampyrus
TCTGCTGTCCCCCGAGAAGCCGCCCGGTGTCTCCTGGCGCCTGACCGCCGCTCCTCCCCCGCCCCGCGACCCCAATCCGCTGTCTGCCTCCAGGCATTTGCCTCTGTGGGGCACAGCACGTCGTTGGAAGCCGATGACACGCGTCCAGCTTTCTTCACCGAGCACCGTACCTTCCAGGCCCACCCATGTGGTGCCACGAATCGGGGCCCCGCTGCCTCTCGTGGACAAATACAACCCGTTGCACGGGGCACCGCGTTTGGTCGTCATCGACCAACATCGAAGTCATTCCCAGTGTAGGGTCATCGCTGACCTGTGAGCAAGTCCGTGTGCAGACACAGCTTCTGCCCCTCCTGCACGGAGCGGGGCCGCTGGGTCGCGTGCAGTAAGGTGGCCTTGCAAACAGCGGAGCACGTACCTAAGG
>NW_011888899.1:2189868-2190183 GCF_000151845.1 Pteropus vampyrus
TCTCTGTCCCTGTCCAGGGTTTGCTCCTCTGTAAATTGTCATTCAAATTCTACACCAGCGCGATTCGAAGGGACAGCGATGAACTTGGGGCCAGGCGACCTGGGCTCTAGGCTCGAGTCTGTGGTCGTGAGGGGGTCGTGTCAGGATGCTCGGCGTCGCCGTGGTGATGAGGGTGGGGCTTCCATGGCAGATGGCTGGCGAGACGCCACGGGACAGTGAAACGGGTCTGCGTGGGCCTCCTCCTCCTCCAGAGGCAGAGTTCTCGCCGCCCAGACGCTGCCGGATGCTGCTAAACCTTTCGCCTAGGGGACAAGT
>NW_011888899.1:2190233-2191857 GCF_000151845.1 Pteropus vampyrus
AGGGGCTGAGGGTGGCATCGTGTGGACGGGGAGTTGTCAAACTTTTTCTGTGAAGAGCCGGAAAGTAAATATTTTTGTCTTCGTGGGCCATATGGTGTCTGTCACAACTCGGCAACTCTGCCCCTGCATGCACAGTAAAGCAGCCTCAGATAACACGTAAATGGCTGGGTATGGCCACGTTCCAATGAAGCTTTGTTGATAAGAGCGATCTCCCTCACAGCGAGGCGTGGCCTTGTGACCACGTCCAGCGATGGTCTCGGAGCATCCCAAGGGAGGCCGCTTCCTGCAGTGCACCCCGCTCCTCACTGGTGAAGGGACCTGGTCCTTAATGGGTTTGTAGGGAGGGTCCCTTGAATGAGAAAGAGGAAAACCTTGTCGTCTTAGCTGCCCTTAATCTTCGGTTTTCTGAGACACGCTGCTGGACCTCATTCTAGCCGTATAAGCCATTTTCCCCAAAAACAGAGCTTGTGGGGACGGGGGCTGCACCCTGCTTTAGCTTCGCTCACTCCATGAGATGGCGTTGGCTCTCCGCACACCCTGTTTAATCCTGCCGGCAAGCACACAGGGACAATTTCCTTTTGCTCCTCTGTGACCCCAAGTGCAACACCGGTCGTGGCCCCTGTGAACACTGCTCTTCGCATAGCGTCGCGCCACCTGCAAGGGACTTGTCCGAAGAGGCAGGTAATGTCACGCTGGACCTAGTGCTTTTCGCATCTGAGCGCCTCAGCTAACAAACAGGGGTGTCATAGGTGACTTCTAGGACCCTGCTGGCCCCCGAAACCCAGTGCTGATGTGTAATAAGGGCTCCCAAGGCTCAGGCCCAAGATGGGGAGAGGACACATGTCACGTGACATCTGCGATCCCCGAGTGCAGCGCGGCTAAGTCTGTCGGTTCGGACTATTCAGTCACAGGAGCCTACAAATTCCTAGTCACCACGGCCACTCGCAACTAAAAGCGTCCTGTCTGGTTCGGTCACAGAGGACACTGACATCTTCGGTCCTGGCCGCCCCGAAGGCCTGTGTTAAACGATGTCACCATAGCAACCCGCCAGCCGTGTGCCGAGGGGAGCAGAAGACATGCTCTTCAGTGGTCTGGACATTTCCTACGAGGGCAGAGCCGCAGCCCCCACGTGGATGCCCACGCCCTGGAGCCTGCGATGGCCTCCACCGTCGTCCGTGCTCCAGGGCCAGCGTGGACCCGGGCAGACGCTCGGCTGCTCCTCCGGCCCGTGGGGCCACCGCGGGAGTGCCGCAGAAGCTCCGGACAGGAGCGTGTGCAGGAATTCCCCAGGCAAGGCCGCTGCCTTCTGGAACGTTCTCTGGAGTGTCGGCGAACTGCCCATAGCCAGCACACCACGTTTCTGAGTGAGGGGACAGAAATCCAGTGCCACAAAGCAGCGTCACTCAATGTTGTCCTTAGACCACTAAATCGAGGAACCTTTACACATCATGCCATCCTCCTGTTTCAAGCCAATGATCCTTAGACCCTTTACCAAGTGTGACCAGCACCGCCAACCAGTTCGAGACACTTCTGCTGTCCCCCGAGAAGCCGCCCGGTGTCTCCTGGCGCCTGACCGCCGCTCCTCCCCCGCCCCGCGACCCCAATCCGCTGTCTGCCTCCAGGC
>NW_011888899.1:2191907-2195650 GCF_000151845.1 Pteropus vampyrus
AGGGAGAGAAGAGAGGGGAAGGAAGGGGGGAGGGACAGTGTCTGCCCCTTCTCTGCCCGCCCTACGGAAGCTGCCAGGAGTCCCTACGGGACCCAGCCACATGCGCACACATGCACACGCACACACATGCACACATGCACGCACAGACATACATGTGCACACGTGCACACGCATACACGTGCACGCACATGCACACACGTACACACATGCACACACACGTGCATTTGCGTGAGCGCATACACACATGTGTGCGCGTGCACGCATGCAAGCCCATGCACGTAGACATGCACATATGCGCACGTGTGTGCGTGCACGCATGCACAGGTACGCACAGATACGTGTGTACACACACGCACACGCACATGCACACATTCGTGCGCGCACATGCACGCATGCAAGCCCACACACGTATGCATGCACATACGCACACGTGTGCACACACGCACATGCACAAGCACACAGATACACCTGTGCACACGCACGCGCACACGCGTGCTGCCCCCTCAGCCGGGAAGGGCCAGCTCCGCAGCCGTGCCTCCACCTACTCCTCCAAGTACGAGCTGGGGCCCCTTACGAAGCAGTCACGGGCGTGGGATGCGGCCCAGGGAATACAGCCGGCAGCTTCGTAACACCTACGCCCCGTGCCAGGCGGGGCCGAGACTCACCCGGGGTCGCTCTGTAAATTACGCGAATGTCTAACTGCCACGCCGCTCACCTGAAACCGCTATGTCATATCGAACGCCGACTCTCATTGAAAAAGTAAAGAGCCGGACCACGCTCCGCATGCCGTTGCCTCTCAGGGCTCCGGCTCTGCCTCGCCGCGTGCGTGCGTCAAGCCCCCCGCCCTCGTCCCTCGCCGCCCCGCCCCGTCCCCCTCTGACTGCGAGTCACGGGCTGCAGGTTCTTCCCGGCTCCCTCCGTCGGGAGCTGCTTCGCGGGTTGTCATGGTGTCACTTTCCATTAGCTCTTTTCCTTTGCTAATTTCCGTCTTCTGCTCCCTACAGCGTGTCAGGGGGACCCCCGACCCTCTTCACAGACATTGCCCGTGCTCTCCTGCCTTTTGCCAGAGAAAGCCGGGCTCTTCTTCCTCCCCCCTTTAATGTGAAGTAACTGAGTCTCGACCTCTACCTAGCGTCAGAAACAATACTTCCTTAAAAAGGTAGCTATCCTCAGATCTTCAAGTTCACCGCTCCAAACATACTCGGTGGCGCCGACCTACACGCGGCGGAGACAAAGGCCGACACGTGCAAACGCGGAGCTGAGACGCTTTCTTTGACCCCAGAGCCGTGGGTTCTGAGAATCACACACAGCGGTTTCAGCCGCAAATGAATCAGAAGCCGCTCAGACAAACAGCAATGACGAGAAGGGGACACGAGGCACCGTCTCTGAGCCTGGACGGTGCGTCGCCTCCGCCCCGAGCACGGCCGTGTCTCTCTCCAAGGTGTAGTTACCAAGGTCAACCTCGGTCCGAACATATTAAATGGAACATTCCAGAAATAAACAATTCTCGGATTCTACGGTAAGAGCCATTCCGAGTAGCGTGGTGAAATCGCTCATCCCTCCCGGAACGGGGCTCAGCCCTCCGGCTGGCGCCCCCGCCCGGCGACGCGCCCCGGTCGTCGGCCACCGGGAATCCATCTCCGTCATCAGATCGCTTGCCAGAGAGAGACGGAGAGGGCGGGTCCGTGCACCTGTGTCACAGGACGTGGCCGTAACTGCTCTGCTTCATTCCCGTGCCGCAAACCTTGTCGCCGGCGTGTGTGGACAGGAAGACACGTGGCACACGCAGGGCTCGGCGCGTCATGGTTTCAGGCGTCCAGTGGGGGTCTCAGAACGTGTCCCCTGTGTGCAAGGGGGTCGACTGTGCATCACATCGCACACCCCGCACAACGCCCCCGTGAGCTAGGTGTGTCGTCACCCCGTTTCACAGATGAAGGAGCTGAGGCCTGGAGGGATTAAGGAAAAGTCACGCGGCTTCCGTGATGAAACCAGGGTCCCAAGGCCAGCTTCCGGCCCAGAGCCCACGGCCGCATGCCAGCCAGGCGCCCCCAAACATGCGCGTCTTTCTACCGGCTGGAGTCCCATAAACGCCCCCAAACTCTACCACCAAGTGGGAACCGTGGGCTTTTACCGGAAAGTCACCCGGCAGCGGTTTTTCACGCCAATTCTTCTCCGTTTCTGATTAAAAGCGCACATATAAAATGAATGTCACATCGGACAGACGAAACGTCACGCCCACTACACACGTTCTCCCAGAAAGTGTCATTTCAGACACACATTAATTTCGAGACACCGAAAGCGTCCCCAGAGGTGCAGCTCTGACCCGGGCCACGCGCCGTGGCCCAGCACGTGTCCTGCTCACTCCTCCCCTTGATCAGTGTTGACTGGGAGATTCCCACGTGCCCCACCCAACCACACCGGAGTTCAAGTTCTACCACTTTGGATCCCCAGCTGGTCTCCCAAACCCAACCCCTGTCACAGCTCGGCCCACGGTTCCGGGCGACACGGCGTTTATCCCAAGTCCACGATCCTCAACGGGGCTTCTCAGATCCTCCACGTGCTGCCCGCACTTTGTCTGTCCGCCCGTCCGTCACTCCGCCCCTCCCTCCATGCCTCCACCTGCCCGGCCCCCCAAATGTATGACACATGCCAGACGCCAATGACCGGCGGAAACAGACACAGTCCCTGCCCCGCTGGTCACACAAACCCATGCACGATGTCAGCAGACTGAAGAATGGGGTGCCAGAGCCGTGGCCCGGGGTTCGGGGTCTGGTTTTGTCTTCAGCCGAGGTCAGACGGGCAAGGCTTGTGAAGGACAGGAACTGAGCAGCTGTGGCAAACGCCACACCCGTGGCCGGTAGGCAGTGCCCATGAAGGACTCTACCACCGATTGCCACCTCAGCGATGTCTGCACACGCACAGATGCCACCTGCTGGTCCGCCACAAGGTCCGAACCAAACACCGCTGGCCGCGTCTGGGAAGGCCCTTCTCAGTGAGACCGGCGTCCGACCCAGCGGACTCAGTAAAGCAGACGGCCGTCCCCAGGGTGAGTGGCCCGAGCAGCCAGCTGAGGGCCTGGGTGGGACGCAGGCACAGAGGGAGGGTCGTCCCTTCCCCCGGCCGACGCTCCGGCACGTGGGTCTTCTCCTGCCCCAGGGGACTCACGCCATGGGCTCTCCTGGGCCTGCAGTGGGCAGACCATGACCATGGACTTCTCAGGCTCCATAATCATGTCGCCCATTCCTCATAATAAATCTAGATAGATGATACGTAGAGATAGATGATAGGTAGGTAGCTAGCTAGATAGATGATAGATAGATAGATAGATAGATAGATAGATAGATAGATAGATAGATAGATAGATAGGTAGATGATAGGCAGACAGACAGACACAATCCTCAGCTGAAATCTGGCTTTCCTGCTGCCCATTCCTTCAGCAAGCGGCCTGCCTGGCGCTCACGTCTGCAAGGAGAGGCACATAAGACGGTG
This sequence comes from Pteropus vampyrus, assembly GCF_000151845.1. Lineage (NCBI taxonomy): Eukaryota > Metazoa > Chordata > Mammalia > Chiroptera > Pteropodidae > Pteropus > Pteropus vampyrus. The sequence continues at coordinate 2,195,397 of NW_011888899.1, forward strand.
GAGCAGAGCCAGCCGCGGCCCCGGCCTCGGCCCTCGCACGGCAGGAGGTCTGGGTGAGGGAGACAGACGGACAAGCGGGAGGTCACAGCCTGGCAGGGGGCGGGAAGGGGCGCGGAGAGGGCCAGGCCTCCGGCGGGGGGTCTGCCTGTCAGCCCACTGCCTGCTGCAGGGTTTTATCTCTAAACCACAGCGTTCCCGTGAGAAGGTACGTATTTTCACATCTATTAAATTGCTTTGCATGAAAGTGTACTTTC
>NW_011888899.1:2196494-2196808 GCF_000151845.1 Pteropus vampyrus
ATAGATAGGTAGATGATAGGCAGACAGACAGACACAATCCTCAGCTGAAATCTGGCTTTCCTGCTGCCCATTCCTTCAGCAAGCGGCCTGCCTGGTGCTCACGTCTGCAAGGAGAGGCACATAAGACGGTGGAGCAGAGGCAGCCGCGGCCCCGGCCTCGGCCCTCGCACGGCAGGAGGTCTGGGTGAGGGAGACAGACGGACCTCCGGCGGGGGGTCCGCCTGTCAGCCCACTGCCTGCTGCAGGGTTTTATCTCTAAACCACAGCGTTCCCGTGAGAAGGTACGTATTTTCACATCTATTAAATTGCTTTGC
>NW_011888899.1:2196858-2198727 GCF_000151845.1 Pteropus vampyrus
GGGTGATTCTGAGCATTTTACTGGAACTTACTGAACGTGGGTTTCCTCTGCTGGCCACCGGAAGTGACAGTATGCTGACTGAGCAGGCCGGGGGACGGTTACATGACCAAGACCCCCGAAGAGCACAGTTCTGTGTCCGACATGTGTTAAGCACTAAGCAAACACCACCGAGCGGCCCGGGCTCGCACAGTCCGTCCCTTCGTGAGTGACACTAACTGACTCTGAGGACTTCACGAGCTTGAACCTGAAGTCCGTGACCCCTGGGAGCAGCTGCGACGCAGTCCCCACACGGCCGTCCTCCCCCGGGACGTTCCCGCCAGGTGCTCAGCAGAGCGGGAGGAGCAGGACTGCCCCCCGGGCGACCGCACGCCGTGTCCCTGTGGCAGGCGGGCTTCCCTGTCCCCAAACCCACTCTCTCCCATCCACACTCTGCCGAACACCACGGCGCAGAGACGCCCGCTGGGCCGCCCTGGGTGCTCAAGCTCGTGGCACGTCCGAGCCACGGTAGGGCGTGCAAAACGCACACCCAAGTCTCAGGGGGTTCAGCGTGTGTCCCCCGGGCCGGCACGTCTACTAATCGCCCAGTGAGTGTCACGTAGACATCTGGAGAGGCCCTGCCGTCCAGCTGTAGAATCGAAATGCTCTCACACTCATATTAGGAAGTGTCCTGGGTTTGGAAGTCTTCTTGACTTTTTGGGGTGAGCACTCAACACAGCACACGGATGTATTGCAGAACTGTGCCCTTGAGACCTGCGTACTCCTGTTAACCAGTGTCACCCCGGTAAATTAAATAAAGTTGAAAAAATAGTGACCACGAAGGCAAAATGCCAAGGTGTTTGTCATGCACCTTAATATGCTTAAGGTCCAGGACTACGGGACACGTAAATGATCGTTTGGGGATCTGTATGTGGCAGTTTGTGACACGATGCTCTCTGTTTCTACACATTGGAATTTTTTCATAATAAAAGTCATTTTAATGCCATTAGAAGCAAAAGATCTAAGGGGCTTGGATATCCGTCTAACTCTTCCCCGTTTCTGCTCCACCCAGAAAATCCGGGGTGCCCGAAAACCGGCGTTCACCCCCGAAACGTGAAGAAAACTCAGCCCCTCGGAAGTCTCACGTTCCTGTCTCGAGCAGCTGTGCAGTGGTTGGTTTCCCTCGTCTTTCTTTTTTTTTCCTGGCTGACCCCGTGGGTTATGTCGCCGCTGGGGGACTGGGCCTCGTCGTGGAACGTGACGGAAGCACCCTAACACCATTCACCCCAGTGCGGTCCTGCCGCTGAGAATCCCGAGGGTTGTTTTTCTTCCTCTTTCTATAAGCTGTGGCTTCTGTCACCTCGGGGAGAATTTGAAAGGAGGAAGCAGCTTTCTCTAACCGGCATGTGAGGTGAAATTGTCACCTCCACTCCAGATGTCCTGAACTGACCTCCCCCCTCCACAGGTGGCTCTCCTGTCCTGTGGCCCCCCGTCGCTCCAGGACACAGAGGGGCCTTCACTGCAGGGGAGGGACAGAGGGCATCTCCTGGTGACTCGAGAGTTGTCACACGTGGGGTGACGGAGCCCCTTAGAGTTCTCCAAGAATAGAAAGGGAGTACATCAACGTCTGAGTCCAGTTAACTATTTCAAGGCCTGAACATCTGAGGCCCTAAAGGGAGGCACGGTGACCTGGCTGCAAACGGCTGGGCCTGACGCTGTCCCCCACCCGCGCCCGCTGTCCTGCCTGAGCACTGCGAAGAGGCTCCTTGGTCTCTTTAAACCTCAGTTTTCCCACTTGTGAGATGGGGTGACCAGTTTAGGGGTGCTTCCGGGAGGTCGAATGAGAAGATCCATGGGAAGCATCCATCTGGTGTAGAATTAGCGCTCCCAAAT
>NW_011888899.1:2198866-2199168 GCF_000151845.1 Pteropus vampyrus
CCCTCCCCACTGCCCGGAGCCACTCGGCCCCAAGTGACAGGGTGAGCGTGCTCGTGGAAAAGAGGAGCATAGAATGTTAGAGCCGAGAGGGACCCTGGGACCCTAGATGCTTGCACGCATGTGCACATACACACATGTACATGCACACGCGTGTGCACACACAGGCACATTCATACACGTGTGCATGCGCACACATGTGCACACACTCACACACTCACACAGGACACTCATACACCCAGGCACACAGTGTACGCACACACGTGCACACACACACACTGCACCTCTTATGAGCTCCTAGAGGC
>NW_011888899.1:2200112-2202085 GCF_000151845.1 Pteropus vampyrus
GGGCGCCTCCCTCCCCACTGCCCGGAGCCACTCGGCCCCAAGTGACAGGGTGAGCGTGCTCGTGGAAAAGAGGAGCATAGAATGTTAGAGCCGAGAGGGACCCCGGGACCCTAGATGCTTGCACGCATGTGCACATACACACACGTACATGCACACGCGTGTGCACACACAGGCACATTCATACACGTGTGCACGCGCACACATGTGCACACACTCACACACTCACACAGGCACACTCATACACCCAGGCACACAGTGTACGCACACACATGCACACACACACACTGCACCTCTTATGAGCTCCTAGAGGCGTCCTGCACTGCTCACCCGCGAGGCCCTGCAGCATCGGCCCAGCCAGCTCCCGTCCCTCTGGAGGACCGTACCCTCCCCCCGCGTGCTCCCAGGTCCCAGCCACCCTGCCGCCCTAGGACCTGACCTTTGCTCACGCTTGCCCTCCCCATCCCCCTGCTCGGCGGGCTGCAGATCCCCCCGTGCCCCCTCGGGTCACCTCCCCTGCCAGCTCCTCCTGACCGCCGTCCAGAATCAGCCCCCGCACCCTAGCCCCGTCACCCTCCCGCACCCGTGAGGCTGGCCAAGGCCACCCGCGACAGGAGGGGACGCACGGCCTCGCTGGCCGCCCAGGGCCACTCAGCGTCGCCAGTCTGCGGGGACGGGTCAGGGAGGGACTCTTTAAGGGATGTATCATCCTTAAACTTTTCATGTGGAAATTTCAAACACTCAGGGAGAGGGAATAGCCTAATAAACCTCTATCACCACCTTGATTTAATAACTATTACTATTCCGCTATATTTGCTGCAACTGCTTTTAGCTTCGGCAGTCTAAGCGTGAATCACTGACGGTGTGACAGTCTGTCTCCAGGTTAAACTTCAGAACGATCTCTTAAAGAAAAACACGCTTACCTATCAACCACGACAACATAACCGGACGTCACGAAATAAATAACATAAATGTCCTTTCTTAGCATCGTCCAGTAGCACGTCCAAATTCCAATCTCCCCCAACCGCCCTAAAAAATGTCTCCTTCTGATTGGTTCATTCAAATCCAGTGCATGACACATGCAAATCGCGTTTGGTTGTTACATCACCTAAGTGTCCTCTAATTGAGAGAAGTCCATGCCTTTTATCCCCGTCATCGACGGGCTGCAGGTGCGGGGGGCGGGTGTCATTCTCATCACACGGCAAACCTGCCATGTGCCCGCAGCCGCCACCATCTCTGATAAGGAAGCCGAGGCTCCGGGCGCTCACAGGATGGGGCCACTGCTGACGCTCACTGCATCACCCGCCCCGAAAACCGGACCCGGTCTCCTGCCACAGCCGCGCTCCGTCCGCGTGAAGGGAGGCACGGCGAAGGCTCGCACCTTCTCCTTTAAATTGTAAAATGCTCCTTTAATACTGATTTTCCACACATTTTGACAGGGCGTGGTTACTGCTGCAGAAGGCAGAGGACTCGGTGACAACTCCGCCCCGAGGGATGAGAAGCGATATTCCTCACCTCCGCCCTGCGCCAGGCAGAAACACGCCCAGTAAATAAGCAAATAGCACCGAAGTTTCATCTTCGGAAGTGCGGGCCTTTCGGGCTATCCCAACGACCAAAGTCAAGGCCGGCTGTCTCCACTGTTTACAAACTCAACATCCGAGGATTGACCTGCAGAAACGGAGGGTTTCCCGGGGTCCCCTTAGACATGCAGATGTGTGTTCCTGCTTCTCTGGAACCAGCTCCCTCAGGGGGGCGCATGCTGGGGGGAGGGGACGCCTTAACAAAATGGGGTGTGGCCAGGGGAACTGTGGCCATCGCAGCCAGGCCAATGAAGGCGTATGAGGCCTCGTCCCTCCCTTTGGACTTTCGGGCAAGGCCGCCCGGCAGAGGGTCACCTGCAGACAGCGTCTCTGCCCGCGGTCGCTGGCTGACAGGCGCTCACAGCCCTGGGAGCTGGGTGGTAGGCCCTCCCCTCT
>NW_011888899.1:2202460-2204115 GCF_000151845.1 Pteropus vampyrus
TAAATGTCCTTTCTTAGCATCGTCCAGTAGCACGTCCAAATTCCAATCTCCCCCAACCGCCCTAAAAAATGTCTCCTTCTGATTGGTTCATTCAAATCCAGTGCGGATGACACATGCAAATCGCGTTTGGTTGTTACGTCACCTAAGTGTCCTCTAATTGAGAGAAGTCCATGCCTTTTATCCCCGTCATCGACGGGCTGCAGGTGCGGGGGGCAGGTGTCATTCTCATCACACGACAAACCTGCCATGTGCCCGCAGCCGCCACCATCTCTGATAAGGAAGCCGAGGCTCCGGGCGCTCACAGGATGGGGCCACTGCTGACGCTCACTGCGTCACCCGCCCCGAAAAGCGGACCCGGTCTCCTGCCACAGCCGCGCTCCGTCCGCGTGAAGGGAGGCACGGCGAAGGCTCACACCTTCTCCTTTAAATTGTAAAATGCTCCTTTAATACTGATTTTCCACACATTTTGACAGGGCGTGGTTACTGCTGCAGAAGGCAGAGGACTCGGTGACAACTCCGCCCCGAGGGATGAGAAGCGATATTCCTCACCTCCGCCCTGCGCCAGGCAGAAACACGCCCAGTAAATAAGCAAATAACACCGAAGTTTCATCTTCGGAAGTGCGGGCCTTTCGGGCTATCCCAACGACCAAAGTCAAGGCCGGCTGTCTCCACTGTTTACAAACTCGACATCCGAGGATTGACCTGCAGCAACGGAGGGGTTCCCGGGGTCCCCTTAGACATGCAGATGTGTGTTCCTGCTTCTCTGCAACCAGCTCCCTCAGGGGGGCGCATGCTGGGGGGAGGGGGCGCCTTAACAAAATGGGGTATGGCCGTGGGAACTGTGGCCATCGCAGCCAGGCCAATGAAGGCGTATGAGGCCTCGTCCCTCCCTTTGGACTTTCGGGCAAGGCCGCCCAGCAGAGGGTCACCTGCAGACAGCGTCTCTGCCCGCGGTCGCTGGCTGACAGGCGCTCACAGCCCTGGGAGCTGGGTGGTAGGCCCTCCCCTCTGCACACCCCAAGGGGGATGGGGCTCCAACATTTCATTTCTCCCACGGTGCCACAACCCGGACGCCCGATCCATGGATTTTTAAAACGTATGTTTCCAGAATATCCGGTGGATATTTCACAGGAGACGTGAAAAAATTTAAATATCTCGACGTGTTCTCTTCGCTCTGGTGGCTTCTTACCGTGTGCTCAGCGCGAGTCCCCACGGCGGGCTGCAGGGACGGCCCCTCGGCGTGATGGGACGGAGGACGCGCGTGCCTGGGGACCTCGGCGAGCACGTGCACCCCGGAAGCACAGACGCCAGCTGAGGACCCCCCAGCACCCCCTGCTCAGAAGATTCCTTCACCTTTAGCTCCAAGTTTTAAATTCTTCCAAGGAGCAAGGTTTCCTTTATGAGGACGGCGTGAGAATCGGTTTAATAAAAATGCAGGAAACAGAACGACGTGCCGGGAGCCAGTGCGAGCCCCACGCACCAGGACGGCCGCGAGCGGACGGCGTCGGGGAGCCGGGCGAGCCACGGGCGCCAAGCCGACCTTCCTGGTAGAGGGGCGACCGTTCCGGCCGACGATGCTGTGGACCCATGTCCGCGGGCGGCCGGTGAGCCATGATGTCTCCTCGGTCCCTGCTGCGGCTGGCGGATCCTACAGC
>NW_011888899.1:2204985-2207015 GCF_000151845.1 Pteropus vampyrus
CTCGACGTGTTCTCTTCGCTCTGGTGGCTTCTTACCGCGTGCTCAGCGCGAGTCCCCACGGCGGGCTGCAGGGACGGCCCCTCGGCGTGATGGGACGGAGGACGTGGGTGCCCGGGGACCTCGGCGAGCACGTGCACCCCGGAAGCACAGACGCCAGCTGAGGACCCCCCAGCCCCCCTGCTCAGAAGATTCCTTCACCTTTAGCTCCAAGTTTTAAAACCTTCCAAGGAGCAAGGTTTCCTTTATGAGGACGGTGTGAGAATCGGTTTAATAAAAATGTAGGCAACAGAACGATGTGCCGGGAGCCAGTGCGAGCCCCACGCACCAGGACGGCCGCGAGCGGACGGCGTCGGGGAGCCGGGTGAGCCACGGGCGCCAGGCCGACCTTCCTGGTAGAGGGGCGACCTGTCCGGCCGACGATGCTGCGGACCCATGTCCGCGGGCGGCCGGTGAGCCATGATGTCTCCTCGGTCCCTGCTGCGGCTGGCGGATCCTACAGCACGAGTCTCTCCCCGCCCCAAACGGGATCCGAAAGCCAATACCGCCTGGCACCAGGCTAAGCGTTCCAACGAGCTTCACCGTCAAGGCCGGAGGCCCGGAAAGGCTGAGTCGGCCCTTTAGACTCCCCGGGGCTAGGCCAGCTTTCCCGGACACCCGTCCCCATGGTGTGTGGCGTGTTTACATGCTGGAATTGTCTGCTAAAGGGGCCTCGGGCTGCACCGGGCTAAGTGGAGGGAAAATCGATAATAACCGTGAGGCTGGCGCAAAGAGCTTAGCGGCTGCTTCTTCCGCCGGTGTCCGAGGCTCCTGACGCACGGCCACAGTGCGCCCTCGCTCTGGGCCCCTCCAGAGTCCTGCCCGCCCCCCGCCTCCTCCTCCGCGCCCGTCTGCTGCCCCAACACAACGCAGTCACTCTGATGGCGAGTTTGTCTTGGGAAGGGGAAGCGGCCCCTCCGTCGCTGCAGGAGCGGGCTGTCCGTTACGAGCCAGGCAGTGGACACAGGCTACGGCCGGGCTTCATGCCGCTGCGATAACTTCACCCACGGCCATGGATCAGACAAGTGGTCACTCCAATGGTCGGTTTCTCAAGATGCAGAAGCACGTGGCACCCACTGAGCGCTTAATCCCAGCCTGGCTCACGGGTCCAGGGAGCCTTCTGGCATCCCAGGCACGACGCTTAGAAGAGGCCGTCGCTTCTGTGCGCACTGATCCCGGAGAATTTCCTTTGAGGGGCTGCCGAGCGGTTCGCGCCCCGGTATTTTCGTGGACTCTCCTGACGACGCTCCGCAGTGGGCCCCTGGCGGCTCCCGCTGGCGCTTCGGGTGCTCGCCAGAGCTGATGAGCGCGTGGAATGGCTCTGCGGTTGAGCCGCTCGAAGCTTCTGGAACTGGAAGAGGGAGCTGGTGTGAGCTGACGGTCGGGCCCCTTTACCGGTGCTGACATTTATTTTAAAACTCAAACAGCGACTTCAAAAAAGATGCATAAGAACAGTGACGGCCAAACCATTCCCTTCCCCGCATGGCGCTTTGGGTTTTATCCCCCAGCGTAGGACCAACGCCACCTGCCATGTGGTCTCTACCTTTAAGCGTCCACTTTGTCACTGAGAGAAAGAAGAACCATCTCACCCCCGAGAGCTTTTATGTCTCCCTAACTCCTTTTACTGCATTTACAATGGAAAACTATTTGGAAACGACTGACGCGCGTGTCAGGCTCGATGCTCAGGCGACTCTGGGGCCCTTCCCATCAGGTGTCGGGGTGAGCGCTCAGGTGTGCGACCCTGGCTGATGACCAAATTCTGCCAGCGCAATGCACGTTTCCCAGAGCAACCTACGGAACCCGAATCGTCCTTGATTCCGAGAAAAACGCATTATAATTTCAAACATCTCCTTCTTACAAATAACGCCACTTACATGACGAGTACAGAGTTCACATTCTGAAGACGAAGTCTGACGTTTTTGCCTAAAACAATTGCCCTGCACAGAAAATGGCTGTTGGTGCCAGGATCGGAGGCGTGCGGCTCTCAGGAGGAG
>NW_011888899.1:2207079-2208820 GCF_000151845.1 Pteropus vampyrus
GATCATGTTTGCTGAACCTGATAGTCTCAGAATCCGTTTTCACTCTGAGAATTAGCGAGGGCCCCAGAGAGCTTATGTCTGTCGGGATTCGCCATATTAGAAATTAAAGCTGAGGAAAACGTGAAACTCAACGAAATGCGGCCGTCTGAGTAGCGCTGTCATCGCGGGCGGCGTGACCCCCGGAAAAGGCCACGGCGCACGCGTAAGAAATGAGGGTGACAAAGGCCAAGAACCTTCAGTGTTGGTGTGGAAATAAGGCCACCGTCACAAGGCCCTGAGGCCTGGGACCTGGGCCAAAACACAAGGGTCCCCTTTGTCGCAGACGGTCCCAAGACCTCACGCTCTTTACCGACTCCGTCTGCAAGATTCTGCTTTTGAAAAGAAAAACCGGAATATAAACATCGAAAGGCTCGCTCGTTAGAAGGCTTAGGGGTTCGCCGCACACTGGTAAAGGCGTGTGCTTAGAGACATTCATACGGAGCAAACACTCCAAAAACCATTATGACTGTCGCGTCGCCATGGCAACACTTATTTACAATGAATTGCACGCTTACGGGGGATTCGCTGAGCCGCGCGGGTGACCGACGGTGGGAAGCACACGCGGACCTTCAAGGAAGCGGCTCGCGCTCTTTCCCACGGACCGCGGTGTGCAGGAGCCGCCCACGAGGGGCCGACGCCGGGAACTCAGCTCTCGTCGACATCGATCAGCCTTTGGTCAAACCGGCCTCGTCGTCCGTCATCGAGGTCACGGGACCGGCCGCGAAGCGGAGTGAGGACGTCCCGCGCCGTCTCCGGGCACAGCTTTCCAGCTCGATCACCCCGTGCCGCGCGTCGTCCGTCCCGCAGGGCACGACGCCGACGCGATGATTTAGGCGTCATCTTCGCTGTCGTACAGACGAGGAAACTGCCAGTCGAAGCCGCCGGAAACGTTCTCAAAACCAGGCATTTTGGAAAAAGGAAAATAAGACAGATTTCCCTCGTTTGTTTAAGTATTCGTCCACCGGTCAAAAACGTTTTGTCCACCTGTTCTGTCAGGGGCAGTGCTGGCGAGTGGAGCTCCACAGGTGGACTGATGACCTGTGAGTGGGGCCGAGACGGGCAGAGGAGCGGGAGACAGAGGTGGTTTCATTGGCGTGTGGCGGGCGTCAGACAGGTGTGCACGGGGTCTCCTGGGAGGCCCGAGTCACCCGGGACTCGATATCTCCACACGCTCTTCTCGCAAGATGACTTTAAGGCTCCCCGCAGGGAGCTGGGCCCTCTGGGCTCCTTGCCTTGAATCTGGGCCTTAGAGGCTGGGCCGTACGAGGCAGCTTCTGCCCAGTTCTCTTGAGCTGCCCCCTCTTGGGACCCAGCTGCCATGCTATGAGGAAGCCCATGTCACCCAGCGGAGGGCCCAGGGGAGACGAAGCAGCACCCAGCACCGCTGTCCTGTGACACGATGCACCGTCACGAAAGTGAACGTGGACGTGAATGCTCCAGCTCCGGCCAGGCCCCCTCCGCTGACCCACGTGCAGCAGGGATGAGCTGTCCCCTCCAGGTCCTCCCCAGAAAGAAGCAGCATGGGCCACTCGAATGATCGGAGCCCCCCGAAGCCCCTGAGCCCTGGGGTGGTTTGTTCCACAGAAATAGCCAGCCGGGCAAGGAGTCGATGCTCGAATCAAGTCTCAGAGGATGAGGGAGAGGAGCCAGGCGTGGGGGTGGGGTCGGAAGTGCCACCCCAGACGACACGGAGGCGTCGGGC
>NW_011888899.1:2208870-2209208 GCF_000151845.1 Pteropus vampyrus
CGAAGCAGCACCCAGCACCGCTGTCCTGTGACACGATGCACCGTCACGAAAGTGAACGTGGACGTGAATGCTCCAGCTCCGGCCAGGCCCCCTCCACTGACCCACGTGCAGCAGGGATGAGCTGTCCCCTCCAGGTCCTCTCCAGAAAGAAGCAGCATGGGCCACACGAATGATCGGAGCCCCCCGAAGCCCCTGAGCCCTGGGGTGGTTTGTTCCACAGAAATAGCCAGCTGGGCAAGGAGGCGATGCTCGAATCAAGTCTCAGAGGATGAGGGAGAGGAGCCAGGCGTGGGGGTGGGGTCGGAAGTGCCACCCCAGACGACACGGAGGCGTCGGGC
>NW_011888899.1:2209258-2214412 GCF_000151845.1 Pteropus vampyrus
CTCGAATCAAGTCTCAGAGGATGAGGGAGAGGAGCCAGGCGTGGGGGTGGGGTCGGAAGTGCCACCCCAGACGACACGGAGGCGTCGGGCAGGCTGCGGGGCACACGCTGGCGACGGAGCAGGAGGGCGGGGTTCGCGGCGGGGGAGGACCGCGGGGCGAGGTCAGAAACACCCCGAGTGCGTGAGCAGCTTACACGTCATCATTCGAGGCCAGCGGTCCCCGCATATGCAAAACCTGGACCCCGAAGTCGAAACCGTTTGCGTCGTGACTAAGCCATCTATTTGCCTCTTCGTTATTTATTTGCCTTTCCAAACGCCGGCGTCTGCACCGATGGTGAGCAGAGCCACTGGCACATCCCCGCACGGTCGCGTGCGTGCCGTCCAAAAAGAGAGGCCGGTTTCGCTTTAAAATGCGCTCGATGAAACAGAAAAAAAGATGTTAGTTTTATTAAGCCTCAACCCACCTAGGCATAATATCCGTGGGTCTTAGAGAATTTTTAAGAGTACATATGGGCCTTGAGACTCAAGTGTTGGAACACTTGAATTAATTTGCGCATTAATTATATTAACAGAACAGAGGCAAATGCCACATCAATTAAAAACCAAGATTCGAGTGTTTGGCAGACTTGGGCTTGCGATGCAGCACGGCCACTTACTGACGAGGTCCTTCGAAAAGGACTTAAGCTCACGGCGCCTCGGCTTCCCCTCCGTAAGGCTGTGTGGTTATAGGAGACCCCTGCCATTAACCACATGGGGCGTCATGAGCGCTCCATAGAGGAAAAGCCATATCTGTCATTGTCACTGTCTGAACGTGGCTCCTGAGAAAACATGTGGCTTATTTAGGATTCTGTCTGCAGAGAAAAAGTAGTGTCCTTGAAATGCTAGGAGCCGAATGACCTTGCCCCCTGTGAGCCCCTGAGGCACTGCTGTGCCCCTGACCTTGCCAGGACCACAGAGCTGGGCACTGGCCCTCGCTGTGAAGGGCAACCATCTCACGGCGACTCTACGTCCAGAACCAAGGGCTCGTAGCTCCCCGGTTCATGTAATTACAACTCTAAATAATTTGGGTGTAAGAAATCCATTTACGCCATTAGCTTTTATGATGGATTTTTATGTTTTCCCCCCTGGTCCCCATTTCAATTAAGAAATTTCGAGCTTCGCGACAGATCGATGGGCGGGCACCGCATCATCAATCTAACGGGTGACTTCGCGTGAGCTGGCGATTTCCCCGTCAACGACCCCTCCCCGTGTTTGGGAAACTATTAGAAACGAAGGAGAATTCAAATAGAGATAGAATATTTAAAAATATAACAAGTAAAACTGTATGGAACCCAACAGACAAGCACGCGGGTGAGTGAGTATGAGGGAAACTTGGCGAATCTGCGTGAGGCTGGCAGGGCAGAGTCGCTCGCGACGAGGCCAGGCTTTGGCGAAACGCAGCCCTCGGCGAGAGCTGGGTGGAGGGCACGTGGGCTCCTCCGTGCGGTTTCGTACGACCGCAAGGGACTACATTTTGTTAAAACAATAGAAAAGAGAGCACATTTTTGGGCCAAACATCAACTTTTCGGTAAGACAAAACTCTTAATAACTAAAAATCGGGGGACAGGCAGTCATTTTTTTCTCAAATTAGCTAAATCAGGTGGCCGCGCATCCTAAAACGTGCGCTTTTGCCCTGCCTTCCTTGACCATATGGATTTGGTTCTCGTGTTTTTCTTCCAAACCCAGCCCTGTGTGCGTGTTTCCTCTCGTGAAAGACGTCGCCCTCCTCCTGACGAGCCAAGGCCGTCCCCGTCCCCTTCCTCACTCGGTCCCCGTGACAGGTCCCCGGCACATCCCCGAGCCCCGCCTCCCCGCACTCGTCACACAGCCTGCTCTGGCTCCCTCCAGCACACCCAGGCACCAGCCACCCCTGGCACCTGCAGGAACCTGCGGGGACCGCCTTGTCCCCGACTAGCCTGCCGCCTCCGTGCCCCTCAGCAGCCAGGAGGACCTTTCAAAATCACAAAGCCGACCCCAACCCCTCCGTGCCAGACGCCCTGTGTGCCCTCCCCCTGCTCTTAAAGACAGAGTCTTCCCCAAAACTGGATTCCCCCCCCCCCACCCCGCCGCCATGGGCTGAGTCATCTTTATGAGGATTTAGTGGCCGTGTCTTTCAGGAGCTATGTCTGTTATCAGAGAGGCAGGTCACCTCGAATCGCATTTGCCTTTTAAATCTCTCACGACCCTGATAGCCGCCCCACGGACCTTCCTGCTGGCCTCCAGGCCTGCAGCTCACGGGCCGATGCAGCTCTGCAAGATTTGCTGTCCCATGTAGCTGTCAGGGTCACCGGCCACCGGCCACCGGGCAGCTACCCAGCCAGCCCAAACGGTCGCACGTCAGCCCGACTTTCTTGGAGGTTATGACCTCTCTGTCAGCAGACCTGTCACGTTGCAGCCACCTGCACTTTGCAGGATGGTCGGACTGGAGAGGGTCATCTTTTAGAGAGAGCCGTGAAGACCCCGCCCTGACCTGACACCCAGAGCCCCGTGAAGCCGCCTCGGAGAGACGCTCGACACGTCGGCCAATTACAATACAGGACGCCCAGGGAAGTCGGAGCGTCAGGCGGACAGCAAGGACCTCTTGGGTGGCAGCGTCCCAGCTGCGGCCCGGCCCCAGCAGAAGGCCGAGGACCCTGGTGCAGACTCGGGGTGCCCCTTGGGCCTGCCCGGCCTCCCCGCACGCCCAGCGCCGGCCTGCGGACAGCGAGGGCCACATGCTTCCTCGACGTCGATTCAGCCCTGCGTGTTGCTGAACTTTCCACTGGAAAATCACATCGTCGGTTTCTTCTGTGACGTATTTGTTGCTCCCAAGTGTCCCTCTCCGTGTCAGCCGTGCTGCTGGGCACAGCCGTGGGGCACTCGGTTGCCACGCAGGTGCCACAATCCGCCTCGTCGCCTCGTGGCTGCTACACATGCGGGTCATCCCTGCATCTCCGCTGTCACCAGACACGTGCCTCCCCTGTGACAGGTAAGCACGTGTCTCTCCAAGGGCTCATCTAGGAATCGGAACACTGAGTCATAACGTGGGGACTCCTACTTCGCCAAGTAGATCTGGTTCATTGTCGGGGTGGGGGGCCCCAGTTTGCCAGCATGGTGCGAGAACCAGTGCCCGCACAGCCCAGCCGAGGGGCCCTTTGCCACCGTCGGCCGGGGAGGCGGGTATGACATGAGGCGGGACCGCACTTCGCACTTCTTACTTTCCGTTTCTTTCTGACTTGTTTGAGACAGATATTTTTCTAGGCCTTTTTCCATCTTTTAAGACTTCAAAGGTGAAGTTTAAATCAAACTTTGTTCTGTGAGGACACAGAGGAAGATTAATAAAGAAGACGACGAGAGGTCGTTAGCGTCATTAAGAACGGAGCAGGGAGAACCAGAGTCACAGCGTAGGTTCTGGAAGGTGACGAGAATACGGTGCCGACCGCCGGGCGCCCCCCACCTCCTGCTGGGCTGCGGGCTCCTCCCCCTCGAGCCCCCTCCGCGCTACCCTGGCAAGGCCAGCACGAGTGATTCAGCCCCGCGGCAGCTCCTGGGCGCAGCGGGTTTGCATCCGCGTCCCCTCCAACCCCGTCGCCTCCCGGGGTTCGACTCTAGGCCGCGTCTTCCGCCGGTGGCCCCCATCGCTTCGTTTATTTATTTATTTTTGGGGAACCCCTTTCTCGTACCAGCAAAAAGCTGGTCGTCGTGTAGAAAACCTAACATGCAGAACCCAGGAAAACTAAAGAAAACTAAAAAGAACCTTTGCAAAGAAGCATAAAGCGGGAGGATTGACCACTCGCCATCAAGATTCACAGCAAAGCTGCAGCCGCCAGGACGGCGTGGCTTCGGCCCAGGAGCCGAGGAAACGAGGGCGGGAACCGAGCCAGGCACAGCCCCCCACGGACCCACAGCCCCCCACGGACCCACAGCCCCCCACGGACCCACAGACCCCCCAACGGGCGTTTCCAAAAGGAACAAAAAGAATTCAGCAGAGGGAGGACGACCTTTTCGACACGTCGCGCTGCGGCCACTGGACTCCGGAGGCGAAAAACGAGCCTCGGCCTCCGCCTCGCGCCGAACACAGAAATTAATTCCAAATGGATCATGGACTTCAATTTAAAATGTCAGATCATGAAACTGTAAGGGGGGGAAAAAAATGGGAAACATCTTTAGGATGTAGGGCCAGGTGGTGTTTTCACACTCGACATCGAAAGCACGTTCCACAGAAAGAGAAATTACTAATTCGGACCTCAACCCGATCGATAACTTTTGCTCTGAGAAAGATGTCGTTAGGAGCTGGGAATCACAGACCACGCAAGGAGAAAATATTTGCAAACCTCAGATCCGACACAGGGCTGGTGTCGAGAATAAACAAACAAACAAACAACTCTCAACATTCAAGAGTAAAAAGAAAAAACGATGACAAACGGGCAAAAGGCTTAACGGCCATTTCACTGAAGGAGACTTGCAGATGGAGACAAGCACGTCCGCCTCTGAGCAAACGCGCTCAACCCGCAGCGAGCTGCCGCCGCTCAGCGGGAGGCCCGGACTTTTTAAGAGAATCCGATGCCTAACGCCGACGCCGGCGCTGGCGAGGATGCGGAGAAGCCGTAGCTCTCATGCCCGCCACTGGGGATGTGCGATGGGACAGCCTGTCCGGAAAACAGTCGGTTTTATTCACAAAACTAAACACGGGCTTAACACATGGCCCAGCATTGACCCCAAGGGAATGCACATTTGAGCTCATCCAAAACCCTGTGCACCCAATGTCAAAGGCACTCCCGCCGGCGAGAGGTCGAACCAGGTGTGGGGACGTAGGCCCCCTCCGCGGCCGACCTAGCAACAGGAAGGAACGGACTCCAGGCCCAGGCAACCAGCTGGACGGATCGCAAGAGAATTAACCCCGCTACGTGCGAAGGATGCGGGCTCCCAAGGCTTGCCCGCCGTGTGATTCTATCGATCATCACTCTTGAAATGACAGGGCTGTGGACACGCAGGATGGATTCACGGTCGCTGGGGTTACGGAAGGGGCGGGAGGTGGGCGTGGGATGCGCCAGGGGTGCGGCGCTGTCTGGGCTGTGCGTGGTCACAGGGGTTCACACGCGTGATGAAGCGGTGTGGAGGTGAACACGCACACGC
>NW_011888899.1:2215885-2218648 GCF_000151845.1 Pteropus vampyrus
CGACCCGCACCCGGCCGGACCTTCCACCAGGAGCCCCCCCCCCCCCCCCGCCCCGCCCCCACCCCCACCGCTGGGAAATTCACGTTTCCTGTATCTTTCACTCTGCAGCTAAAGTCAATTTCATAAAAACGTTGGCTTTTCACATTTTATCTCGTCCGCGGGGCGTCTGAGTCCTTCTGCGCTCTGACTCCAGTTGGGCAACAGCACAGGGTGTCCCTCCTCCTCCAGTGGCTGCCAGGACCGCCCGCCCGCCCAGGCAATGAAGGAGACCAGGCGGAGGTCGTGGTGTCCTGGGGACCTTGGTGTCCCGGGTCCCGCCCCAGGGGAGGGGCACAGCTCCTGCAAGTCTGACATGGGGCCGGAACCACGAGCTTAGCCAGCACCCCGGCATCTGATGGACGTGGCACAGACGACGGGCTGGGCAGTGGACCCCTTTAAGTGGCTCTGGTCTGAACTCCGCCGACAGGCGCTTGTCTGCTGTTTATGTCACTGGAAGCATTCGCTGGTCACTCGCTGAAGTGTCCCTGGGAGTCAGTCAGCCCCTGAGCGCCTGTGGGGAGCCGTGGGGGCCCACACACGACGCCCACGCGGCCCCCACGAGGCGGCCTCGGCGTGCGGGGCTGGACCACGGGCCCAGCGGTCGGCCAGCGTCGGCGGGAGCCCTGCAGCCACGAAACACTGAGGGCGCCCCGCCTCCCGAGCCTCGGTTTCTTCGTCTGCACGGCGGGCGTGCGCGGCACCCGCCTCGTGCGGCTGCAGCAGGAAAGATGACACCGGCCATGGCTGAGGCTCCGGAATACGGAGGTCAAGGTCGCTGACCCCTGAATGCTTATAGCGCCCAGTGGTGTTCACCCAGACGGACCCCCACGCTGGCCAGAGAGAAGGTGCCGGGCGTGCGCTGAATTCTGGGGGCCCTTTGCAGCCTCCAGGCTGGAAGCCGTGATGGCTAAGTGGACTGCGCCCCAAAGCCACACACAAGATCCTAAGAAGGAACATGCGCTGACCTCCCTCTGCCCTGGCCAGGACATCCTGGCTGCACAGCCTCAGCTGGGAGCTGAGTTGGCGACACGTCCCTCTCACCTGTCTGACCTCCTGGCTTCAAGGAGCTTGGCCTTTGGGCTGGAGATGGCAGGGGGCGGTCACCTCCCTGCAAGTGTGAAGGTAAGCCTCCCCCCTCCACCCAGCCACGGGCTCTCCAGACACGCAGCCCAGCACGTGCCACGGGAGAGCGAGTGTGCAGGCACGGGTGCCCAAGGCAGAAGCCGCCACCCCGCCCCGGGGCGGACGGATGACCTCCTCCACGAGTTCCATCTCCTGTGTGGTGACAAACTCAACCGCCTCCCAAAATGCCCTTTAAAAGGGGTTTGCTCCGAGTTACCCTTTTACAAGAATTTAAAAAGAACAAGCAGGCTTTCTCCTCCCGTGCTGTTATTCCTGGTTAAATACCACCCAAATCGAAAGCATCTTCTTAGCGAGAGAACAGTTTGTCTGGCACCAGCTTCCCTCTCCCCAGGGGAATTGCTTTCCGCCAGGAAAACCGAGCCTCCCCCGGGCCCGGGCCGTGGGAGTGGGGGGCTTAGGGCCGGAGGGACACGCCTGGGCGGGAGAGTCCGGCCCGGCTGAGAAAGCTGCTCTCCAGGCAGCCTGCAGCCGGAGGGACCCGCAGACTCGGGGCCAGCCGTCTGGTCAACCCGGCCGACTAAGATGGCCGTGAAACCCGGCCCCTCCAAACCCGCCGTCGCCCGTCGCCCGCCGTGTTCCCCTCGGACCTTACGCTATTTAAGTATTTTGGTTACCGTTGGGTGGTTTATACCTTCAGCGATAAATGGCTGAGATGTTTCACTTCCTACATCATTTGTCTCTTGATAAAAATTTCCAGGCTTATCTCCTCCTCAAAGGCACATAATTTAAATATGAATAATGAAAAACGCTTCCAGAAACATAAACCCAGAAATGCTTTCTGAGGTGCGAACTGCTTAATGTGAAACTTGGACGCAGCACAAAAGAACCGAATGTTAGCAAATTATGCTTCCCAGCTCGGCAGGTGGTAAACCCTGCCGGGCCTGGTCCCCTCCGGGCGGGAGGGACAGCGGGGGCCCAGGGAAGCTGGGGAAGCTCGATTCCCGGCCTAGCGGTGAGGCCGGGGGCCGGCGATGCTAAGTACCTTTCCACGGTGGGCTTTAATACACACGTGCTCACCCTTTTATGGAGACGAATTTTCAGAGAGAACCAATGTGTTACAAAGCCGAAATGTAAATTATTCCTTTGCTACCAAAAAAAAACAAAAAAAAAAAACAAAAAAACCACCTTAACTCGCTTACAAGTTATTTATGGGGAAATAAGGAAATTCTACACTGTTAGACCTTTGGGTCTCAGCTGACTTTGGGTCTCTCTCTCTCTCTCTCCCCCCTGACCCCTCAAAGTAATAAACACATGGCGCTTTTTGAGCACAGGACTTAATTCTACATGGATCCTTCACAGGGCCCCCTTTCTGCTCGCCTCGCCCGTGTTACATCTGTGACAAACCATCCGGTCCTTCGCAGCAGTTGGCCCCAAACAGCACCCCATGCGGCAGGTGGGGCGTCTCAGACGCACTGAGACAGCCTCGGACACCTGGGCCCCTTCTCGTCTTCACGTGAAAGGGGAAGCGAGCTTGGCTGGGATCCTAATAAGCCCACCTAGCAAAACAAGTTTCGCCATCATTGTTTTCTGATTCGAGCAAAGAGAAGACAACTCACACTCGCCCTCGGAAGCTGCCATTCG
>NW_011888899.1:2219198-2223719 GCF_000151845.1 Pteropus vampyrus
TATGCTTCCCAGCTCGGCAGGTGTGAAAACCCTGCCGGGCCTGGCCCCCTCCGGGCGGGAGGGACAGCGGGGGCCCAGGGAAGCTCAGGAAGCTCGATTCCGGCCTAGCGGTGAGGCCGGGGGCCGGCGATGCTAAGTACCTTTCCACGGTGGGCTTTAATACACACGTGCTCACCCTTTTATGGAGACGAATTTCCAGAGAGAACCGATGTGTTAAAAAGCCGAAATGTAAATTATTCCTTTGCTACCAAAAACAAAAAAAAAACAAAAAAAAACACCTTAACTCGCCTATAAGTTATTTATGGGGAAATAAGGAAATTCTACGCTGTTAGACCTTTGGGTCTCAGCTGACTTTGGGTCTCTCTCTCTCTCTCTCTCTCCCCTGACCCCTCAAAGTAATAAACACATGGCGCTTTTCAAGCACAGGACTTAATTCTACATGGATCCGTCACAGGGCCCCCTTTCTGCTCGCCTCGCCCGTGTTACATCGGTGACAAACCATCCGGTCCTTCGCAGCAGTTGGCCCCAAACAGCACCCCATGCGGCAGGTGGGGCGTCTCAGACGCACTGGGACAGCCTCGGACACCTGGGCCCCTTCTCGTCTTCACGTGAAAGGGGAAGCGAGCTTGGCTGGGATCCTAATAAGCCCACCTAGCAAAACAAGTTTCGCCATCATTGTTTTCTGATTCGAGCAAAGAGAAGACAACTCACACTCGCCCTCGGAAGCTGCCATTCGGAAGCTGTCATTCGTGGACACAGAACGTCTGGGCGGAACCGGAGATGCTTTGCATTAACAAAAGGATCCGCCTTCCTTCCTGGCCGCCCTCCCTCCGGGTCCTCAGACAGCCCTGCTGCGCTGAACCCCATTGTTTATGCGACACCCCCGAGGGAGAGGGTGTGTTTACCGCTCAGTGTTTCACACCTTGGGTAAGGAAGTTCGGGTTCAAATTCTATTTGCGGCTTTATTTATGAGTTCGCAGCTTTCGGAGGCTTTGGGAGTATGAGAGCCAGCTGCGGCCTCTTCTGAGAAAGGCGAGCCTCTCGCGGATGAGGACGAGGCGAGGACGTTCCCCCGAGCGGCATCGATCGACCGTTTTCCTTTGGTGCGAAACGAGGCACAACGAGCCACTTCGCACGCACACAGCTCCTGCTCCCAGCGACACGGCGACACGCGAACGTCTTCGGCATCCGCTCAGAAGGTGGATCAATGGGGAGGCTTGATGAGCGAGTCAAAACCGCTCCGACAAGTTGGGGAGACTTTCATCTCCTCGCCCTGCACGTGAAAGCGGGGTGTCCACTCTGAGGGACCGCAGCCGTTCGGACGCCGGGGTCCAGCCCTCTCCAGCAGCTCTGCAGGGCACGGCTGACTGCAGGTGCAAACTCGGGTGTGCACGGAATTCAACCGCATTAAAGGAAAGCTCAGCCATTTCCAGGCCTGCCTCCCGTCCCCAGGGTCCTGGGAAGACCACGGGGGTCCTTGACAGAGCAGAGGAGCTGGAGAGAGCCCTGGCCCTCAGTCCTTGCCGGCACGGCTGACGTGCGCTCAGAGCACATAGTTGAAACCTAGGGGGCCCTCTGTAGGGACGTGGGGTGTTGGCCCGGGGGTGGGAGCCACCATGCCAGGGACCAGAGACCTCCCTTACCCCACGGAGGTCCAGCTGCCTCTGCTACCCACGAGCTATGGCCCAGGACCCTCAGGTCCGTGCCTGCTCCCCAGAATAAGAAGACGCTCCCTCCCTCCCTCCCTCCCTCTCCCTCCCTCCCTCTCTCTCCCTCTCTCTGCCCTTCCTTCTCCCTTCCTCTCTGCACCACCCCACAGAAGCCGATCAAATCTAACCAATCTGCTCAGACTTTCACGCTAAATCAGAAGTAAAACTGTCCTCAGACTGTGCCTGCTCGTAGCCGCGCGAACGTCCCTGGGTGAGGAGACTCGTGGGCCTGTCGATATGATGTCCATGTGACAGCAACATCTAACCGTCCAAGGACCCGCGAGCTCGCCTGCAGAGCAGCGTGTCAGCTTAGGCCTTGCTGCAGTGAGGGGCTCAGCACACCTGAGCCCGGGGTGTCCGGTGAGAGAGTGAGGAAGGAGCCCTGGCAGGCAGGGGTCTCGCTCGGGACTGGGTGCTGTCAGGAAGGGGCTCTGCTAGGGTCTCGAGCAGCTGTGAGTGGGGGGAGGGGAGGCCAGGGTGGGGAAAGCTGGGGTGGCAGAGGCCCAGCCATCACTCAGCCGGCTGGTGATGGTGTCGGCGGGGGACCTTGTCCAAGACGGTCTGTGTGTGTGTTCGTTAGGACGACGCCACTCAGCTGTAAGAGTCACGCCTTTGTCGCTACGTCGAGGTCAGGTCCGACCTGCCAACTCGAGGTCCCGTTGTCCTTCCTGAGAGGCAGGAAGGGAAAACCCCGAAGGCCGATGCGCACCAGCACCTGCTGTCGACTCTGCGGCTGCTCTGCGTGCTGAAGACAGCAGAGTCCCCTCGAGTCCCCCGTCCCCTCGAGTCCCCTGTCCCCTCGAGTCCCCTGTCCTCTCGAGTCCCACGGGTGTTGTTTTTCTGCAGCGGGCGTTTGAGAGCAGGAAAAGCAGCTCCTTTGGCCTAAGTGCCAGCTGCCTGTTTCCCGAGGGTGGATGGTGCTTGGACTCCCCGACACCTCATCCGCCCAGGTCCCCAGGGAGCCTTGGACGATGAGTCTGTCCCCGGGTCACCTTTGCAGTGGGGGCCGGAGAGCTGGTTGCTCTGCTCTCAGCTCGGCCTCTGCATTCTGCCCTCTGTCCCCGGGGGCTCTGCGTCCCAGAACGGCGAGGGCCAGCCCTGCCCGCTCGGCTGGGTCCCCGTCTCTGCTTCACATCTGTGTCCTCACCGCCCAGGGGACCTTCCCGTGTCCCTATCAGGCTGACGCCTGCTCCTCTCTCATGTGTCAACCCAAGGTGTTACCTCCTCCGAGAAGCCCTCCGTGATCCCCAAGCCTCGTGGTCGGGGAGGGGCTAATCCCTGGGAATCTTATTTCGGCTTTATTTCGTTGCTGACTGAATTCCCTGCGTGATCCTGTGCTTCCCCAACGTGACAGATTGTAAGAATCGCCTGTCCCCTGAGTTAAAGCGCACACCTCGGCCCACCCCGGACCCACCATGTCGGAGCCTGCAGCAGTGGGCCCCACCCCCTCCCCGCCCTCTCTGGGGTCCCAGCAGGTTCTGTGATGCCAGAGGAGGCCGCCATCCACTCGTCACGCAGGGGAACTTTAACTGGGGGGATCCCGCACGGGGGGGCATCACTCAGCGTCACGACGTACACGGTAACCGGGCGGTTGCCCCAGGCCAGGCTTTGCTGGCCGTGGCCGGATGGGCACTGGCTTTTGTCAGGTGCTTTCTCTGCATCTAATGATGTGATCTGGCGATTTTTCTTCTTCAGCCCGTTGACAGGCTGGATTTTGTTAACTGATTTTGAATGTCGAACCAGCCTCATGCACCCGGGACAAACTCACTTGGCCGTAGTGTATAATCCCTTTTGTGCACTGTTAGATTCGACTTGCTGGCGTTTTGTCAAGGACCAGCTGCCTCTCTGCTCACGAGAGATCTGGGCCTGTCCTTTTTCCCGCTCGCAACGTCCTCGGCCGGTTCTGGAATTAGCATCGTGCTGGGCTCCTGAGATGGGTCAGGCTGGATTCCCTCCGCTGCTGGGAGAGACTGTGCGGACTGGATGCCATTCCTTCCTTAAACGCCGGCAGCGTTCCCCGGCGAACCCACGCCGGCCTGGCGTCGGCTCTCAGGAAAGTTATTCGTTGCCGATTCGATTCCTGTCACGAACATAGGCGTGTTCATATTATCTGTCTATCCTCGTGTGAGTTTCGGTGGTTTGTGTCACTCAAGGAATTGGTCCCTTTCATCTACAGTATCAAATCTGTGGGCCTGGAGCCGTTCTCGGTATTCTTGATTACCCTCGGGACGTCCACGTGCTCGGAAGTGACAGCCCGCCCTGTCCCCTCTCGGGCATCAGCCACGTGCGACTGCTCTACCTCCACGGTTACCCGGCCAGAGCTTTACCCATTTTATTGACCTTTTCAAAGAAACAGCTGTCGGTTTGGTCGATTTTCTCTGCCGTCTTCCTTTTCGCGTTTCATTATCCCGCCCCGATTCATGTTGTCCATTCTCTTCTTCTTGCCTGGGGCTTGTTCAGTCTCTCGCCGCCAAGATGGAAGCCCCACCGTCGACTTCGTCTCCTTCCCAGACGCACGTCCACACCCCGAACTTCCCTCCGAGCCCTGCTCTCTGGGGCCGCGCCTTCTGAAAAGTTAATTTGCATTTCCACGTTGCTTAAAATGTCTTTAAACGTCTCTCGAGAGCGTGCCTTTGACCCATGTGTTATTTAGAAGGGAGTTGTTTGGTCTCCCAACGGTGAGAGTTTTCGCAGGCGACCCTAACGTGGCCCACGCAGTCCTGGCGTCCATTCAAGGCCACTGGCCGCTCCATCCAGCACGGTGGCTGGGCCACCGTTTTTCCAGAACCCCGAGTCCTCAGGGAGTCTGGCC
>NW_011888899.1:2224752-2226661 GCF_000151845.1 Pteropus vampyrus
CCCCCAGAAGATTTGCATTGCATGTGTCAGCTTGGGAAAGGCCCTGAGAAGTCCTGCAGGGAGCACATTTGGTTTCCTCGGCTTCCCCGCCAAATATATGTGAGCAAACACTTTTCTAAGACGAAAGCTCTCCTCCGTCTCATCCTGCTGGTGACCGTGGTATCCGTGCAGGACACAGCGTTTGCAGGGACCGGAGACCGGCCTCGCGACCAGGTGAGGAGCAGGACGTCCTCCTCGGGGTCAGCAGCCCCCCGACCCCGGCCCCCGTCATCCTCCGCTCCGAGTAGCTGCATCTCTGCCCTGCTCGGCTGCGAGCTGCGGGAGGGGCGTGAGCACCGCCCACCCTCCAGCGCCAGGCCGGGCGTGGGATTTGAAGACGCTTGTTTAAGCAAGGGTGGCACGGAGAGAGGGCAGGGGGCGGCACAGTGCTGCACTGTGCTCGAAAGGCTGCAGCCGACCCGTCCCTGACTGCTCCCCAGGGGCCGAGATGGGCTGGACACCTGCGGACAATGTCCCAGAAGAGGCTTCCTTGGGGAGGCGCCCGGCTCCCGAGCATGTTCACCGCAGAGCTCCAACCTGTGGCTCCCCACCCAGGGGACCTCGGCGATTGAAAGTGGCGACGGCTTCTCGGGCTCGCCCTGCAGACCTGGACCGAGGAGAGCCCAGTCCCTCCCACGGCGGGGCGGGGGGTTCGGGGGACTGGGTTCGAGCTGAGACAGGCTCATTCTGGCAACAGCGCTATTTGTCCCATTAGGAAGCGCAGTCTATCTGTCCCATTAGGAAGCGCAGTATACAATCAGTTACATGGTTGACGATGACATTCAGACCGTGAGGCCCGGTCACGCGCTCTGGCGCACACCGCGAGAGCTCCGCGGAGCCGCCGGGCCCAGCGGTGACCCCGTCGCGGGCCCCCAGCGAGCGCCTCGGCCGGACCCGCCTGCTGGAGCTCGCCCCGATGCGCCGACCTGTCCGCGGCCCCCCGCCAGCGCAAATCACCCACTTACGTTCTCGCACAAAATCCAATTGCCAATTTGTCTTTTTATTTCTTACACTTAAAGTGATTTGCCTTCGAATAATCGACAATGAATTGTTCATTTTACTGCCACGGGAGGCGACTGCTCGTCCGGGGAGCCACTGGGTTCGTGACGATTGCCAGAGAATGGGTCTCTGGGCTTCACCACAGCCACGAGAAGACTTCTTGGGGGGTTGCTGTGCCGGCAGCATGGGGTCTCCCCATCCCTGCACCTGTTCCCCGGCCAGCCTCCCCCGGGCCCCGACTGCGCTGGCTCTGAGGGTCACTGGGACACGCTCCCCTCCAGGAAGCCATTAATCAGCTGTAATGGCCGCCCCGGCACTGGCCTTTGGCCATATGGAGGTGGCTTTGGGCATTACAGTCCCTCCCAGGGAAGGCAAGTCCCAGAGCAAGGCCGGGGCTTAGGAAAGAACCGCCCGGTCCCCTCCGCCCGGTCCCCTCCGCCCGGTCCCCTCTGCCCAGTCCCCTCCGCCCGGTCCCCTCTGCCCAGTCCCGTCCCGCCCGGTCCCCTCCGCCCGGTCCCCTCCGCCCGGTCCCCTCCACCCGGTCCCCTCCGCCCCGTCCCCTCCGCCCCGTCGCCCCGTCCGCAGGGCCAGGGCCCACCCAGCAGCGCCTCTCTCAGGAGCTTCCTGTCCTTCCGGTGCCTGCGTCCTGGGTATGATGACGAGGGCCTGGCTGTCCATCCCCGCAGACCCTGGCGGCCACGTCTGCCGTCACAAGAGGGACACGTCGCCTTCCCACGCCCGGGAGGCGGCCCCGGCAGCCCAGAGCCTCGGGGAGCGAGAAGGCCCGGGCTCAGCCTGGGGTGCTGCCGGGCTCGGCGAGGACGGAGCCCTCCGCCCCAGGACGCTGCCCGCTGCCGGGACACGGGGACGC
>NW_011888899.1:2227746-2230713 GCF_000151845.1 Pteropus vampyrus
AGCCCTGCAGTCGCCTGAGCACGGACGTCGGAATCGGGCCGTCTCGCTCCGGGACCGAGTCCCCACGGGCCCGCTGGGCTCTGCAGGGACCTCGCCCGTTTCCTGGTTCAGAGAAGCGGGGACACGCGGCCGGTTGGCGAGCGTGTCACTGAGGTGAAACGGGCAGAGAGCCCGGGCCGAGGAAGCCGCTGAGTGAACGGGGTGCGGCTCTGAATACCCTGCAGGCCGGTCTCCCGCGCTCAGACGGGCCTGCACCGCCCGCCTCTGGGGAGCCCAGGCCCCGCCCCCAAGCCGCAGCCCGACGCCACAGCCCCTTCTTCTGTTTCGATGTGCTTTTCACAGTCGTGTTTATTTTCCGTTGTCGTTTATTTCCGTTGTCTATAGACCTCCCTCGATTTACTTTGCATGGATGAAGGAGCCTGGCCGGTCAATAACGGGTGTGCTCGACGGCGTTGGGTGAATGAATGAAAGAGTGAATGAGTGAATGAATGAAGGCCTGCCCTGCATCAGAATGAGTGAATGAGTGAATGAATGAAGGCCTGCCCTGCATGCCGGGGGCACAGCTGGAAGGAAGCTGTAGATCTGTGCATGTGACAAATGGGAAGCTCCAGGTCCGAGCGAGTACGGGGGGACGGGGCGGGGCAGGGCGGGGAAGGGGGGACCCAGCGGGGGCTCAGTGAGTCGAGCCGGGTGTCGACAGGCAGCAGGAGAGGGTGCGGGAGACATGGTTTTTTGCACCAAATCTTTAAAATACAGTGCGTGCTTTACACCCACAGCCCCTCTCCATCCAGACGAGCCACAACGCGAGTGCCACATGTCACCTGTGGCCGCCGGCCGCCATATTGAGCACCGCAGGTGTACACGGGCCCTGGCCCCTGACCTGCACGTGGGGTAAGGGGCCCGGGCTGAGCTTGGGGCTGGGCGCTGCGTCTCGTGTAGAAACCGCCAGGTCCTGGGGGTCCAGGGGTTCCCGCTCTCACCGCCCCCTGTCTCTGCTCTGATTTCGGCTCCGATGCCCTTGTTCTGAAAGGCAGAAGTCAGACCAAGTGGCATAAAACTTTCTGGAGGACAGGTAACGTTCTGAACGTATCCGCAGCGAACTTTAATGGGACTCCATAAAGCGAACAGACCTCAGAACGCGCTGGAATCCTCAGCGAATGACCTTGGTGTTTTTAATGAAATCCAAAGTGAGATTTAAGAATGTGCGGGGTTTACAGGGCCAGCTACCCAAAAGGAACCGGGACCTTGCGGGACGGGAGGACGTGGATGACCGGATGGACCCTTCTTCCCGCCCGCTGGCTCTGGACCAGCTCATTCCCAGATGTGGGGTCAAGTCATATCTCAGGATGTGACGTCCTAATAGCTTAAGAATTTTCCAGAAGGACAGAAAACACTTCTCCTGGATCACTACCACTCGTCTTCGGGGTCCCACCTCAGAGATCTTTCCTTCTTCGTGATGACGAAACCCGCACGTGTTATCATCATGATTTGCCCAACCACCTGTATCAGGTGAGCTGGCGGCGTGTGTGCCGTGGGGCGATGGGGGGGATGGATGCTTCTTCACCTGAGCACCGCCTGTAGCCACGTGTGGATTGAATCTGTGAGTGGACTATTTAATTGCGGAACCCAACCTGAGTCATAAGGGGCCGCAAACTGGCCCACTCATTCCTTCTTGTCGGAAATCGAGCTCACCATTCTCCTCCCTCTGGGAAACGTCCAGACGCTGACGCGTTCGGTCTCGGGACGTCATTCAGAGTGGCCGTGCGGGGACCAAGCCAAGGTGGCTCCCGTCCCGCCACTGCTAGGAGACGCGGCGTCTTCAATCTGCTGGTCGCCTCTTCCCCGTTGTCTTCGGCCACTCATCACAAATACTGTGCGTGATCATTTTTCAGGCTCTTTATCTTTTTACTCCCAGAAGCGCCCAGCACAGAGCCCTCGGCGGACGAGAAATTCAGATGCATTGGTTGAAAGCATACGTGGGTCATCGACTTCCTGGGGCTCCAGGCACCGTCCCCCCCAGCCTGGGAATCTCTCCGCTCTGAGTTTTCCCAGAGCTGTGGGGTCCCCTCTTCCCCTCCTTTCTCGCTTTGCAAGAACCGTAATGGAAAGTCTCAATTAACTGTTGAGCTCAGGCAAGATGTTCTAGTTAACTAAATGAATGAACGATTAAAGTTAACTGAAGACTAATCAGCAAACATTTTCCTGGTTGCTATGAAAATGCTCGGTGTTGGACACGTTGCTAAGTATAGACGTGCCCATCTGTCTTGGGATCGGGAAGATAATGAACACGACTCAATTTCTCCTTGTTGGTTCAAGATCATTCTGGGATCATTATTTCTCGTGACAGGTGGCTCTCCAGGCTGTCCCCGCCCCACTCAATGTCATCGGGGTCCCAAAGGAGTGCACGGCTGTCAGGCGCTTCTCTCCCTAAACCGAAGTCAACAGCCACTTTCCTGTTTTAATCCGAAGCTCTGTGAGAATGTTAGAATAGGGAGCGCCAAACTAGAGGCCAAAAAATTAGCAAAATTTACTTCTAAAAACCACAAAAGCAGTTGGCAGCTACTACAAACCCAAACATGCCCCCGCTTCCTCCTCACTTAGAGAACAATTTTGTCCATGAGGCAGGGGACCCCGAGGCAGAGGAGCTGGGGCCATTCTCCAGCCCCAGGGGCAATGAATCTTGATTAATTAAAACAGCCCTCTTCACAGAGATCGGTTTAGGACTTCCTAAACCGGGATCGGGGCATGAAGGGCGGTCTGCTGAGGGGCTCCCGGAGAAGATTTTCTATCTCTTAAAAGGGGGTGCAGACCGCCTGGGGCGACGCTGTGTAAAGACGAGATGCTCGGTGCTGTGGCAGCCCCCTTGCGACGATGAGGGACAGGCCTGGGACGCCAACGGGAGGGCTGGATGGAAAGATGAAAGCATCTTGTCCTCAGGAACATCAGCGATCCCTAGATCAGCCACCC
>NW_011888899.1:2232973-2234753 GCF_000151845.1 Pteropus vampyrus
GTCCTAAAAGGTCGCCACACGTCAGGAGCTCTTTCTCGGCGGCCTACAAGGAGCTGGGGGCAGCGTGTCCTAAACTCAAGGAAAGAAGGCGGGAGAGAAGTCTTGATGCAGAAAGCGAAGACCAGTCAGTCCCACCAGCATGGCGGCTGGACGGAAGGGGGTGGGGAGCCCCGGGGCGGGGGAGTGGACGCAGCAACGCACGGCACACTGACTGCGCGCTCCGGACTGCGGGCCGCAGTCTCCCGGTTTCACCGCGGACCTCATGGCTTCCGGTATGGCGTTTCGAGAACGAATGAGGAGGCCTGGACCTGGCTTCGGGGAAGTGCGGGGGTGACAGGGCCGAGGCCGCAAGAGAGAAGGTGACGGGATCTGGGGCCAGGCAGAGTCTGGGAGACGACGGACTGCCGGCCAGCCTGGTTCAGGGGTTCCCCGCATCGACGGACGGCCCGACAGGTCGGGCAGGTGTGGGGCTCACCGGGTAGGAGGCTGGAGGTTCCTGCTAGGGGAGGGTGGCCGTAGAGAGTGGGGGCCGCGGTCAGAGTCCTCGTCTGTCCTCGACACACCCCTAGTCCGCTCCGGGAGACGTAGCTTGGTCCGAACCAGGCCTGGGCTGTGAAGGAAACAGCACCGTCACCACCTGCGCACGGGCCGGGCCTGTTCGGGCAGCGCCCCCGCCCAGGGGCAGCGTGGGGTTTGGGCCGGTCACTAACAGCGCTTCACTGCTCGCCACACGGGCCTCCGGGAAGCCGGTTGTACCCTGAGCTCCATGTCACTCGAGGACAAAGGACAGGGGAGTAGCCCTTGGCCAACCTCACAGATCGGGCAGTGGCAGTGAGGGATGCCAGAGCGAGTGACCGGACGCCAGGTCCCTGCTCCTTGCTCCGTCCTGCAGGAGGACGTTGGCTGGGACGGCAGAGGGGCTCAGAGCTCAGAGGAAGGAGCTGGGACCAAGGGCTCATTAATTTGTCCTCACGCGCATTTTTCACTGTCCTCTCCATGCTCCGTCCACCCCAACACACACGCGTGTGCATGCACACACGGAAGCGCACATGTGCACAAGCCCAGGCATACACGCACACTCACATACACACACACGTCCACACACCTGTGCAAGCACGCATGCACACATGAACGCACACACGTGCACACATGCCCATGTTCGCACATGCACGTGCATGCGTTCACGCAATGCTCACACCCCCACACACGTGCCCGGGGCCAGACGAGAGGGAGCCGGTGGGTCTGCAGCCGTCCACAGACCTGCGGAGCCGGCGTGACGGACGGTGCATCCCGGCACGATGTCCGTGCGCTCCAGGCAGGAAGCGTAACCGATGAAGGAATTGACAGAAGTGATTTGGGCGTGTTATGTATGGCGGCATTTTAAAGGCAGATCAGAAGAGAAAAAAGCATTTCTTTTGAAATAAAATGCTCTCACACTGTAATTTGTAATACTTCCCCAAGAAATGATCTCTCTAATTTTTCCAACTGAGGTTTTCGAAATAAATCTCAGTTAGGTGACCGGACAGCTCTCGGCAAATAAGATGTATAAGGAGTGTGCATTTCTAACGTCCAAGGACGAGAACGCAATTTGCAGTCTCCCGGGCGGGCAGGCCCTAGTCACAGTGCTTTCAGGTTTTCGGGGTTGATTCAGGAACGGGGCTGGGGACACCTGGGCACTGACGGCCTCAGACGCACCGTCCGGTTGTTGACATGGCCGAGGTCCGCCTGCAAAGACTCCGCCCACCCTGTCCTGGGCGACAGGGAGTGGCAAGGGCCCCCC
>NW_011888899.1:2235617-2236343 GCF_000151845.1 Pteropus vampyrus
CCCGCGACAGCTGCAGGCGCCCGCCTCCCGCCCGCCGCCTGGTCCTCCCGGAAATGCTCCTCTGGAGCCAGCGCTGGGGCCACGGAGCACGCGTCTGGGACCTCGGCCAAGGACTCGTGGCCCACGCACGGCCACGGGCCGCTTCGGGGGCGGCCGATCCACGAACATTAAAGATGGAACGCCTCTGCTGGATGAGGGGTTCGCTCGCGGCAGCGCGGTGCCGGGCTCGGCCGGCCGCGGCGGAACCACCGTCACGAGTGTGGTCTCGCGAAGGACAGGGATGTTTAGCCACGTGACTGTCCGCCGGCCGCCTTGCGGGGCCGTGTCGGGCGAGCGTCAGAAGCGTCCACCTTGTATCGATGGGCAGGTGAGCTCAAAACGCCTGCGACGCGATCGATCGCACTGATCGCCGCATGTTAACTGCGCGGATTAGAAAAGGGGGAGTGGACGCCCCGGCCGCCTGCGCCCAGCGCTCACTCCAACCATCTCTCTTGCTGCCCCTTGTGTTTCTTCTCATTCTGGGCTCTTCCTTTCTGTCCTCGATTAATGACAGTCGATTAGACGACGAACAAAATGACTTCCACGGCGCGCCTGAGGGAGCTTCCCCGGGCAGCTGTCTCGATGAGGACGCTGGCGAGTCCGGTCTGCGTCCCCACCTGGGGGAACGAGGACCAGGAGCAGCCGCCCCTCCCCCCGGGAGCTCGGGCTGGGACGAGGGGGACGTGC
>NW_011888899.1:2236393-2239843 GCF_000151845.1 Pteropus vampyrus
TCAGACGCACCGTCCGGTTGTTGACATGGCCGAGGTCCGCCTGCAAAGACTCCGCCCACCCTGTCCTGGGCGACAGGGAGTGGCAAGGGCCCCCCTCACTTTCAGGCTGACTGAGGCCCGGCCATCTGTGTGGGGGCCACGGAGGCGGGGAGGGAGCACCTCTCTAGAAGCAGGGCCACAGGCACAGGTGGCTCCACAGAAGGAGCGGGCTTTCTCGGGGCTCCCTGCACCCACACCCTGGGCCATGCAATGGTCTCAGGGATCTGACACAAGAGAACCTTGGGGAGACCTTCTGGTTACCCCCAGATCGCCCGCTTCCCAGGCCTGTGCAGGGTGGACCTCTCAGAAGCGCAGTGAGCCTGGCGTTGGTCGCACCTGCAGTGTCCACTGAGGTCCAGCGTCCAGCCTCCCTGAAGCGTGGGGGCGCAGCGGCCCAGCTCCCTTCCATGCCTCTGAGTCTCCCCTCCCCACTCCCTGGCCCAGGAGGGGCTTCTCTCACCTCTCGCCAAAGACGGGCCGACCGTACCGAATGGACAGTCCCTGGCCTCGGAGCGCGTCCCCGTGTCGGCCAGGTGACCCCAAAGCGTGAGGGGGAGGTGAGGGGCGCCAGTGGCGATGGCGAATTCATCGCAGCTTGCGGTGGGGCTGCGGGTGCCAGCGCTCCCCCTCCCCCGGCCCGCTGGTGGACTGGCAGCTCCAGGCTCACCTGCCCCAGGTAGACCCCCCCCCAGACAAAATAAAACGAAACCCAAGAGCGTGCACCCCTCTTTCTGTGAGCCAAGAAAAACTCTAGCTGTGTCTCCCTGGCTCAGACGAGGTCACGTGATCACCTCTGACCAATGGCAGCGTCCGGGGGTGTCCTCGGCACCTGGCCTGAGCCGTCTCTCATTCCTGGAGAGGATGCGGGGTTAGCTCCCCCGGGAATCTCTTCCAACAAGAAGAAGGAGGGGAACCCCAGGGCACTGCGCGGCCCCGCCTCTCGCCCCCGGTGAGTGACCAGCCCCAGACGCCTGACCGCACCATGCAAGGACAGGGGACACCACAGCAGGGGTCACGCTCTCCTCTCCGGCATCCCGACGACTTCTCGCCTGGGGGACCCCGTGGGCGGGGCAGCCCCTCTGGCCATTTTGGGGCTCCCCGTGACAGCTGCAGGCGCCCGCCTCCCGCCCGCCGCCTGGTCCTCCCGGAAATGCTCCTCTGGAGCCAGCGCTGGGGCCACGGAGCACGCGTCCGGGACCTCGGCCAAGGACTCGTGGCCCACGCACGGCCACGGGCCGCTTCGGGGGCGGCCGATCCACGAACATTAAAGATGAAACGCATCTGCTGGATGAGGGGTTCGCTCGCGGCAGCGCGGTGCCGGGCTCGGCCGGCCGCGGCGGAACCACTGTCACGAGTGTGGTCTCGCGAAGGACAGGGATGTGTTGCCACGTGACCGTCCGCCGGCCGCCTTGCGGGGCTGTGTCGGGCGAGCGTCAGAAGCGTCCACCTTGTATCGATGGGCAGGTGAGCTCAAAACGCCTGCGACGCGATCGATAGCACTGATCACCGCATGTTAACTGCGCGGATTAGAAAAGGGGGAGTGGACGCCCCGGCCGCCTGCGCCCGGCGCTCACTCCAACCATCTCTCTTGCTGCCCCTTGTGGTTCTCCTTATTCTGGGCTCTTCCTTTCTGTCCTCGATTAATGACAGTGATTAGACGACGAACAAAATGACTTCCACGGCGCGCCTGAGGGAGCTTCCCCGGGCAGCTGTCTCGATGAGGACGGTGGCGAGTCCGGTCTGCGTCCCCACCTGGGGGAACGAGGACCAGGAGCAGCCGCCCCTC
Source organism: Pteropus vampyrus (assembly GCF_000151845.1). NCBI lineage: Eukaryota > Metazoa > Chordata > Mammalia > Chiroptera > Pteropodidae > Pteropus > Pteropus vampyrus. The sequence continues at coordinate 2,238,219 of NW_011888899.1, forward strand.
CCCCCGGGAGCTCGGGCTGGGACGAGGGGGACGTGCCGGGGCCTCTCAGGAGCCCTGCTTCTGGACGTGTCATCTGTGTACTCGGGAGGGACAGACAGTGGCTGCTCCCACTTGCTTTAGCAAAGGAAGGACGGTCTTGAGCAGGCTGCGTGCTCGTCACATTTGTCACAGCCACGGGAAGGTGTTTCCTGGGCCCCCGAGGGAAGGACAAGTGACAGAGTCTCACTCTCTGGGGGCGGGAGGGGGAGGAGAGAGAGGCCTGAGACTCTCCCGAACCGTTTCCGCCTCACCGTGTGCCCCGCATTCCGCTTCCTGTGATGCTAGAAGACCCTTCGAGACGAAATAAAGAAATGCCACTGAAACCTCGTGTAGGGTTTGCTCTTTCGTTCAATAAGCATTTAGCGAGCACCTGCTGTACGCACAGGTCTGCATGGGGCGGGGCCTGTGGGGGCCAGGGGGAGGGACCCAGGGGTCCTAGTCGCCTGGCAGGGCCGTGCTATGGGAACAGGTGCTGCAGGGGGGCTCGCTGTCCTGGCGTCTGGTGGCCAGCCCAGCCTGCTTCCCCCTCCCTATTCCGCGAGACCCTCCTGCCCGCGAAAAGCCCAGTTCGGCGCTTTGCGCGTGGTAGGTGCTCAATAAATGCCGCCTGCTAGGTCAAGGAGGACGAGCCATGTGGACCACCACAGCACACAGTGGGGACGCACTGAAGCCGCTGCACAGGTTCCGACAGCACGTCCCCCGGGGCCGTTAGAAATGCAGTCTCAGCCCGCCCCCCGGCCCACTGACCCCGCTCCCCCCTCCCGGGGCGGGGCGGCCCGGGCCTCCTCAGCCCTCCTGGGGCTCTGCTGCTGGCTCAGGTTTGGCACCCCCTGACCCTGCGGCCGGGGACTGGGAGGAGCGCGCCGGCAGTGGGGGAGGGGGCCGGGGGACCTCGCCAGAGGGGCTGAGAGGCTCACAGGAAAAGCACCTGGGCTCGCCTGTTTCTGACGCTTCCCGGGGGGCCGTCGCGTCTCCCGGCCCACCTGAGCGCGCCCCCAGGTGTGTGCAGTAGTGCCGGGCTCTTCACCCTCTGCGGGAGCCTGCGGTCTGTCTCCCCTGAAGGACAATGAGTCTTTGGGGACTGTATCAGTCCCCTATGACAAACATGCGGCTAAAACACAAACTCATTATCTCACGGTTCGGGGGGCGAGAAGTCCGACCTGGCCTTACTGGGCTGAAAACCAGGGAAAAGGAAGGAGGCTTTATCCTCATCTCGCAGGTAGGAAACTGAGGGTCGGACGATGCGGGACCAGCATCGGCCAGCCTGAGACTCCACACCGAACGCTGGGGCCCCGAGGAGCCTTTCCGAGCACCCCAACTACGGGAGCCGCTTCTGCAGGGGTGTTGGGGAAGAGGCTCGGAGCCGCCCGGGCCCCCTTGGCTGGGACACGCAGACACAGAGCTGAGTCTGACTTCTCTCCTTCCAGGCTCTTCGACTCCGAGGGGCTGCGTCCTCTGAGCCCAAAGCAGGTGGAGCAGCCTTGGGGGCAGTGGTGGCTGGTCACAGGTCAGCAACGTCCCCTGCCCTCTCCCTGGGCCATCTTCAGGGCCTGGACCCAGGGCTGACTTAGGCTCAGGGATGCGAG
>NW_011888899.1:2239893-2243674 GCF_000151845.1 Pteropus vampyrus
TGGCGAGTCCGGTCTGCGTCCCCACCTGGGGGAACGAGGACCAGGAGCAGCCGCCCCTCCCCCCGGGAGCTCGGGCTGGGACGAGGGGGACGTGCCGGGGCCTCTCAGGAGCCCTGCTTCTGGACGTGTCATCTGTGTCCTCAGGAGGGACAGACAGTGGCTGCTCCCACTTGCTTTAGCGAAGGAAGGACGGTCTTGAGCAGGCTGCGTGCTCGTCACATTTGTCACAGCCACGGGAAGGCGTTTCCTGGGCCCCCGAGGGAAGGACAAGTGACAGAGTCTCACTCTCTGGGGGCGGGAGGGGGAGGGGAGAGAGGCCTGAGACTCTCCCGAACCGTTTCCGCCTCACCGTGTGCCCCGCATTCCGCTTCCTGTGATGCTAGAAGACCCTTCGAGACGAAATAAAGAAATGCCGCTGAAACCTCGTGTAGGGTTTGCTCTTTCGTTCAGTAAGCATTTAGCGAGCACCTGCTGTACGCACAGGGCTGCGGGGTGGGGCCTGTGGGGGCCAAGGGGGAGGGACCCAGGGGTCCTAGTCGCCTGGCAGGGCCGTGCTATGGGAACAGGTGCTGCACGGAGGCTCGCTGTCCTGGCGTCTGGTGGCCGGCCCAGCCTGCTTCCCCCTCCCTATTCCGCGAGACCCTCCTGCCCGCAAAAAGCCCAGTCCGGCGCTTTGCGCGTGGTAGGTGCTCAATAAATGCCGCCTGCTAGGTCAAGGAGGACGAGCCATGCGGACGACCACAGCACACAGTGGGGACGCACTGGGGCCGCTGCACAGGTTCCGACGGCACGTCCCCCGGGGCCGTTAGAAATGCAGTCTCGGCTCAACCCTGGCCCACTGACCCCGCTCCCCCCTCCCGGGGCGGGGCGGCCCGGGCCTCCTCAGCCCTCCTGGGACTCTGCTGCTGGCTCCGGTTTGGCACCCTCGCTGACCCTGCGGCCGAGGACTGGGAGGAGCGCGCCGGCAGTGGGGGAGGGGGCCGGGGGACCTCGCCAGAGGGGCTGAGAGGCTCACAGGAAAACCACCTGGGCTCGCCTGTTTCTGACGCTTCCCGTGGGGCCCACCTGAGCGCGCCCCCAGGTGTGTGCAGTAGTGCTGGGCTCTTCACCCTCTGCGGGAGCCTGCGGTCTGTCTCCCCTGAAGGACAATGAGTCTTTGGGGACTGTATCAGTCCCCTGTGACAAACATGCGGCTAAAACACAAACATTATCTCACGGTTCGGGGGCGAGAAGTCCGACCTGGCCTCACTGGGCTGAAAACCAGGGAAAAGGCAGAAGGCTTTATCCTCATCTCGCAGGTAGGAAACTGAGGGTCGGACGATGCGAGACCAGCATCGGCCAGCCTGAGACTCCACACCGAACGCTGGGGCCCCGAGGAGCCTTTCCGAGCACCCCGACTACGGGAGCCGCTTCTGCAGGGGTGTTGGGGGAGAGGCTCGGAGCCGCCCAGGCCCCCTTGGCTGGGACACGCAGACACAGAGCTGAGTCTCACTTCTCTCCTTCCAGGCTCTTCGACTCCGAGGGGCTGCGTCTTCTGAGCCCAAAGCAGGTGGAGCAGCCTTGGGGGCACTGGTGGCTGGTCACAGGTCAGCAACGTCCCCTGCCCTCTCCCTGGGCCATCTTCAGGGCCTGGACCCAGGGCTGACTTAGGCTCAGGGATGCGAGCAGGGGCCAAGCCTCCTCGTGCCTGTCGTCTGCCGCTGCTGCCCCAGTGACCACAGGGTCACCAGGCCAGGGGCCCCCCGAGCAAGACTCTAGCCAAGATGCTGCCTGTGGCCCTGAGCTGGCGGACCAGTCCAGCTTCGTCCAGCCCAGGAGCCAGGTGACTGACCCGTGACTCACGAGAGAGAACAATTGTAGTTTTAAGCCTCTGGACTCGGGGAGCTCCGTGACTCGCCGTTATTACGGCCAGTTCTTTACAGTTTAGAAGGAAATTCGAAATTGAGGCGGGACCGTCTTTCGAACGAGGTTTTAGTAGGGCGTATGACACCAGGGTGTCCACAAACACACTTCCTACTCCACCTGGCGTAATTTGAAAGGTTTTTCTCTACGTCTGATGCGTAATTCATCCGCGTTAATGGTCCAGCTCACTCGATGACCCGACACGGTCCGTGAGAAGCACGTGACTGACGTGGGAGTCGACTGCAGTCACGGCCAGCCCACCAGCCCGTCGCCACCGGAAACTTCCTGCCCAAACTTAGTTCTAATGTGCGGACTAATTCTGAGCTTCCGAGTGACAGCTAATCTGCTCTCTCCTTGTCTGTAAAATAATTAAATCATTCCCACTCTCCCAGACGCTTTTTATTTATTTTTTTTAATCCTCTCATTAAAAACCATTTAAAGTTTTCTGCTCTGTTATCTGCTATATTTCAACTTCTGTATTTTCTCTGCTTTCCTGTCATGTTTCCCATCAAAGGTCCCGTTTTCGTTCTTTTGTGAGGATGGCTTACTCCCCCCCTCCCGCCCCCAACAGCAGCTTTGAACTCAAAAACCCGAAAACCACATTATTTGGAATGAAAGAGTGTGTAGTGTCACACACTTGCCATCTGATGTGTCACGTACGTTTTGTTTTAATTTTTTGGAATGATTTTTTACGAACGAGGCCGTCTGTCCCAGGTCACTCAGGTCTCCAGACCCCTCTTCGCAAGAAACACTCGTCCTGATAACACAGCCATCACCACGGCAACCGAAGGCAACGCCACAACCAGGTTTATGACTTCAAGGGCCCAGATTTGCATCTCTCACCCAGGGCGTCAGTGTAAGAAGCCCTGGAGGGCTGCCCCACTGGTCCCCGAGCTGAGAACACGGAGTTGGGGACATCGTGGTGAAAACCACCGGACCTTTCTCCATCAGCCTTGGACACGTGCACAAAGCAGCAGCGATGGCTTGTCACACGTCCAGCCGCGTTTCCTCGTGTCATGCTGCCTCCCCCTCCCCTGCGGATGAGCAGAGCTGTCTCAAGACACAGGTGAGCGTTGCTCAGGCGATGGGAGGCAGAGCGAGTTTCCGGAAACCCCCAGCACCCTCTCCTAACTGAGCGTGCTGGTCTACCGAAAGCTTGGGAAGAACGGGCAGATGAATCGCCCCGTGTCTGGGGTGACAGGAGGGCAGCACGGCCCCCGGGCTCAGCGGACACTGGCGTGGGGGCGGCTGTCGGCATTTGGAACCCCAACACCGGCGTTTGACCGGCCGAGTTTCAGCCTCCGCGTTGGGCCCTTGGTGAGTTACTTACCATCCACGGCCCCGTAAAGGGAGGATTGCATGTCATTCTTCTTAACGCCGGATGAAACCGCTCCTTCTCCTGTAGGCGCCTCCTACACCCCCTGTGGGGCCTGACCATTCTTTATTGGCCGAAGGTGCCACCTCTGATGCGAACGTGTCCCCATGCCCTGGTCCCCCTCTCCCTGGGTCATTACCTGCCCACGATCCCATGGGAAATTGGTTAATTGGGGGAGCCCTCGACAGAGTGGGGGGACACAGAGCAGGGGCTCCGCAAGCCTGAGAAAGCATCTGAGTCATTCTGAGGCACAGAGCTCCCCATGCAGTAGGTCTGGCGTGGGGTCTGGTCGTTTGCATTTCTAAGAAGCTGCCTGGCAGCGGGGGCCAGGCTTCCAGACCCTCCATGGAACACAGACTGCAGTTCAGCCTCCCGGAGCCCCAGAGGGCGTTAACATGGCCGCGTCCTCCATCACCCATGCCCGGCAGTCCGTTCTGTCCCCGCACACTGCAGGACCAGCCCCCTCCCCTGCAGCGCTGGCTTCTCACACCTCCTACAGCTCCT
>NW_011888899.1:2244747-2246234 GCF_000151845.1 Pteropus vampyrus
TGGTCCCCCTCTCCCTGGGTCATTACCTGCCCACGATCCCATGGGAAATTGGTTAATTGGGGGAGCCCTCGACAGAGTGGGGGGACACAGAGCAGAGGCTCCGCAAGCCTGAGAAAGCATCTGAGTCATTCTGAGGCGCAGAGCTCCCCATGCAGTAGGTCTGGAGCCGGGTCTGGTCGTTCGCATTTCTAAGAAGCTGCCTGGCAGTGGGGGCCAGGCTTCCAGAACCTCCATGGAACGCAGACTGCAGGTCAGCCTCCCGGAGCCCCAGCGGGGGTTAACGCGGCCGCGTCCTCCATCACCCATGCCCGGCCGTCCGTTCTGTCCCCGCACACTGCAGGACCAGCCCCCTCCCCTGCAGCGCTGGCTTCTCACACCTCCTACAGCTCCTATGTGTGTGCGTGTGTGTGTGCGTGTGCGCGCGCGTGTGTATGTGCACGCGTGCGTGTGTGTGTCTGTGTGTGCGTGTGTGTGCGTGTGTCTGTGTGGGTGCGTGTGTGGGTGCGTGTGTGTGCGTGTGTGTGCGCGCGTGCACGTTTGTGTGTGCGTGTGTGTGTCTAGGAAACAATAATTACGAATGACAGGAGCACCTAACGCGGACCGAGGGCTCGCTCCCTGCTGAGCCGGCAGGCACAGGTGATAATGATCACAATAATAACACAGATAATAACGACGACTCAAGCCGTGTACTCAGCACCACCGCTGGACCAGCACCGAGGCGGCGCTCCCAGAGCCCCTGGCGGCTGGCTCCCTCGGGATTTACCAGATGAAGAGCGGAAAGCTGGGAGCGGTTGGTCAGTAACTGGCCCAAGGCCACACTGCCGATGACATCCAGAGGGGAAGTGGAAGCCCAAGATTGTCTGCGGGCAGAACCAGAGCCCTTGAGGACCACACGAGCCAGAAGACAAGAACAGCCCCCCGAGCGAGCCCCGGTCTTGCCAGCCACCAACCAGGGCAGCGCTGTCTCCTCTCACCCCAGAGGCCGGCAGCCCCCGCTCCTCCGGGGAAAACAACACCCCACTCACCCCGCGAAGACGGAGCTGCAGGAGCCCGCCCGCACGTCACAGACGGGCCGACGCGCGCGTCCCCAAGGAGCCTCCCTCACCGGAAAGAGTAGGAGAACCCGGAGGTAACGAAACGTTCCCGCGGGAGGACAAATTCCCTCCCTCTCCGACTTGTCCCGACTCTACCGTACACGACTCGGTGGGTGGGAAGTGACTCCAGCGGCTCGGCGGGGGCTGCAGCCTCCGGTGTTGGCTGCAAAGCCCCCTGGGACGTCCCACCGGCCCTTCCTTCTCTGCTCTGCTCATCTGGAGAGGAACACACTTCCCCCAGGAAGTTGGCGACACCAATTAGAATATAAAGATTCCGAGTTTGCATGTCCGGATTGCTAAAGCCGCATCCAGGATTAGCCGGTGCCTTCTAGAACCTCTGAGGAAAGGGGCCGAGAACGGCGAGCCATCACGGGGCTGCGCAGCATCGAGGGC
>NW_011888899.1:2246532-2249407 GCF_000151845.1 Pteropus vampyrus
GTCCGTTCTGTCCCCGCACACTGCAGGACCAGCCCCCTCCCCTGCAGCGCTGGCTTCTCACACCTCCTACAGCTCCTGTGTGTGTGCGTGTGTGTGTGTGTGTGTGCACGCGTGTATCTGTGTGTGTGCGCGCGTGTGTGCGTGTGTCTGTGTGTGCGCGTGTGTGTGTGCGTGTGTGTGCATGTGTGTGCGCGTGTGTGTGTGCGTGTGTGTGTCTAGGAAACAATAATTACGAATGACAGGAGCACCCAACGCGGACCGAGGGCTCGCTCCCTGCTGAGCCGGCAGGCACAGGTGATAATGACCACAATAATAACACAGATAATAACGACGACTCAAGCCGTGTACTCAGCACCGCCGCTGGACCAGCACCGAGGCGGCGCTCCCAGAGCCCCTGGCGGCTGGCTCCCTCGGGATTGAAGAGCGGAAAGCTGGGAGCGGTTGGTCAGTAACTGGCCCAAGGCCACACCGCCGATGACATCCAGAGGGGACGTGCAAGCCCAAGATTGTCTGCGGGCAGAACCAGAGCCCTTGGGGACCACACGAGCCAGAAGACAAGAACAGCCCCCCGAGCGAGGCCTGGGGCCGGGTCACGGTCTCACCAGCCACCAACCAGGGCAGCGCTGCCTCCTCTCACCCCAGAGGCCGGCAGCCCCCGCTCCTCCGGGGAAAACAACACCCCACTCACCCCACGAAGACGGAGCTGCAGGAGCCCGCCCGCACGTCACAGACGGGCCGACGCACGCATCCCCAGGGAGCCTCCCTCGCCAGAAAGAGTAGGAGAACCCGGAGGTAACGAAACGTTCCCGCGGGAGGACAAATTCCCTCCCTCTCCAACTTGTCCCGACTCTACCGTACACGACTCGGTGGGTAGGAAGTGACTCCAGCGGCTCGGCGGGGGCTGCAGCCTCCGGCGTCGGCTGCAAAGCCCCCTGGGACGTCCCACCGGCCCTTCCTTCTCTGCTCTGCTCATCTGGAGAGGAACGCTTCCCCCAGGAAGTTGGCGACACCAATTAGAATATAAAGATTCCGAGTTTGCATGTCCGGATTGCTAAAGCCGCATCCAGGATTAGCCGGTGCCTTCTAGAACCTCTGAGGAAAGGGGCCGAGAACGGCGAGCCATCACGGGGCTGCGCAGCATCGAGGGCACGGGCAGCAGTGAGACGGGACGGGCGGTGCCCGGGGTGCAAAGGTCAGCAGGCGGCCACCCTCGGGGCATCCGCATGCAGGGGGCCGTCAAAGGGAGCCCCTCGTGACCCGTTGCTGTGTGAAGGTTCTAGAAGGGGCAGGGTGACAAAGCCGTGGGGCGACCTGGGTGAGAACTCAGCGTGAGCTGTGGGTTTGCAGCCCCCTTGGCTGGGAGGGAGCGGAGGCGGCTGGGACCTCTGAGACGGTCGGCTTTCGTCCCTGCCTAAGGGGACTCAGGGGTGTGACAGTGCCTCGTACACTGAATGGTCGTGGTGACTTGTCCAGACTCTTTGCCGGACACGACTCATCCTACCGTTGCCATGAACAACTTAACCTCTAACTCGGTTTCCCGAACAGCGTGACCCCCGGCCGACCGTGGGCGTTGGGCGACACGGCGTGCTGGGTGTTCACAAACGAGACGGAGGGGCCTCTGTCCCTCCCCCGCCCTCGCTCCTTCAGTGCATCCTCCTTCCAGGCTTCGGCCTGGGGACCCCGCCCCTCCCCGGAACTGTGCTCGCTCTGCGACACTGGCCGCCAACGCTTCCTGGGTTCCATCCCGGCAGACGTCCCCTGGGCCAGCCGTGAGCCACAGACACCTCCTTCCCCAGTCCCCCCGCCACCTCCCCGAGAACGGAACAGCACAGCTGCATCCGGGGGGCCCCCTTGTCCCCACGACCGCTCCCCCGAGCCACGCAGACGGCCTCAGACGCTGTCTCTCGGCCACAGTTTCATCTGGCCGCCCGTCCTCCTGTGCGACACCGCTCTTTCCATTTCAGAGAATTAATTATCTGGAATTGTCAGAAATAGCCTCAAATCTCACAGCAGTTACCCCTCGCCATTAGCGAGAGAGCGGCTGCAGCCTTCCTCCGCGGGATCATCTGTGCCAAGAGGTCAACGGGGCAAAACAAGCGAAAAGCCATTTGCTTCGGCGCCGTTAGGAGGCTTCGCAGATAATGATATAATCTTCCAGGTATTCCTGGGGATTCGCTCCAGCTGCCCAGTCTCACGAGTGAACTTTGACAATAGAAAATCGTGGGTGATTTCTGTTTGTTTGGGTGTCGTTTCTATAGTAATGAGTAATTATTGACAAAGGAAGTCGTGCAAGGGAGTTCAGTCAATAAATAACCTTTCTTTCCTTTTGAAAAAGTAAATGCCCACGATGGAGGCCTAAAGCAGAATCGAGTAAAGGACATCTCGTGGTCTCTCTCTTCTCCTTGGCTTATCTTGCGGGCGAGATGTCATTCTCAATTAGAGTCACGAGGAGTAAGTGGCCATGGGGCTCTATTTCTAGCAGCGATGCCGGACGACGAAGAGCTCACAGCTCTCTGACGAGAGGAGGGCGAAGACCCTCCATGTGTCTCAAAGACAAGCCCCGTCTTTGCTCTCGTTCAGCCCCGCGGTCCGGAAGTCCCGTGAAAGGCTCCGCATCACACACCGTCCGAAGGTGGAGAAGACGACACAGCCTCTTCGGCAGTGACTGTCCCCGCTCCACGTTCTCCTGCCCCAAACAATCAGGCACATTCGGCCCCCCAGCCCGTGGGCCCCCGAGATCAGCATCCTTCCGCTTGCTGGTTGGCTGAACCAGAGCTGAGCGAGCTCCTGCCTCCCATCGTCTACTGCGTGTTTACTGAAGCTTCTGCCAGGCGCCAGGCGCGGGCTCCAGGCGGGATGCAGGCTCCAGGCGGGA
>NW_011888899.1:2252953-2253490 GCF_000151845.1 Pteropus vampyrus
CCCCACCGCCCCCCCCACCCCGCCGAGCTGCCATCAGCACCTTCATCACGGAAGTCACACCGCGGTGTCCGTTTCCTAACGGGAGACACAATGAAAGGGCGATGGCCTGGCGCAGGACATCCGGGGGCTGTGGGTTTTGGACAGGCATGGCTGTGTGGTCCCCTGTCCCCATGACGCTTAGTTAACACCCACCAGTCACCACAGGAGCCATGCGGGAGCCGTGCGGTGTGCTCAGTGCAGCCGGAGAGGAGGGTCTTGCTTCTGGTCCCTCGCTCCAGGCGGGGTTCTCGGTCCTGACATAAGCCACACAGCGAGGCACTGCTGCGCAATCCGAAAACAGACAGGGTGGGGCCGAGGGGAAGGGCTGGCCAAGCATCCTGGCCGGAGCACAGAACCTGTCCCCAGCCGGGGACCTTAGAGCCTGGAGCCGTGGGCGCCCTGTGTTTCTGCGGCGCATCGTGCAGGGAGAGCACTCGTCTGCGGCGAGTTCCCCTGCGTGGGCCCCGCACGGCCACCAAACCGCAGCTTCGCCCCCTC
>NW_011888899.1:2254650-2263435 GCF_000151845.1 Pteropus vampyrus
CGTGCAGGGAGAGCACTCGTCTGCGGCGAGTTCCCCTGCGTGGGCCCCGCACGGCCACCAAACCGCAGCTTCGCCCCCTCGCGGCGGCCACGTCCCCAGCCGGGGACCTTAGAGCCTGGAGCCGTGGGCGCCCTGTGTTTCTGCGGCGCATCGTGCAGGGAGAGCACTCGCCCGCGGCGAGTTCCCCTGCGTGGGCCCCGCACGGCCACCAAACCGCAGCTTCGCCCCCTCGCGGTGGCCACGTCCTCAGCGCCCGAGCTCAGCGCCCCAGGCGGCACAGACGCCAAGTCGGTATTTGCTGAATAAGTGGTTGAAAGGTCCCACTCAATGTTATAAATGAGACGGAACTCTCCTCTCGGCGTCATTGAATTAATTCCGTATGAAATCAGTGAAGAGGAGAGAAATTTCGAGAGAAAATGGTTGACAGCTTCCTTGTGTTCATCCAAAATGAAAAAAAATATATAGAAACTTTACTGAGCCCCATGGATGCGATGCGCACTTTAAGTTTTGGTCACCCGCATTTACTATCGAAAGCAGGAGTTGGCAATCTTTGGGGTGCAGGCAAACTTCGGCCACCCCCTTGTTTTTGCAAAAATCACCAGTTACTGGAACATGATCACGTCCACTTGTTTCCATCTGGTGACTCGGTGTTGCGACAGACACAGCTTTGGGGGTTCAAAACTGACAGTTTCTGCTACCTGGCCCTCCACGGAAGAAAGTTTTCTGTAGACAAATGTTAGAAATAAGGACAAAAAACGTGGACGGACGGAGCTCCTGCATGTTAGCTTCGGCACGGTGCGACACCCACGCCCGACCGCCAGCAGGCGAGAGAAAGGGGAGAGGCATCCTCTTCAGCACCCCGAGACCGTGTCAGCGAAGGAAGCTCGCCACGGGTGAGGGGCTGCTCCGAGGCGCCCGCGAGCTCTGTGCGGGATGGCATCACGCGGCCGGCTCCTCGCCCGGCTCCGTGGGGGAACATGCAGCACGAGAACTCACACCTTCGCCTACACCCTGAGTCCTCCTCGGTGCCACCAGAGTCGGCCACCAAACTCCCTGAGCCTCGGTTTCCTCGTCTGGAAAGCTGGGACGTTAATATCTGTCTCTCGGACTGCAGCCACTGTTGGGATTAAAGGTGACCATTTGCAAGAAGCAAGCCCAGTGCCCGCCCAAAAATGTTAGTTTAGTATCTCGTTATATCCCTCGATCAGCGTTGTGCTGGTAAATGTCTAACAACCCTGTTCCTCGGGACCGGGAACAGAGTTCGGCCAATTGTCACGGAATAAACGCCCCTACGTGGCGGATTTCAAGCCATCCACGTGAGCGCAGAAGAGATGCTGACAACCAGACTCAAGCGCGAACTCAGCCCCACCTCGCATTCCTGCAAAGGGGGTGTAGTCCCACAGCTTCGGGGACACCAGGAACTTTACCGGAGTTTCGGTGTCTCCGTAGGCGACAGCATCCGCGTCCCATCGGCCGACTACGTGGCGTCGGGAGGGCGTGTTCCTTAGCAGGACGGCCGTCCGCGGGTTCTGTGCATCTTCCCCTACTTAAACGACTCGAGTCTGAGCTTTCACAGCCAGGACCTGGGTCTTAGACGCTGTCAGGGGTACAGTGTTTGCATTCCCCACGCGGGGAGCCCTGCACATTGGCTGGCTGCTGGTCTCCTCGTCCTGGAACGAGGCAGCGGCCTACGTCACGCCTCGGGTATCAAAGCGCATTTAGCCAGATTTCAGCGTCTGCTCGTGTTCCCTTGGGCGTGAGGGAGGGGGGCCGACACCATGCCGCTGCCCGCTCCTCTGCACGCCCAGCTAAGCAGTCCCTCCCAGCAGACCACCTTCAGAGGGCGACGGTCGTGCCCCTCACCTCCCTCTAGAACCACTTGTTGCCCTTTGGGGTACACCTGACCCAAGGAACAAGCTCCTCGGGGACCATGTGGCCTGCAAACTCCCATAGAGAGAGGCTCGCTGCCCCTACCCCCGGCACCCCCCCTCCCGCCACGGGAGAGCAGAGGCGACCTCATCACCCACATCTCGGGTCTGCTTTGGCCAATTTTCTGCAAACTCGGAGAGAGACCCTTGAGAAGTAGTGTATCCCCCCGATAGTCGCCACGCGTCCAGCTCTGCACCGTGCAGCTTCTCGCCCCCCATGTCACGCAGCCGGCATCGCCGAGGCCACTTCCAGAGACCAGGTGCCTGGGGAATCGTGACCCCTGGCGTCTCCAGGGACGACGAGCGTGGTCACCTTCACGTGGCTCACTCCGAATGAGGGCGGGCCCTCTCTGTGCGTCCGGAACGGACAGCGGGCTGGTCGGTTTTCATTTTTTTAAGGAACAATAATCCCTAGAAAGATATAAATTGCACCTTTTTGTTGTTTTTGGTTTCGCGTGTGTTTTTTGCCCTCTACAATCTGCATTGGCAGCATTTTCCATCAATTCGAAACGTTCAAATACAGATCGTCTGGCCTCCCGGGACAACTACGTCTGTGGAGGACGGCTCACCCGCGCCAGCGCCCCCAACGCTGTCTGCTCTGAAGTGCGCTCGGAGAGGCGTAGCTATAGGAACAGCACGCAGGTGCGCAGGGGCCGCCGCGCTTCCTGATAATGGGCCCATTAATGAAATAGCGGTTTGATTTTCAATCGCCCTTAATGATACCTTTTGTGTCACCGGCGTCCACACGTGCCGCCATGTTCAAATAGGCCGTTTCGGGTGGGGCACGAATGGGACAGGCGAGGCGGCGCCGTCTCTCCTGGCTGGAGCCATAGCTAACTGGCCGGAAGCCGTAGCAGCTGACAGATCAGACAGGTCGCGAGGGCTTGACACGCCGGGCTCACCGGCGGCCCGCGCCCTCTCCCTGCGGTGGGACATCGGGGCAGAGCGGGGGAAGGCCCGGTGCTGGGCCAGGGCCGGCCCGACGCGTCGGCGGGTGTCACAGTTGCTCCCGGGTCAGGCAGTCCAGACCGTGGGCGCGTGAACGTTTAAAGAGACACAGAGAAGCTCAGGGCGCTGGACGTCGGACAGGGACGCACGGGTGGTCACGCGTCAGCGTGTCCCTCCGTGGAACGTGCAGAATCACATGCAAACGCAGCAGTTTGACACGGAGCCGGAGCTGCCACCCCAAAGGAGCCGCCTGGCACACCCCAGGCCTCGAACCCTGGTGAGAACTGGGGAAACGGCCTTTCGATGGGCCTAGGGTGACACCGTCTCTCAAACTTCTGTTTGCAAAGATAACAAGGAACCAAATATGGTGACTACCAGACTGAAAATTAAAAACGTTGCTTAAAATTAGCGTCGCTATATCATCTGCACCAGTAGCAACGCCTCGTCCCGTGGATGACACCGTCCCCTGTCCCTTTGTCCTAAGCACCCCTGGCCTTTGTGTCCTAAGCAGAACACTATTTGGGCTCCGGCCGGAATCTGTGTGTCCCGAGTATCTATTCTTATTGATCTATCTCAGACGAATGCTCTGGCCTTGCACTTTTGGGTTAACAAACATGAAATTGAGATGGAGAGAAAGAAGCCCGTCCCCACCAGTGGCTTAAAGAGAACTTTGGGACGTCGCGTTGGCCCCACACGGGGAGAAGCATGGGGGGCGGATGCAGCGCCCTGGCTCACGCTAGACCCCGCTTCTGGTTGCTTTCCTTCATGAACAGCTGATGTCTTTCTGTTCTGGGCGCCCCCAGGTTCTCCTTGGGGCCTTATAATTCATCTTTTCCCCTGGGCCACTTGCAGACAATGAACCCCAAGCCAAGGGTCCTATTGTGGTGACATCAGTCAGTCAGTCCTGGAAAAGCGTCCCTTCAAAATTTAGTCCCAAGTAACACAACCTATCAGAAACAGGCTCCACTTGTACCCAGATCCTCTGCCCTAGAACTTTGGGGTCACGTGGTGCCCGTCTGTCCCATTTGACCCCACATGGCCCGTGTTCCTCCAGCAGCACCGGCTGTCACAGCCGCGTCACACTCAATGGAGCCAGGCAGCCTGGCACTGGACGCAGAGTCCGGCAGCTCTGAAGCGCTTCCTGCCATAATGGATTTTAAGTGGTTTTGCTGCAGCTTCACACCCTGTGCCCCCAAATCTCCCTCCGTCTCGTCAGCAGGACGTGCCACCAAGCCGGAAGAGAAAGCATAACATAGTGATTGATCGATGTCGACTCCATTTCGGATCACGTTTTCCCCTTCCAGGTGGAAACCGACGGTGCCGTTTTTAATCTTTTCCATCTGTTTTTACACGTCTGGTCATTGGGAAGCCAGCATCGCGCTCATCTGGCGGGACTGTCTGACACCGCAGCTCAGCGAGCCATTCAGAACCCCCGCCTCGTGTCCAGCCTCATCTGCGAGCGGAGCCTCGGCCCCAACCTCCAGCCACGAGCGGGCCCCAACCTGCTTAAGCGGCTCGACCGGCATCTCCCAGCACCCAGTCCTGTGCTCAGAGGGGCAGCCCGTGTCATGTCATCAAAACCCAAGTCCTTTACCCGAAGGACGTGGCCGGAGACCTATGTGCACGGACCTGCGTGACAACACGGCGATGGCCAGGGAAGCTCCACACAGCGGAAAATGTCTACTGTAGAAGCGTCCACACCAGACACCGATGGAATAGGAAACAATGGAACAGATTCTCGAGACGCGCTTTGGGAAGGTGGGAAACGCTCGCGTACGTGAATCCAAGGGGGGGGGCGAGGCAGACGTGTGAGTGAAGGCGTGCCAGTTTCCTGCTGGGCGCACACACACGCACACGAGCGCGCACACATGCACACGCACGCACACGCATGTGCACCCATGCACACGCACACACGAGTACACACATGCACGCACATGCACATGAGCGCGCACGCGCACACAGCCATGTGCACATATGTGCATGTGAGCACACACGCACATGCACACACTAGCACGCACACACACAAGTACATATGCATGAGCACGCACATGAGCACACGCGCGCACACGTACACACACAACTGTGTGCACACATACACACACGTGTGTGTGCACATTGGCATGCACACACATATACACACGAGCACACACGCACACGTATGCATGTGAGCACATGCGCGCATGCACACACTAGCACGCACACATGTGCACACGTGCGCACATATGCACGTGAGTGCACACACGTATGCACGTGAACACACGTACGCACATGCACACGAGCGCACACACGCACACGGACGTGCACAAACACACATGCACATGTGCGCGCACACACACGAGCACACATGCACATGTGAGCACACACACCTGTACGCACACAAGCACACGCGCGCACATGGGCGCATGAGCACACACGCGCACGCACTGGCCGGAGGCGCTGGGGGGCAGGGCTGCCGAGGCTTGCAGCTTTCTTCTCAATAATTGCCTACGTTTTCCAAAACATACATAAAGAATGTGAATTTCTTTGGCAACTAGAAAAAGAAGTTGTATTTTTATAAGTAAATAGAGGAGAACAGGAAATCCGGCGAGAAATCCTGTGCTGTCAAGAGATTTGAACCTGCCTTAGGGGAGCCAGGAGACGCTCAGAACAAACTTCTTCAGCCCAAGGGCGCCGGAGTCACAGCTGGGAAACTCCAGACGAGGGTCATTAACAAATACACACTAGGATAACACCCATCCCCCCGCCCATGACTTCCCGAGCGTGCGCAGTTCCCAGGGCGGGCTCGTCCGTTGGGAGTGTGGGGTCCAGGGTCCCCTCTGCCTCTCCCTGGGGGAGGGTGCTGGTGGCCTCGGTCCCCCCATCCCCGAGTGGAGGTCAGAGGCGAGGGCACGGCCAGCAATGACCGGGCCCCACCGCACGTCCCGGGGGTGAGAGCCTCCACCCAGGGCGAGAGGGGAGCGGGGGTCAGAGGCGCCTCCGCTTTGGACCACACGTGGCCGCTGCCTCTGCCGCCCTCCAGTGAGCGATATTTCCTGCCGAAATCAGTGCCAACCACGAAGGAAGTGGGATTAGGGAAAACGTGCTTAAAATATAATATTGCCACCGTTTAAAAAGTTTCCATGACTCTGACTTGAGAGAGACTTTCCCCCCTTTGGAGCCCTGGCACTTCTTAACGGAGCCACCGCGTCACAGAAAATCGAGTTCTCCTTGGATTAATCTGTCTGAGAATTAAGTTGATTTATAACCAATTTTCTCCTCATTTAAACAGCGACCCACAAGGCCTCCTCTGGGGCACCCACGGGATCCGAGTCGCCCAGCAAAGCAGTCTTTGCAGACACGTACTTATGGCGCTGGGCACTTGAGGGAACAGAATAATGCATTTCTTTGTTTTGCCTCCGTGCCTTAATTTGGGAGCTATGCAGGCACTTTGCTGGGGCTGAAGAAACACTAACTAGATCATTACAAAGCAACCCGCTGACCCTCACTTCCAAAGGTGTCCTGTCTGTGGTCCCTGGCCATGCTGGATGAGGGGCTGCCTCTTCAGGACCTCGGACAGATGCCCCCTGGCCCTTCGGTGAGCCTGAGATCCAAGCCAACGCCCACCACAAGCTTCTGAAGGATGGGAGTGGGTCCTTTGCCATCGACACGGAAAGGCGGGTACATCTAAGTGACGACCAGACACTGCCTTGAGACCCCAAATGGCAAGGACGTGGCCGGGCGGTCACCCACCACTTCCTTGGGGGAAGCACGGTGCTTCCCCATCTCACAACTCTTCTGGGCAAAGCACGTTGCCTTCGTGCGTCTGTGCGTCTTTGTGGGGGACAGCAAGGCGGTGGGGGCTGCTCCTCCGATGACACCGGGCGCCCCTGAGAACTCAGCTCGGCCGGCACCACGAGATGTGCTCTGTCGGGAGGCAGAGTATTTGAGGGGCCTCCGGTGAGTGGTGGAGTCATCTCCAGGGCAGGTCGAGTTCCCTCCCATCGAGGCCCAGCCTCCGGCTCACCCTGAGTGACAGCCCGGGTGATGCCAGAAAGCCCAGCCTGGAGGGGTTTGAATCGGCTCGGGCGGCAGAAATCCTGCCAGCCCCGTGTTAACCTGCAAGTCTCTCCCGCTGCCGGCATGCGCCGCCCGGGGCGATGACACGCACCTTGGAGAAGACTCGTGATGGAAACGTTTCGGGTATCAGACTCCTACGGGGCGCCTCAGGAAATCGCTAACCCCAGAACGTCCGCCCCACCGTCCCGGGCGGCAGGGGGCCAGCGCAGGGTGGGAACGGGGGCTCGGAGATGGCGTTTTCCCTCATCCGTTCCCTTCGTCTGGATCTGGGTGCAAGGCAGGTTACTGACCCGGCGCTAGAGACTCCGGCCCCACGAGCACGAGGCTGTCACCCACGCAGCAGGCATTCGCTGAGCAGCCCCCGCGCGCCCGGGGCGGGTGGGGGCGGGTGGGGGGCCACCGTGCAGCAGACAGACCAGCTCTGCTCTTGTCGGAGCTTCCGTGCCTCCGGGAAAGACACCGCCAGCCACGAACGCCTGGCCAAACGGGCCACACGTGCAACAAAGAACGTAAACCGGGTGGGGACAGGGACGACAGGGCCACTGTGACATGTCACCAGGAGCGTGGCGCCCGAGAGCAGCACGTGCTCCCCGCTCCCGGCTCTGAGGCCGAGCTCCCAATGCGAGGCATCGGGGGGGGGGGCGTCCTGCTCCCGGCTCCGGGGGTGGGGTCCTCTCTGTGCCTCTTCCAGCTTCCAGGGGCCACGGACGATCCTCGGCCCACGGCCTCTCCTTCAAAGCTGGCACGTGGCGTCACCCCACCTCGCCCTGACTCCACACCCCTGCCCCCCTTATAGCAATGATATGAGGCCATCAGATAATCCAGACACCTCCCGCTTCAAGGTCCTAACGTCACTGTGTCTGCCAAGTCCCTGCCGCCACGTGTGGTGACATAGTCACAGGTTCTGGAGGTGAGGATGTGGACGTCTTTGGGGGCCATGGTTCAGCCGGCCGGCCACATTAGCCAGGAGGACCCTCCGTCTGGGTGACCAGGCTTGCACACCGGGAAAGGCCTGGTATGTGCACGCTTCTGTCCCCACCCCCCATGGCACGGGGACACGTTACTCAGGAAGATACGGCTTTCCTTGCTGAGAAGTTAAAAATGAAGAACGCGATGATTTAGGGTTTGCTGGTTTTAACAACAAGGAGAAATGGTTATATCTGTTTTGTTTGTTCGGAAGTTGGAGGCTCCTTTTGGGTTTAGAACTTTCTGGAGCCTTCTCTCCAGCAACTCCTGTTAGTGAGGGGCTGAGGCCGCCTGGGCGGTCGGGGACGGAGGGACAGGGGTTTGCTGTGTGCCCCAGAGCACAGCCCACTCGGGGATCCTGGAGAGCCCACCGTGTGTACGGCGTCGCCATGGGAACGGGCCACACGGGGGCGGCACCCCGACTCTCTCCGGAGAGTGAGACGGTCTCACAAAGCATCACCCACCTGCCCGCGATCGCACGTGCTGCCGCCCCGGGAAAAGCGGCGGCCGGGAGTTGAAGGGACGAGGAGGGAGGCGGGGAGGGTGATCTCTGCCGGGGCCGGAATCCCTGGGCGCTGGCCGGGGCGGGGGCGGGGGGGTGACGCGGACCGCCGCAGCGTGCCATCGGTCCCTCACGAGTCGCTCAGGCCCAGGCGTCTCAAGCGACAAGTCGTAGGAAGGAAAACGCGCAGGAGCCCCTCGGACCAGCGCCCTCGTCGGAGCGGCCCCCCTGCCCAGAGCAGGCGCCTCTCGGGGCGGAGCCGTCGGGAGTGTGGCTCCCGCTGGAGGGACCCCAGGATGCCGCGGCGCTCCCGTGGCGGCTGGTGCTGGGGACGCGTGGCTGGCCCCGCCTGGACCCGGGGAGAGAGGGTTCTCGGGACTGTGGC
>NW_011888899.1:2264355-2265962 GCF_000151845.1 Pteropus vampyrus
TGAGGAAATGCCACATTAAAAATACCCCTAATTATTTCAACCCAGCCTTCCCCAGAAGTGGGACCCCCTGCAGTCCCCAGTTCGCTTGCTGGCTGCCGCGGGGGCTCAGGGTCTGAACTCCAGATGGCTGCTTGTCGTCGGTGACCTCGAGGAGGCTGTCGCTTCTCTGAGGCTCCGTCAGCTCCTCTGAGGTTGGGGACAAGGTGCTGCCATCACAGGGTGAGGGGCCCGGGGTGACACTGGTGTCCCCCGCAGCCGAGAGCAGGGGAAGCCTTGGAGGGAGGGAAGAGGCCAGCTACTCACAATGAACGGTGACTGGCAACAGGGACACGGCCGCCAGGACATGAGGTTTGTCCAAGTGGCACCCAGAGTCAGAGGTGCAGCTTTATATGCATTTACTGGGGAAAATATTTGAAAACAAAATCTGGCCAGTTTCCAGCCCTGCACCCTAAGTACAGCGAAAGCTGAACGGACTGAGAAATGAAGAAATGAACAGCTCCCCTTGGCCCCACAAGAGAGGGGAGGACGCAGGGTACACCGCCTCGGTCTTGGCCCGTGATTGTCCCCTGGGGTCCTAGAAGTCACCTGTGCAGGGCCAGGCGCCCTGAGCACGAAGCCCCCAGATGGAGGCTCGGATGTCGTACCAGACTGCTCTCCCCCCTCACTCAGCATTAGCTCAGCATCTGGGGGTCGGAGTTCTGGGTGGGCCGGGGGAGCGGGGTCCCCAAGGAGCAAATTGCTTCCACTCAGAGAAATGTCACCAAGGGGGGCACGGAGCCCCCAGGCCCAGCCGGGCTGTGGGTAAGAGCCCAGCTCCCGCCTGCTGAGAGCTTCGGGCAAATCCTCAGACGCCACAGGCCTCATCCCGTCTGCACGACGGCACCATATGAATGATGGGGGACCAGAGCCGCTTCCTCCTGCGGTCCAGGCGGAGCTGCCCCGGCCTGAGCTAGCGGCGCTGCGTGCGCCATTCTCCCACAGCGGCCTTCGCCCGCTGGGGCTGTCCCCGTCACACTGCTTACGAGCGAGGAAGCCGAGCCCGGGAAGGCCAGGTTTGCCTGAGGTCCCACGAGCAGAGCCCGCGGCCAGCCCTCCGCCGGACGCCACTCCCCACGCGCTGCCCCGCGCTGTTCCAGGTAAGAACGCGTGGGGTCACGTGCCTTCGAGCGCAGTAAGGCCGCCCGCCTTGGCGTCCGGTCGGCGGGGAGCCCTTACTAAGCAGTGGCCACCACACGGCGATAATTTTTCAGGAACTTAACTGGAACTAAGCTAATAGCTTTCGCGTTAGTGCATTTTCTTCTCATTCCTTGAGAATTGGAACTTCGTGCACAGCAGATGAGGGAACAAGTGTGTTCCATGCGAGCTCCAGGCCCGACCTCCCCAGACGGGGGTCGCCGTGGAAGACGGGGGACTGCCTGCCACGCCTGCCCAGACCACGGGCACAAGGTCAGGGACGAGCCCTGCATTTTTAGAAATACATGCGTTAAAAAAGTGAGTCGCCGCATAAACCCCAACCAAGAAAATAGCCCAGAAGAATGGCTTTTCCGTGACTTTCACAGTGAGCAGAAAATAACAGCGGGTTCCAAAGTTTGCAAAGGGGAAGCGGC
>NW_011888899.1:2266012-2269523 GCF_000151845.1 Pteropus vampyrus
AGCGAGGAAGCCGAGCCCGGGAAGGCCAGGTTTGCCTGAGGTCCCACGAGCAGAGCCCGCGGCCAGCCCTCCGCCGGACGCCACTCCCCACGCGCTGCCCCGCGCTGTTCCAGGTAAGAACGCGTGGGGTCACGTGCCTTCGAGCGCAGTAAGGCCGCCCGCCTTGGCGTCCGGTCGGCGGGGAGCCCTTACTAAGCAGTGGCCACCACACGGCGATAATTTTTCAGGAACTTAACTGGAACTAAGCTAATAGCTTTCGCGTTAGTGCATTTTCTTCTCGTTCCTTGAGAATTGGAACTTCGTGCACAGCAGATGAGGGAACAAGTGTGTTTCATGCGAGCTCCGGGCCCGACCTCCCCAGACGGGGGTCGCCGTGGAAGACGGGGGACTGCCCGCCACGCCTGCCCAGACCACGGGCACAAGGTCAGGGACGAGCCCTGCATTTTTAGAAATACATGCGTTAAAAAAGTGAGTCGCCGCATAAACCCCAACCAAGAAAATAGCCCAGAAGAATGGCTTTTCCGTGACTTTCACAGTGAGCAGAAAATAACAGCGGGTTCCAAAGTTTGCAAAGGGGAAGCGGCAGGCACGCGCCCCACCCACTCCCGTCCCTGCACCCCGCCCAGCCCCGCAGAGGTAAACGCCGCCTGCCTCATCCAGGAGCGTGCGGGGACCGCAAGCCAGGAGACACATGATGACACCGACTTGCATGTTGACAACAGGTCACAGGCGGGGCAGGAAGGGAGCTGCCGACATTTCTGAATCTCCCGAGAGCACCCAGAGACACTCACCTAACACAGTAATAAAAACAGTGTGAGATTTAAAGCCACCAAGGACAGCTTTAAACGACACCACCTCCCCTCCCCTCCCGGCGGTGATATTAAAGTGGCTCAGATGTCAGAGACCACAAAGCGCTCCCTGGGGACCCCACCACGGTCCAGACGAGTGATATGAGTATTCGCACTGATGTCTTATTACACACCACCCGGTCGCCACCCCAATGACATCCGAAGTGTCGGCACGCCAGTAGTCGGACAGTCTAAACACCGGCTGGGCCTGGCTAGCTCCCATCCCCCCCAGTTCCCCGACAAACGTGCAGTTTCCTCACGTAAAATCTACCGCGTGTGCTCGTTCTGTCTTCAAAAAATGTTTAATTAAAACATGCACAGCTGCGAAGACAGCCAGGTGCCGGGGGAGGTGTTCCCGTGGGCACAGACGGTCTTCCAGCCAGCGCTCTGTCGGCCGTGTCCGTGTGTGAACACGGCTGCCCCGTGGCACCCCGCGGGGAACGACACGGTGCCTCACGCGGACTCCGCGGGGCGGACACCGGCTCGCAGGGCTTCCCGGAGCCCGGTCCCTGGCTCGCAGCTGTCCCAGCACTGACCTTGGCGGGAGCTTCTTCGGCCCTGTGCCTCCTGCTCCTTCCTGCAGTAGCCCCCACCAGCTGGGCCGCCGTGGGCCACCGGCCTCTCAGCTCGGATCCTGCCCTCCGTCCACTCACCTGTGCCGGCTCCGGTGTCAGAGGCTGGTAGGGACAGACTGGCTGACGCACGTCCTCCCCTGAGAACGTAGGCTGAGGACAGACAAACTTGGGGCAGTTTGCCCTTGTGTCCACCCAAAAATGCTTCATCACGAAGGCCCCCCGGGCCTGGCTTTCGAGCCTCCCTGGCCCCTCACCCCTGCTCACACTGGGTTTGCGTGATCAAGCTCCTCTCAGCCCTGCAGAGGGTCCCCAACGCGAGAGTCCCAGAGACACCGCACAGAGACACCCACCCGGGGAGGGCGAAGGCATCGGGGGACACAGCGGTGTCAGGGATCCAGAAGCCATGAGGAATTAACGCCTGAGGCCGGATCTAAAATGCAGTTCGGTTTCACATCCCGCTTGATTCCGATGGCCGGTCGGGCAGCACAGCGCACACCCGCCCTGCGGGGCGTCACCCTCACGTGCCGAAGGCAGAGTGCGCTCTCTCACTGAGGCCTCGACCCACGTCCGCATGGCCCGCTGCTCCGGGCGCTGCGGCCAGCACGGTCTGGTACCTCAGGCATCTCACAGACTCTTAGGGGGACAAACAACTCACTAGCCCACGTCCCAAATAAGCGTGGAATGACAGCCTGTGGCAGCATTGGGAAAAGACTTAAGGGTGACGTGAGAACTCGTCGCAGGGGCTTGACCTACACGTGGGCACGTGGGTGACAGAAAGGCCACCGAGTCTAGAAAGTGATGCTGAGCTGGGCTGGGCTGTGATGGGTGGCGGGAATGGAATGTGGCTGGGGCTGGGGGAGAGTTTCAGAGCGCGGAAAGGCTGTGTCACAGCAGAGGGACCACGGCAGGTCTGCCGTGCGGAAAGCCCGTCTGGGAGCCGGGACACTCTGGGGACACACAGCACAGGAGTCTAGCAGAGGCCGCAGCAGCCCGGTCTTTCTGGCGTGTTCGAGCTGCAGGGCGGTGAGAATATCCACATCTAACCCCGCAGCCCCCTGCCCAGGGCTTCGTGCTGCTGTGCCGTTCTGGGCGACAGCCCTTCTGCACGCCTAGCCTGACCCCGCCCAACCCCTCCTCCCGCTGCACCGATGCTTCCGAGCCACGCCCCTTCACAGGGACACACCCGCGGGGAGGGCGGAGGTGACCTTCTTTTCAGGTCTGAGTTCTCCCTGCTGCACGTCCAGTGGCGCCGGGCACCCAGCCTCTCGTGGCACCTAGTTTCGCTTCTGCGTTTGAAAGTCAAGGCCAGCTACAGACCACCAAGAAGTGCGGAAGGCACTGGAACAAATGGGCGGCTTTCACGCAGGAAACAGATACGTCGCCCAGGTGGTCTTGAGGCAGGTCCCAGGGGGACGCCGTGAATCAGCCGTGAATCCGCGGTGACGACGACCAGCCTGGCTGCGGACTCTCCAAAACCCCAGGCGCTCAGGGGCCGGGTGGAGAATGCAGACTGCTCAGCCGGCCCCGGCACGCTCTACCCGTGACACGGGGCACAGGGGCTTTTTCCCGGGGCAGCGAGGGAAACGAGGAGAGGCAGGGGGCGTAGCCGGCAGAGGGTGAAGGGCAGATGCCCCTGGCGAACTACAGTGGGCGCAGGCTGCAGTGCTGCGGGACGCAGCCGCGGGGTGGGTGCTGGGACCACCTCCTCCCTGGGACGGTGCGCGTCACTTGTCTCGTCCCCAGTGGCCCCGCACCAGCCATGGCCGGTGCACTGGTCCAGGAGCAGGCCGCAGGCCCCCACGCTCCCCGCCGCGCGTGCCGACCCGGGGACCAAGGCTCAGGCTGTCGAAAGGCCAGTCTGTCCCCCGGTCTACAACAGCCCTGCAGCATCGACGTGAGCACCCCTGCTTAAAGGGAGGTGACATGATCCCCACCCCCGCGATGGACAGCAGAACGACGGGAGAGAGCGAGCACGTAGCATGGAAAACCCACAGCGGTCTTGGTAGAGAGGCCAGCGGACTGGGTGGTCGCTGAGCCCCCAGCTGAAGGAGGGGACACACACGCACAGTGAGTTCTCATCACGGGCTG
>NW_011888899.1:2269864-2272238 GCF_000151845.1 Pteropus vampyrus
CCAATTGATACATTTGCAAATTGATTTCAGTGAATTGAATTATGTTACATTTCAGTGAGCTGGCCCAGCAGCAAAGCACTCCCTGGGTGGATTGACTGGCCAGGAGTTAGTTCTGTCGACGGCTGTTTTGGGTCCAAGGCTTGCCGCCCCCCTCAGCCGCCCTGAACCTGCCATTCTCCCACGAGGGGCTGGCCTACTGCTACCTGCCGACGGCGGAAGCTCTGAACCCATGTTGCTGGCTTGACTTCACCACGCCAGGCCGGCTGACCGCTTGGACAGCCGACCCAAGCAGCGTTTCCAGCAGCCCGGGGTTTAGAACGTGGGCGCCGAAGCGCCAAGTCCTCGCCTTTCTCAGCGAAGTGTGGATGGGCAGTCTCCGCCCACGCCGCCCACACGGGCAGGCCCCGCCCACACGGGGCTGGCCCCGCCCATGCTGCCCACACGGGCAGGCCCCACCCACGCCCACCCGCCCGCTCAGGCCCAGCGTCAGATGCTGCTTTTCACGCTGCGCTGTAGGTTCTTGGATCCGGGTTTGGCTGCTGACAGATGCTTTTCTGCCAGAGTTCGCAGCCCATCCACCCTCCGTCCCTGTACAGATGTGATTTAGGGCATCATGAATCAATCACCGCTTTTGGAATTTCAGCTAACAGATGTCCTCCTCAGAGATTTTAATGCAAATTGTTAACCCACAGACTTCCTTGGCCATTTTTTTGTGTGTTTATTAAGAAGTGCCAGTTGTCTCTGAAGATGGCAAATGGCACGGATGTTATTTGTTCGGTGGACTTTCAGACAGGTCTTTCTTGAATAAAATAAATGATCCCATGCAACAAACATGCGCGAGGGTGTCCAGGCCGAGCCCCCCGCGCAGATGCCGGCCCCAGCGTGGTGCCACCAGGCAGCAAACAGATGCACTTCAGAGCGCCAGAAATTAATCACTGCTGCAGGCGCTTCAAGAAACAGCTGCTTGTGAAAACGCTTCGAGATGAACGTGATCATGACCACCAAACCCGTCTAAAAGAAGTGTGGGGATGTGGCTGTGAAAACAGCCAGGCCTTTCAAAGCGACAGGCAGCAAGCATTTATTTGAGATCAAGAAGAAGAGCTATCCTGGAACCATTAATTCAGGCGGAAGCTCAAATAGTGCTCTGATTAGGAGACAAGGCCAGGGGTATTCAGGACAAAGGGAAGGAGACAGTGACATCCACAGTAGGAAGGCGTTGCTACTGGTGCAGAAAAGGTAACATAGCGACGCCAATTCTAAACAACGTTTTTAATTTTCGATCTGGAAGTCATAACATCTGTTTCCTTATCATCTTTGCAAACGGGCGTTGAGACACAGTGTCGCCCGAGGCCCAGCCCGAAGGCCGTTTTCCCAGTTCTAACCAGGGGTTGAGGCCTGAGACGTGCCAGGCGGCTCCTTTGGACGGCAGCTCCGGCTCTGTGTTAAGGGGCTACTTTTGTATCATTGTTTACAGAGCTTGTAAAGCTGACTTTTTTGAAAGCAAAGGAAAACAAACTTGGAAGTTGTTTTTAACCAGACCCTTCAGGAATGAGCCCGTTACGTGGCCCTACGCAACTTGTCACGAGACCAGGTCCCAGGGGACACTCGGAGCAGTCAGGATATACCG
This sequence comes from Pteropus vampyrus, assembly GCF_000151845.1. Classification (NCBI taxonomy): domain Eukaryota; kingdom Metazoa; phylum Chordata; class Mammalia; order Chiroptera; family Pteropodidae; genus Pteropus; species Pteropus vampyrus. The sequence continues at coordinate 2,271,492 of NW_011888899.1, forward strand.
GTCACCCCCAGGCTGCACCAAGCTGCCGTGTGGCCCTAAGGTCCCCACCCGATGGGACTCAGTGTCTCTTCCGTCAAGCGGGGCAATTGCAGCTGCCCTATTTTCTGAGCTTCTGCAAACAGCTGAGGAGATCGCAGGCCTGGCCACCCGAGTGGGTAAAAAGCCCCCGACATAATCCAGCATCGATCCTGCCGTCACCCCTCACGTCCCCCAAAGCGCGGTCTCGGAAGCCGTTCCTTGGGAGGAATAGAGAGAATTCTAGTAAAAGTCGAACCCATACTTCTGAGCCTCCTTCACCAAACTCCCGTGGTGATGAGCAGAGAGGACCATCCAGTACGGCAGAGACCAGGTGGGGGGTGCCCGCGTGACCAGGTGGGGGGTGCCTGCGTGACCAGGTGGGGGGTACCCGCGTGCTGCCTCTGCTTGGGGAAGCGTGAGGGTGGCACAGGCCACGCTCCGCCAAGCAAGGAGGCCGGTCTGTTCCCTGAGACGCTCACAGTTCCCCGCAGACAGGAAGTGGAAAGAAACATTGTCCCAGCAGGAAACGCAGCCGCTGGGGTAATTCCCTCCCAAGACCTCTGGACACAGGGAGTGGGGGTCCCTGGTCGCTCCGGGCGGGGCTGTTGGCGGGGACGGCTCAGGGCTGGCTCTCTCCGCTGCAGTCCCCATGGCGACTTCCCCACTGTGTGTTGGTAAGGAGCCTAGCGGTGTAGACGTGGAAGTGACCACGCAGCACAGCGCTTAGTG
>NW_011888899.1:2272288-2280815 GCF_000151845.1 Pteropus vampyrus
GCAAACGGGCGTTGAGACACAGTGTCGCCCGAGGCCCAGCCCGAAGGCCGTTTTCCCAGTTCTAACCAGGGGTTGAGGCCTGAGACGTGCCAGGCGGCTCCTTTGGACAGCAGCTCCGGCTCTGTGTTAAGGGGCTACTTTTGTATCATTGTTTACAGAGCTTGTAAAGCTGACTTTTTTGAAAGCAAAGGAAAACAAACTTGGAAGTTGTTTTTAACCAGACCCTTCAGGAATGAGCCCGTTACGTGGCCCTACGCAACTTGTCACGAGACCAGGTCCCAGGGGACACTCGGAGCAGTCAGGATATACCGGTCACCCCCAGGCTGCATCAAGCTGCCGTGTGGCCCTAAGGTCCCCACCCGATGGGACTCAGTGTCTCTTCCGTCAAGCGGGGCAATTGCAGCTGCCCTATTTTCTGAGCTTCTGCAAACAGCTGAGGAGATCGCAGGCCTGGCCACCCGAGTGGGTAAAAAGCCCCCGACATAATCCAGCATCGATCCTGCCGTCACCCCTCACGTCCCCCAAAGCGCGGTCTCGGAAGCCGTTCCTTGGGAGGAATAGAGAGAATTCTAGTAAAAGTCGAACCCATACTTCTGAGCCTCCTTCACCAAACTCCCGTGGTGATGAGCAGAGAGGACCATCCAGTACGGCAGAGACCAGGTGGGGGGTGCCCGCGTGACCAGGTGGGGGGTGCCTGCGTGACCAGGTGGGGGGTACCCGCGTGCTGCCTCTGCTTGGGGAAGCGTGAGGGTGGCACAGGCCACGCTCCGCCAAGCAAGGAGGCCGGTCTGTTCCCTGAGACGCTCACAGTTCCCCGCAGACAGGAAGTGGAAAGAAACATTGTCCCAGCAGGAAACGCAGCCGCTGGGGTAATTCCCTCCCAAGACCTCTGGACACAGGGAGTGGGGGTCCCTGGTCGCTCCGGGCGGGGCTGTTGGCGGGGACGGCTCAGGGCTGGCTCTCTCCGCTGCAGTCCCCATGGCGACTTCCCCACTGTGTGTTGGTAAGGAGCCTAGCGGTGTAGACGTGGAAGTGACCACGCAGCACAGCGCTTAGTGACAGTAGAGAGGCCGCTGATGACCTGCACAGCAGGGTGTCCCGCTGCCCCTTGCTGGACCTGGGACCAAGCTCCCACCATCTGTCCCTCTAAGTCTGGGGCAGCTGTGGCCGTCACAGCTTTGGTTCGTCACCCAGGGGCAGAAAGGCCACCTGGCCAACGTGCCTCTTACTCTCTTGGCCGGTGAAAACGTCTCGGGCCTTGTTTGGGACGCCACGCATCTCTGCTGACATCTCTGGCAACGTGTCCTATGTCAGCGTGCCCTCGTCCTGCGTCAGGAGACAGAGTGGGGACAGAGGCGCTGCCGGATGGCGCACACAGCCCGTGGTTGGGAGGGACCGGTGACTGGCTCGGGGACGCAGTCCGACTGCACCAAACGCGTAGACGGTGTCTGCTTCCCACGGCGTCACCTGCTCCCATCGAGGGAGGCAGCACGGTCCCAAGGGGAAGACAAGCCAGCGCCTGCGAATTAGCTGATTTATAAGCTTTAAACCATCGCGTTGACAGGTGGAATTTGGAAGCTGAGAGGCCAGCGAGGAAACCATTTCCTTGCCTCACGCTGGGGGGGGAGGGGCGTGGGCGCATCCGCCAGGAGCTGACCTGATTGTTATCTGGGGGTGCACAGGGCGGGGTCACATGACCGTTCTCTCTGCTCTCGTGAGTTAGAAATGCTGAGTCATTAAAGCCTTGTGAAAATCCGTGCGGGCCCCTCCCCCTGGCGTCCGTGTTTCCGCGAGTTAAGCATTAAAAACACTTCAGAACCATCCCGGGTCGTCACTGAGACCGAAGGCCTCCCCGACCCAGCCCCGGAGGATGAGGGGGAAGGGGCCGCCAGCTCCCAGCCCCGCTGCTGGGCCGAGGGACCGGCAGGCTCTCCTGATGCCTCCCAGAGCCCGTAAGGGACATTGCTGCCCTCCTTCCCTCCCCTCGGCGGGCCCAGCGCTCCGGAGCCTTGCGCTCTGAGTGGGGTACCCCCCTCCCCAAGTGTGAAGGACGGCCACAGGCGGCCTGAACCCGGCAGCCTCGCTCACCCGCCCGCCGCATTGGGCTCAGGGCTGCAGCCCGTGAGCCGAGACTCGGGTCTGGGACAGGCAGGGTTACCAACTAACCCCGGACAACCAGTGACCTTCCCGGCGGATCACGCCTTAGGAGGCCCCTGCCCGAGACCCGAGCTGGCCGAAGTGAGGAGGATCTCGGGGACCGGGTTCAGTGAGTGTCACTCAGGCCCCCGCCACCCCGCTCTCCCACCGCCCCGGGTGTGAGCAGGGGACTGGCTGGTGCAATGGCAGCCATCTCGAGTCCAGCGGGGGCCGGTGGGGGAGGGGCCCAGGGGAGCCCACCCAGAGGCCCGCTTGTGTGCCAGCCGAGCCCCTCCTGACTCCCGCATCTCCCGGCCCCTCGGCCAGCGTACCCCTTTATGTTTCAGGCCCCCGGGGCTGCGTCGTCAGGCCCTTGACTGTACAGCTGGCTCTCACACATCTCCAGACACAGGTGTCACTTCAGCGCCTTCACAGTGACACCTCCTCGGGTTCAGCATTTCTCTTCCAAGGACATGGCTTGGCAGCCAACGCCGGCGCGGTGCCCGTGACTCCGTCCCATGAGTGTTGGTTTTGTCCCTCGAATGCCTGGGGGGTTCTGAGGTCAGTCGCCGCCCCTCCGGGTCCTCTCTCTGTCCCCGAGGCTTCCCAACACACCGTGCACAGCCCCTGGCACGTTCGCCTACCGCACAGAAACGCCGCGTGCCGCACTGCGGAGCGCTCGGGAGCGGGGTGACGGGACCGTGTTTGTGGGTGTCGATGCTCAGTGCCCGTCTCAGGCTGGAATAATTCAGGGGGTTTTGACAAGACGAACCTAAGGCATCTTGTCGACTCGTGCACGGAAAGGCCTCAGGCCTCGTCCTGGATGCGGTGGCCCCTGGCCGCACCTGCTGAGCGTGGTGATGGCAGCGCAGACTCGGGGGCTTCTGCGTGGACACGAGGACCTTACCACGAAGACGCGCGGCCCGCGCGGCCGCCCGCGGTCACAAACCCCTCCCTTCGTCTCCCAGCCGCTCGGCTTCAGTTTGTCAGGCTCATCGTCTTCCCTCCTTCCCTAACTTACTCAGGGTTGGGAAGTTTTAAGCTCGGTGACTGTCCCGAGGGGCTCGTGCGGTGAGGCCAGGCCACCGCGTGCGCCGAGGGCGCCGTCAGCCCTGAGCAGGCGGGCGGTAGCTGGCCAGCTCGCTCACGCGCCTGGAACCACGCAGAGAGTGAATGACGGAACTGCCCCTGCCGATGACGTGACAAACTGGGCATCGCCAGCTGCGGGGTGGACGTCACACAGCCGTCCTGCGTGCCGAGCCGGGGCAGAGGCAGCGGGCGCTGGGAGGGGCTCCGATTCACCGACTCGGTTCCTCTCTGAAATCTTCGCCCGGCCCTCAGGCCCAGCGTGGGCATCGCCCGCCTGATAAAAGAACCAGTGGCCACTCCTGTCGCTCACTGGGCGTCCGTACCCCCTGACGGAGCCATCCACACCGAACCCCATTAGTGACGCGGCACCCCTGCCTTCCGAGGCGTCCTACTGTGCCGCCTCGGATGAAAGGCAACTTCAAAGGCAGCTCTCTCCTGCCCGCTTCTTTGAATCCCCTTGTTAAAAACAGTCAGAACTGGATCCCAAGCTTGTTCTGGGGGCCCGCAGACTAATGAAGTGTCCCCCTGCCACCAAAGCCTCAGCTCAGCACTCAGGTCCGCGGGCAGCTGCTTTTTCTGTTAATGCCTTTTCTGTTAATGCCTCGTTCCACGCGCTTTGTCCCCGGACGCCCAGGGTCGGGTCGGAGGGCGTCGCGTGTCACCGATGAGTGTTCGCTGCGGAGGGCTTGAGGCGCGTCGGAGATTAAGTGGCTTGTTTCTTCCCGCCCCGCCCAACTTTTTCCGCAGTCAGAGGAAGCAGGGGGCAGAATTCAAGCGCGGGCTAAGCGCCGTCCGTCATCCTTAGATGCCGCGGGTAAATGCCTGCGGCACAGACTGCAGCTATGACACCCGGGCTTCTCACAAAAGGTTCGGAAACTCGCCTCGCCTCTGAAAGCGGCTGCTCCTTGAAGCCTGACTTGGGGTCTATTCAATCAGCATGAATATCTCTGAGCTACTTCCACCGCGAGATCGCTGTCGGCTCCGCAGAACAAAGCTCGAGGGGCACAATGCATTTTCGCGGGCGTCCACGTGCAGAGGCCTCAATACGCGCGCTGTGTTCCCTTCAAAGTGGAGTGATGAGGAGTCAGAAGACGTTTTAGAAAACGGGAAGAAGGCAATTTGGCTTCGCGGGATACCTTTCATGCTCGAAGAATCCCAACAGTGAAACACTTAGGAAGAATAAAGCGCTTACGCTTCGAAAGTGAGCTGGTGGCGTTGTGGCAGGGAGGCCGGGTGCCGAGGGACCCCAAACCGGCACACGCTGCAGCCAGGCGTTAGGGGGGCCTCCGGGGGATGGAGCGCCTGCCTGCGGTGGCCTCGGGGCAGGTGGAACCCGCTTAGATGTTCTAAGTGGCCAGCGTTCAGCCCTTCCACAGCTCCTTGGGTTTGCAATCGCCCCGCTGCCAGCTGTTTCTTTGGGGGGCAATGTCCACTATCTGTCACTGCTCTTTATTTGCCCGGGGGTCTTTCTCCCTCTCCGTTGCTTACACTTTAAATTTATAATTCAAACAAAGGAAGACGGCACGAACCTGTTCTTTCCACTCTCGCGCGCCGACGGCTTCGCGACGCCCTCCTTGGGGTTCCGTGGGACATCACGCAGGGTCGTCACGGTGCCGGCGCCTCCGAGGTGAGCTCGCCAAAGGCGACTGTCCAACAACGTCGCCTCCAGCACGCGCTGGATCTCCATTTCCCCCTCCATTTCACGCCTCCGAGCGTGTCTGTGACCGAAAGGTAAGCGTGGTTTTTGACAAGCCAGCTGACCCGAGGCGGACTGCGGCTGGGTGAGGCGGCTGCCGGGAACAGGGGCTGGTCATGCTCCCCTGCGTCGTGTGCTCACCGTGCCTTCCCGGTCCCCAGCGACTCGGACCACATCGCAGCCCCCGCCCAACCCCAGAGCCAGGTCTCCACGGAGCCCACATGGGCCCAACACCTGGTGGCTGAAGGGGAGGCCATGTGCGGCCAAGCCCAAGAGTCGAGGCTGCTGGGACAGCCTCGTCCCTGTGCCCTCGGACACGGCGCTGCGTGTCCATCCGCCTATTGGACACTTGCACCTCGCCTGCCCTCCCCCACCTCGTTCCCCAGAGCCCGCTGCCCACAGGAAGCAGCACCAGCTGACTGCGCGGGGCTGAGCGACAGGCTGGCTCGCCGTCCGTTTGTGAGGCCAGGTCGGCAGTGACGACTCTAAACTCGTCCAGATCCATCTCCTCTTCTCGGGGGTCACGTTTACCAGGCAGACGTGGATTTTGCCTTTTCCCTGTTAAGTGTGTGTTATCATGTATCTTTGCACCGGGGTTTTAAAGAACACCCTCCCATAGCCAGAATAAAGCGTTACTACCCTGAGCAAGGCAGCCCTTCCAGGACACGCCTTTTCAGATGGTCCCCCGAAATCCTGGGCCACAGGGCCAGCTCCCAGGTGAGGATGGACTAAGAACGCACCTCCCAAATGGGCGAGATTCTTAGGGTCAGAACCCAGGCCCCATCACGTGCCAGGGCAGCAATGCCTGGGCGCTCACTAGATACCGGGAGATCTGGCTACGTCCCCGAATCTACGAGCCGTGGGAAGTTACGGGAGGGACGATCCGGTCACACCGGCCCTGGCCAGACGACTGTGTGAGCAGGTGGGGCAGGGGGTGGGCGCGTGCACAGGTCCTTGGAGCCAGCTGCAGTCGTCCCGGTAAGGAATGGCGGCGGAGGCGAGGGTGGAGGTGACGAGGGCATTCCGTGAAGGGAAGACAGGTCCGTGCGTGGCAGGGGTCGGGGCCACGGCACGCGTCGGTGACCCCCGCGTCCCCCGCCCCCGGCATGCCCCAGACAAGGCCGGACCTGTCCACACGCGGTGCACGGCTGGGGAGATGCGGGCTCGGGTCCTGGCCACACTCTTCCCGGGGTGACAGTGCCGGGCTCAGAACTCAGACCTGCAGCTGGCAGGAGCCCATCGCCACAGCTCAGCGGACAGTCCGCGTGACATGATCCACCGCTGGGACACTGCACCCTCCAGGCGGTGGTGCAGGGGGCACCTGACGAATGCTTCCCGAGGCTTCTGTTAAAATAAACGTGCGTGTCAATCGGCCTCTTCATCTTTAAAACCACATTAAAAATACCTCACCTGGGGCGTGGGGAGCACATAATAAGCACCGTAGTATCTGCCATTCACGCTCTGCCTAGTCGCCGAGCCAAAGGCCTCACCTACAGATCTCGTCCAATTTCGTCTTCACACGGCCTGCAAGACAAAGGTGACTCTTGCCTTTTCGCAGGTCAAGGGTCAGACGATTTGCACACTGACCCGAGGTCACCAGCTGTCAGGGCAGAGCCGGGCTGGGAAACCACCCCACTAAGCGGGGGCATCAGCCTCTTCGTGTTCTCACGTCCCGAGACGCACGCCGACGGTCTCTGGGGAGCGTGAGCGGGACTCGGGTGCATGTCAGGGACGAGGGAGCGAGGCTGTGGGGGACGGAGCCACTGCCCCAGAAGAGCGGCCGATAGCGCCCCACGCGTGTGCCCTGCAGGGGACATGCCCGCAGCTTGAGGGCGAGGCCCAGCGGGTTTCTCGGAGTCGTGCTGTCACACAGGCAGGGCCGGAAGAGCTCGAGAAGGGCAGGACGTGTCTACTGTGGGACGAAAAGGTGACTCGTGTCACAGGGCGCCCCCGGAGAGGCCAGGCCCGTCAGGGCGGGGAGACAGGCGGGTCTGGGGCCAGGACGGCAAGGCGGGCGGAGTGACCACTGGGCCGTGAAGGACGGCGAGTGGCAGGAAGCCAGCTTCCAGGGGCTGGACGGTCCTCCTGAACCCTGCTGGCCCCGCCTACATGCTCTCTGCTGCTGCCGGGGCCTCCGCAATGAGGGGCGATGGGGGGCGGGGGGTGGCCACACCCTGCGCCTCCTCTGGGTGCAGGATGCAGACAGAAAGGGCCCCGTGGCTCTTAGAAGGGCGCTGTCCAACAGCTCAGCTTCCCGCCACCTCCGGTCCTCGCGTGGGGCAGGTCACTGCCGCATGGGGAGCCCAGAGGAGGCCACGCGGTTTCCTGGGGACGAGCCATCGTTTGACCCACCTGGAAAGCCGAGGTCAACGGGCAAGAGAGAGCACATGGCTGACGGGGTTTCCTGAGTCTGAGGCTCCTCGAGACCCACACAGGGCTCCGGGGTCGGACACCCCTGCGGCCGTTCCCGGACGCGCCTTCTCCACAGGGTGGGACTGAAGGGGCCCTGCACCCCCCAACGCGAGCTCTCCGGGGCGCCTAGCCCCTCGTGGCGCCATGACGCTGACTTGGGCCGCTGCACCCAGTGACACACATGCCACAGACCCGCTGCCGAAGGCCACCGTGGAAACGATGTCTGACTCTCCTGCTAAGTCGCGGAGGCGACTCTCTGAAACCAGGCATCACCAGCCGCACGTCGGGAATTCAGACCCGATCGGGGGAGGGGCACCGTATTCACGGCATTCTGGAGTTTTAAGGACGCAGCCCAAGGGGGCTGGGCCTCTGCAGCTTCCCTGATACTCAGACAAGAGATTCTGTTGTTTGGCTGGTGGAGAAACGGTTAAAGTTTAATTTTCCAGAAAATAACCTTCTTAACTTTTACAGAAGAAAATCACCGTTTCTGCAGTTTATGCAAATAGCTTACTGTCGATGCCAGTGGCGGAAAAAGCATCTTAATGGGATTGCAAATAGGAAACTGTTTTGACTTTTGGTCATTTATGAAGTTCACCGTTGTGGGCCGTTTCTCCAAAGGCGAATGTTTGCTCACGTCCAGAGGCTGGTTCCCGGGGAAGACTCGCGGGTCGGGCTTATTTGACATTGTGGTTGGCAGGGTTTTGAAATCTGTAATAAAAGAAAAACAAAATGCAAAAGTCAACCAAAAGGAGAAAACGGGGAAGGTAGAGGTGAAGAAATCGATGACAATCATGTCCGTCGCCACCTCTCCAGCCACCGGCAACCACGCAGTTCGCCACACCTGCTTCCAGCCTCTGCTCCGCGTGTACGTGAATACGCGGACACGCGAACGGGCCGCTCCGGCCCCTGCCACACGCCACAGGGGGCCCTCCCCGGCCCGGCAAGCGGAGGGCCAGCCGGCAGCTACACTCGGTTACAGGACAACGTCGGGGTGACTCCAGCAGAAAAGGCCCTGCAGAAGCAGGAAGGCCCAGCTTCTAACTCCCGGAACCTCCGAATCGGTCCCTTCGCGTGGTGAGGGGGGCTTCGCGGATGGGATCATGTCCTGGACCTCGAGATGGGCGCTCGCCCTGAATCCCCACAGGCGTCTAAGAGGGAGGCGGGAGGGTCAGAGTCCTGAGGACAGAGCAGAGG
>NW_011888899.1:2280865-2283018 GCF_000151845.1 Pteropus vampyrus
CACCTGCTTCCAGCCTCTGCTCCGCGTGTACGTGAATACGCGGACACGCGAACGGGCCGCTCCGGCCCCTGCCACACGCCACAGGGGGCCCTCCCCGGCCCGGCAAGCGGAGGGCCAGCCGGCAGCTACACTCGGTTACAGGACAACGTCGGGGTGACTCCCGCAGGAAAGGCCCTGCAGAAGCAGGAAGGCCCAGCTTCTAACTCCCGGAACCTCCGAATCGGTCCCTTCGCGTGGTGAGGGGGGCTTCGCGGACGGGATCACGTCCTGGATCTCGAGATGGGCGCTCGCCCTGAATCCCCACAGGCGTCTAAGAGGGAGGCGGGAGGGTCAGAGTCCTGAGGACAGAGCAGAGGTCGGCCTGACGCTTGTCCACGAGCCAGTGACGCAGGAAACAGGTCGATTGCCCCAGCACCCCCAGAAGGAGCCCGCCCTGCCCACGCCTTGACCTTGGGCCCACGAGCCCATTGTGGACTGCTGACCTCCTGGACTACAGGGTGATAAGGTCACGTTGTGTCGAGGCACCACATTGTGATAACTGGTTATGCAGTCTCGTTGGCAGGGCCCACGGAATCGACTAGAAGCCTGGGGCACCAGGCTTCACAAACACGGAAAGCGGGGCGCGGCCAGTCTTGCCACCGGGACGGCCCGCAAGCCCCTGACGCTTTTCCCTGACCTCGCCACCAGAACTGCCACCACGGGACACTCAGCCAGGGGAATCTCGTGTCCCAGCGCTGGATTTCCGCCCTCCCCATGGCCACCCCAGGCAACCTCCGAGGACCCCCGCTCCGGCTCTCTCTGCCGGGACTGTGCTCTCCGGGCAGAAGCGTCTCGCTGACTTCCACCCCCCCATCCTGGCCCCCCCAGTGGGGAGCCCTTCCTCTCTCTGGCCGCCCCCTCTGTGGGGCCGAGGCTGCAGAGGTGGTGAGCCGTCCACCGGCTTAGAAGCCAAACGGTCGTTGCATCAGCTCATCTTCCCTTAACGTTTTTCCCACGTCGTGAAGTCCTTTTCCACAAAGTAAATCCAAAACATTTAAGAGGTCTCGACCTCTCGGCGGTGGTGTTTTAGACAACACGGCAGCGAACACCGGTCTAGTTAAATCTTGAAGGCACATCTGCGATGATGTTTTCGGGTAAGTGTCCCCGAGTTAAATTTCCCCGCCCACGGAGTTGCAAACCCTGAAGGCTTTCGCTCTCTCTCGCAGACGCTGTATGCTTGCCCTGGAGACAGCCAGCTACCTTGCAGCCAGGATGCACTCACGGGAGCAGTGTACGTTTACAATGTTACAGGCAGTTAAAAAAAAAAAAAAAACTGCCTTCTTAAGCGGGGTTTCTCGTGACCGCGTCCTGGCGTCGAAGGGTCTCTGTTCTCTCTTCATTCTGGAGATGCGAAGAGCGGAGAATTGAAATAATGGTTTCACGCTCTAGCCCAGGTGTCAGGAGAGGTCACCTGTCAGTGTAAATACCAAATCTCCAAACGCTCCTCCCGTGTAGCCAACGCGTTTGCCGGCACCTCACGGGCCTCAGGGCTGGTGTTGGAAGCGCAAGGTCAAAGTAGGATTTGTCTCATGGTTTCGTCAGCCTTCCAGCCCGAATAGTACAGTCTGAGAGCCACCCTTTACACGCACGCACACACGCACGCACGCACACACGCACGCACGCACGCACGCACACACACACTCACGCATGCACGCACACACACACGCACGCACACACGTGTGTGTACACGAACAGATCGAAGTTCCAAGTATCCATTTCCAGTGAAAACATTTCACGTCGATTGCGTGACACAAGACAGTCCTGCCCCGCCCCCCGGATGTTGGACGTGGCCGAACGTCCACGTGACGTCTTCTGTATAAAACCGTTCTCGCCCCTTGTCCGTAAATACAGCTCGGCCGCCTGCGGACAGCGTCCCTGCCCCTCTAGCCGGGCTCCCCGGCTCGGCCGCAGTTAACGAGAGGGTGACGTGCGAGGCCACTAACAGTCAGTGACCTAGAAGGGGAGGATTTGTAATCGGTTAAAGAGCTCGACCTGAATTAGTATTAGACTTTTCCTTACGTTTAATTAAGTCTAATTAAACAATGCCGACATATTCCTGGCACCCGCGTTGTGATCATGTTAAATATTTAATGCTGGTGAAGGATTAGGCTGTG
>NW_011888899.1:2283650-2288521 GCF_000151845.1 Pteropus vampyrus
CTCATTATCCATCCGGGCCCGGGGTGCTTCTTATAGGGGCAATTCGAATTGCTCTTTGCCTACATAGCAATCGGCGCAGAGATCCCTGAACCCTGAAGCTTCGTTCCATTTCTCTACTGATTCCTAATCCTGTCAACGTATTCAGGAACGAAGGACAGATTTGTGTCGTGAGTTCTCAATTGGCTGACTCTGTGTCATCGGTTCCTCGGGGTTTTTTAAGATCCCTCCTCCGAGGCGCAGCACGGCGGCTCTCTGGGTGGGACACCATGCCGGCGCGTGCTCCGGGCTCTCCCCGCCGCTTCTCAGTGTCTCGTCAAGGCGGAGAGACGCCGAGGGACCCAGGCTGACCGGCCGAGTCACGCGTTTGCCCCGCAGCGGCCGCGGGCCCCATGCGAGCGAGCACAGCTCCCTGTGGGGACGCACTGGCCGGCACACCGACCACCGTGCGTCTCACGGCACGGTCACGTCCGGGCTCCACTCCGGGCTCCCGTGAAGCACAACGGCTCGGGGCCCGGTCCGAGTTCCTCGGCTCTCGGACGCAAAATGTACTTCGGGGTGAGCGGAGAACGTGACGAAACGCACCGGGACCAGAGGTGCCAGCCCCCCGCATTAACGCTGGTCTCCAAAACGCGCCAGCTCCCCGTCTAGAAAATCATCTTCTCTCCTTGCCGCCTGTGACCCTTCCGGCGACACAGCTCCGCTCGCCCCCGTCTGGTGCTCCCCGTGCCTGCCACTGGGCGTTCAGCCGGGGTCTTCTGATTCGGTGGGGAGGCACCGGCCGGCAGGGACAAACAGAGGGACGAGGACACAGCCGACGGGGTCAGCAGGAACGATGTTATCTCGGCAACTGGAAGAAGCAGACGGAGGGACGAACCGGGCGCTGGGGGCACGGCGAAGTCTTCCCCCGCCAAGCCCGCAACCCAGGCCGTGGTGCTCGGCCAGGGGTGTCCCCACCGCGCACCCAGAAGCATCTGGAGACACTCTGGTGGTCACACTGGGAGAGAGCGGCCACCGGCAGAGTGCTCGGGGAGGTCCACTGCGGACGCGGGCCTGGCCCAAACGGCAGAAGCCAACGTGGAGAAGTCGAGGAACACTGCTGGCCGGCCGTGCGCAGGTCGGCGGCCCCCGCGCGCTGCGTCGCGTGCCTTGGTTTTGTCTTCTCGACCGGGCGACCGGCTCCTCGAGTGTCCCTTCCACGGCTTGGGGACGCACGTCACCTTCTGAGCCCCTCAGAGCGATGAGCAGGTATTATGTCGTCCACAGAGACGAGGCCCACTTGTCAGGAGCCAGAGCCCTCTCGCTGCCCAGGAGGCAGGCGGCGACGTCGCGGGGCAGAAGGACTTGGAACAGGACAAGCGCCTGGGCGGCTCCTCCCCGGACAGCCGCCTCCCGTCACGTGGGCCCTGGTGGCACGGCTGGGAGCCCAGTAGCTGGAAGCCACCCCAAGGGCACCAGAGAAGCCAAAGCCCCAGATCTGGGCTCTCCCCAGGCCTCCGTCACAGCGTCACGTCACCGTGGGCGAGCCGGTGGCCTCTCGGGTCCTCAGATGCCACATGCGAGACCTGGAGTCGATGACAGTAAGGGCCACCTCTCAGAGTGGCGTCCAGGCCGGGTGAGTGGACACGCGCGCCGCCCGCCCGGCTCCCGCCTCCTGCATCCGTGTCAGCCCCGACTTGGCGGCCGTGGCGTCAGACCAACGGCTCCAAGTTTTTAAAGCGCGTTCGGCTTCTCGGCCTCCGGCTCCTGCTACGTCTGGAAACGTCCAGTCACAGGGCTGTGGCCGGCCTCTGGCTGTGGTGACTCACAGGGGTCCCCCGCCGCCCGCGGACGCAGCGCCCCTTCGTCCCCACAGCCGAGACGGGCCACGAGCCCTCACTCCCTCCTCGCTTTTTAAATCTTCGTTCCTATGTGAAACACGCCGGCTCTGCTCGGCTTAACCTTGCCGACTGCGCGACGACTCGCGACGGAGCAGAGGCCTCTGCTGCGGGAGGAGCCGGGGGGGCGCAGCCTGGGGGTGGCTCAGTCGTCAGATCAGAGGTAGGGAACCCCCGCCGAGCACCGGGGTACCGTGTGCCTCCAGCAGCATCCGCATAACGGAGCTCGCCCGCAGGCGAAGCAGCCCCGGTGGGACTGCGTGGAGGCGCCCGGCGAATCCCCGTAGTCTGCGCCCCTCGGCAGCGTGCCCGCCAGCAAAACCATCCAGCCGGGAAATCGCAGCGCCCCCGTTCCCAGTCGAACATACCAGCTCAATCTTTTCCTCCCGTTGCTGCCGGAGAGACAGAATAAAACACCCAGCATTTTTCAAGAGGAGAATGTCATGCAGATTGAAGTTCCTGGCAACCGGTCCATGGACAGACCAACCGGCCCGGGTTTTCAGTCTAGAACAATCACAAGACACCATCCCGGGCATTTTTCCCTCACTGAGTCATATTCATAGGGTCGCATTTACATTTTCCGGGTAATAAATCAAAAGCAAGAGACCATTGTTTCTAATTCATCTTACAGACTGCTCTCGTGATATCCTGCCACTGTGAATATTTCTAATGTTTCTTAAAAACCGCAAGATGAACGGGTCCCAAGTCTCGACCGCGGTGGTGATCTCCGTATCTTAAAACTTCATTGCAGGAGTGACGCCTTTTCTTCCTGGTTTCTAAAGAAAGCAACGTGCACACTGTGTCGAGCACGCACTAACTGCGGGCATTAAGATATCGGCTTTGCTCAAACCTGTCTTACAGAGAGGAAATATTAACGGCCGAGACCATAAGGAGACCTAGCACGCCAAGCATAGGAATTATGAATCAAAAGACAAAAATGTGGGGTTTTTTTTCCTTTCTGCATAGACATGGAGCAGGATACTATATGCCCAAGGGGGGAAAAAACATTTGTGCTCTTGAAGCATTTTACCTGTTTATTCAACAAAACGAATGCCTCCCCCCACCCCCGCCCAAGCACGTTGCACCCAGAACGCAGCCTGCAGACGTGGCCGACTGGTCGACCGGTGGCAGCTAACCACGGGACGTCGTCGTCATTTGGGCTCTACACTTCAGAATTTGTGATGTAGACAGGTTTGGCTTAAAAATCACCTTTATGATCTTCACGGGAGAGCAGGGTGTGGTAGACAACTTGGCACACTCGTGAACCCTGGGGCCCAGGGTCCGGGCACAGGGGCACGTGCCACTGCCCAGCAGGCTGGGGACACCCATTTCCCCGTCGATGCTTATTCGGTGCCCGTTATAAACCGTACTGACCTGTGATTAGTTTTTACTATGAAATAATACGGCTTCTTACAATTAGGAACGAATTCCGAAGTCTACGCTGTGAAAAGCAAAACGTCCTCCCGTTTGCACGTCTCCGATGCTGAGTGTGGCTCTCCACACACACACCCCGCCCCTCGTTTTCAATCAGTGGACCCCCAGGGGCGTTCTCCAGGCAGGCGAACCCCAGTGGAGTCAACATGGAAGCAGTAGAGCTATTGTCAAATAAATAATCGCTCGCTCGGGACTCCCCACGAAAGTGGGGGCGCGCTGCCCGTCTGCCCACACTCCTCTGTGGGGTCCTCCTCCACCTCGCAGGGTCACAGGCAGGACAGGGGCTTGGGAGGCGTCACTCTGTGTTCCTCACTCCCTGAGGATGCTGCCAGCGCCTCCCCGGAAGGCAGGCCGCCGGAACGAGGGGAGCTCGGATCCACCTGGCACCCTCGAGTGGGCCGGGAGAGGGGGTGCCTGTGGAAGTGGGGAAGCAGAGGCAGCGGGAGACGGAGAGAGCCACCTGGGGGGTCCGGACACCTGCAGGCTCCTGAGCCATTGGAGGGTCCAGGTCCTGTGGCGCCCAGAGGGTGTGGCTCCCGACACCCGTGGAGATGCACGGCCCTGAGCTTGAGATGGACGCGTCAAGGCGCTCTGGGCCGTAAACGAGGGTGCGTCTGCAGTGACCAGGGAAGGCCAGCATGCGGCACCCCCAAACCGTGTGATGTGGGACGGACGTGTGCTCGGGGTTGTGAGTGTCATGAGCCGGTTCGCATGAAGATGCTGGCTCCCTGCCCGGCCCCCGGCTGGAGCTCAGTGAAGTGTGTGAACTGTCACCAGCACCGAAACGTCACGCTGCGGGCTCAGCCCTCTGATAGGCGCCAACATAGGTCGCGCTCTGGGTGCGGTGTCCCCGTCTGTCCTGCCCCAGCGCAGCCCCGACCTCAGGGAGGACCTGTCCTACATCAGTGCAGACAGGCTGCGCGTCTGGCTGCCGGCCCCCGGAAGGGCCACCTCCTCTGGGCCCCACGCCAGCCCGCCAAGCTCTCAGCCACGAGCGGAGATGCAAAGGCTACAGCCTGCCGCGGCGAGCCCAGAGCCAGTGGCTCCGAGGGCCCGGGCCCTGTCTCACAGCCACTTCCGAGGAGAGACGCTGTGGCTCTGGCCCGAGGCCTGCGCTGTTCCCAGCAGACTCAGGGGACAGTCACCAGCCTTAGGAGACCGGCCTTCCACAGAGTTTCACAGAGTTTTCACACACTCTCAACTCCTCACGACTACCCTGGGAGGTCTATGAGACGAGTGTCATTATCTGCTCTTAACAGAGCAGGAAACCAAGGTCAGGCATTTGTGCAACTGGACCAAAGCCTCCCACGGGCAGAGCTGAGACCGGGGGCAGTGGTTGGCTGCGTGGCGAGTGCCCGTCACCGAGTTCCGTGTTCCGGGACGCAGACAGAGGGGCGGCCACACGAGCCAAAGCGTGTGGACCGCTCCGAAGTTACCCCCGCCAGCCAGTGGGGGGCCGGGAGCCGTCGGGACTGTAGTGCTGACCCGTGTTGTCATTCACAAACTCATAACGACAACTGCATCTACCTCTGTCGTTTTGAAGATTTAATGAGCTAATACTTG
>NW_011888899.1:2289841-2291800 GCF_000151845.1 Pteropus vampyrus
GACGAGCCACAGGTTGTCACAGTCCCCTCGGCGCTTCGGGAGGAGGCGACGTGACATTGTGACAACGCGTTGTAACACTGTGACGCTGGCGGCAGGTCGCCCCGGCTCGGGCGGGGTGGAGGTTTTACGGAAGACACTAAATCACCTTGCTCTCACCTGTCTCGATCTGTGAACAGGATGCGACACGTCCTGCCTTCGAAATACCCAATTAGAAGCAGAAAAAGAGGGGCCATTAAAGTGGGATTTCCTAAAAGTTCACGCTTCTCCCTCCTCTCGCGGAAGAATAAAATATTCCAATTAAGGCCTGGCAGCCAAATGGGACTGCCTGAGGACTGCGCATGATGCCAAGATGTTCTCCGCCGCCCTCCACAAAACACAGTGTGCCCTTGACCTTAACGAACAACGGGGTTTGCGGGAACCCTCCAACCAAGACGGGCCGTGCTTTCCTGGCCTCCGCCCCAGCGGGCCCAGGTGCACGCGGAGAAGCTTGCTTCGTTTTGCGAAGCAAGGACCCTCCTCAGCCTCGGCCCTTCCATCCAATTAGATCTCAGTAGCTCTGAGACTTAACGTCACGCGAGCCGTGACACTAAGGAGCACCATAATCTCGGGCGCGACAGACCCGAGGGGCTTTGCGGGCACCTTGCGACCTGGGCGTTTGGGCGGTCTTAGGGCACATCGCTGTCACGGCCTCATTTTCGCGACTTAATTCAGGAGCGAGTAACCCATTTTAACGAGAGCACGTGACATCCAGGTGCTCTGGTTCTTCAGCTAGCTACATTTGGGGAGAAAAGGGAAAAAATAGATAACTAACCATGATTTAACAGAACCGCCAGGCCATTTATTCAACAAATTTTCAAAATCCTGTGTTTGCTGCATCGCGCTCATTAAAAAGCCTCTAAGCTGGATGAGAGTCTGGGTCCTGTATATATTAATAAAATCATCGATTTTCACCAAGCCAGCTTCTCGCCAGCATCGCAGCCCTGACGGGACAGTGTGGAAACACGGCTCGTGTCAATTTTCCATGTACCACTGTTAAGATCCAATTCTGAGAGCACATCTCTTATTTGTAAAAGCAAATTGCTAGAAAAAGCAATTGCCACCGGCATTCTGCGTTCTGGTTCTAGCATGAATCTTCATGGAAAATTTATAGGAAAGATTTTCTAAACTCCTCCATATCCCATAGAGCGCGGATGTTTATCATGCATTTAGATACATATGTGACTTGGTGATTTTTTTTTTTAAATGACGACAACCCATATGAATTTGAAATGAGGTTACTCTGCGTGGTGCATAAATTAAATAGCTCCCATTGAAGGATTGAAAATGAAAGTCGAAAAGACTCGAAGCTACAGACCCACGGAAAAACACGAGCTCGCATTATCTCCGGTCCCTCCCGACGAACGGCCGAAAGCCGCGAAGCTGGAACCTCACTGGCCTGGACAGTCAGTACGAAAGGCTCTGGGAACTGAAGCTGGGAACTGAAAGACTTTGTGGCAGAGTCCAGGGAAAGCGATGGTTCTCAGGAATTACTGATTGAACAATAAATCAAGTAATGGCGTCAAGCGGAGAGAACAGACCCCAGCCGGCAAATAAGAGAATGATACATTTTAAAATGCAATTGTTGCAAAGGGCAGTAAGTAATCACTCTAGTAAATAAATCGCTTGGTGCCGAATGCACCGAATGCATTTGAAGTTCCCGGTATGTGTGTGTGTGTACGTGTGTGTACGTGTAAAATAGAGCAAAACAGAAAACTGAGCGGAGTGATGTTGTGAGCAGGACTAGGATAACCTGTCAACTCAGGCTGCTGATAACAACTTGGGGTATTAATAAAAATGAGGTAAGTACATACGGGTATAAAAGCCGTGGCGTCCAGGGCAGGCGCCCAGAGTAGTTCGCCTGTCCTGGACGAGGTTCAAGGGCACCTCCTGCTGGGTCCAACATGACCTCAGGGACCCAGC
>NW_011888899.1:2291850-2319291 GCF_000151845.1 Pteropus vampyrus
TCCCGACGAACGGCCGAAAGCCGCGAAGCTGGAACCTCACTGGCCTGGACAGTCAGTACGAAAGGCTCTGGGAACTGAAGCTGGGAACTGAAAGACTTTGTGGCAGAGTCCAGGGAAAGCGATGGTTCTCAGGAATTACTGATTGAACAATAAATCAAGTAATGGCGTCAAGTAGAGAGAGCAGACCCCACCCGGCAAATAAGAGAATGATACATTTTAAAATGCAATTGTTGCAAAGGGCAGTAAGTAATCACTCTAGTAAATAAATCGCTTGGTGCCGAATGCACCGAATGCATTTGAAGTTCCCGGTATGTGTGTGTGTGTACGTGTGTGTACGTGTAAAATAGAGCAAAACAGAAAACTGAGCGGAGTGATGTTGTGAGCAGGACTAGGATAACCTGTCAACTCAGGCTGCTGATAACAACTTGGGGTATTAATAAAAATGAGGTAAGTACATATGGGTATAAAAGCCGTGGCGTCCAGGGCAGGCGCCCAGAGTAGTTCGCCTGTCCTGGACGAGGTTCAAGGGCACCTCCTGCTGGGTCCAACATGACCTCAGGGACCCAGCAGGAGCGCAGGCTGCGGCTCATCAGCACGTGTCCTGCTGGCCGTTTTTGCCCAGCATGTGTGGCGCATTTCATTCTGCTTCTTAAGTGACCTGATGATATTTAAGTCTTGGGAGACTTCACATTAAAAAAGTCTGAATTCCTGGCTCTGCGTGGACAATTAAGATCCGTCGGCACGGTGGCCATCTTCCCACGTGACCAGAATCTGCTGGAGCGACAGGCAGGACAGAGAAGGGAGTCTGTCTGTCCTCGGCCGTGTTGACACACCCCGCCCAACGCCGGTGACGCTGGAGTCTCAGAGGACCCTCGTGCGAGGGCGCACGTGCGTGTGAGCCCACGTCCCTAACAGACCGATTAGACGGCTCGGCGCCCCTCGGTTCAGAGGCTGGAAAGCGGGGGCCGCCCCGGCCCCTGTCAGTTTATACACAGCGGCTCCTTCTCTATATGTCACTGTAAAAATTACATGAAGGCCACAGGAGTTCGTGAGCTGCATGCTGCCACGGGAGAAAATCAATTTCTCATTCTTCTCAAGAGCCCACAAAGCGCCTGGAATTTCACCTGACTCGAGTAAACAAAATTGCCATCCGTCTTGAATGGGGGAGAAAAAAGTGTTAGAAAAAGTCTTTATTATTCTATTTTCAACTCTCCTCTGATTATCGAAGTTTGATTTTTCCAGGGACGGGATTGCTACGGGTTGACTTGAAGACAAACCCTGCAGAAACCGTGCTTCGGAGATTATAATAGAAACAGTTTAAAATTTAAATCGCCAGTGAAAGATTAAAGCCACGTGGTTGGGAAACTGTTGATTTTTTTTTTTTTTTTGGCATTTATTTTCCACGAAAAGTGCAGCCGACCCAGCACCGGCTCCCCAGCCTAACTGTCCAATTGTATGGCTGGTGAAGCCATTGAAAGGTGAGCATGACCTTGGACTTGCCAAGGTCATGGTAGCAATCTGTCTGTCTCCTGGGTGTAGGCCGGGCACACCACACCGAAGCCGCTTCCGGGAGAGAGGAGCAAGCACCTCACATTTGAAGATGAGGAGACGTCCCAAGGTGACCTGAGACCCTCGCAGAGGGCCTGTCTACACCTCTGGGACAAAACAGACACCACCCGCTCGGAAATGATCCGTCTGGGTTACTGCTCTGCGGTGGATACGACGTGACCTGATCCCATGCAACGAGTCGCCTCTGGCATTCGGGGGTGTGACAGCAACACACAGGACACTATTAACACCTGACAGATGGCCTGGCCCTCGGTGCTGAGACGCTGCTGGAGGGCTGAACGATTACGGAGTTCAAATCCTGGTCCCCCTTCATTCATCTGGGGAAGTTGTTTGATCGCAAGCCTCATCCATAAAGTGAGAACAGTCACTCACGCTCTGCAAGGATTCAATGGGCTAACATGAAAAGTACACCTCAAAGCACACAGAGGTCATTAACACTTGTTGTTGTTACAGGTGACATCGTTCGGGCATTGATTGGACGTGGCCAGATAACTGTGACGCCTCCTGGCACTCGTGCCGGTAACTTAGAACAACGTTTCCGAAGTGACGGCTTGGGGACGGGAGGCGTGTGCAGCGGAGCCTGACACCGGCCCGCACCGACCGATCGCTGACGCCCGCGATCTGCCGGGGGACCGCGAAACCCGGCCTCGTCCCCGTGTCTAGGGGACGGAAAGGGTCACTGCGCATTCTCCGCGGACGTGCCGTCTGCTCCGTAGTGTAAGTTCACTTTCTTTCCGTGGATTTGGCCGTTATCGTCATGCCCGGTCTTGAGGGAGGAAACAGGAATTTAACCGAGTGAATACGGCCACCTGGAGGAGCCGGCTCCGGAACGCGGGGCGCGGCCAGGACACCATGACGGCGCTTGTTTTCCTGGCGTTTCCCATCAGGACCCAGCGTCGCCGCGGCTTCGGGCCACCGCGTCTGCCCCAGGGGGCTCCGGCGGGCTCCGGCGGGCCCCAGGGACCCTCTGTGAGAGCTGCTGGGCTTTTCTTTGGGCCAAACGACAGGCCACTAGCAGGAGTAACAACTGCCCCAAACTATCGGGGGACGCCGAGCACGGAGGGACGGGCCTGCTTCGCTCCCAGCGAAAGCCGCGGGGCGCATGTGACTCGGAGGCCGGACGAGCTGTGCTTTTCTGTTTGGGATTCGGGGCTTGGACGGCGGGAAGCCCCGGCCCCGGGCGGCGGACCCGCACACCCCTGGCACAGGCGCCCCGCAGAGGACATCGCGGCCCGGGCGGTGTCCGTCCCATCAGCAGGCGTCCGTCCCCTCTGGCCGGCCGGGGCGACGGGGTCCAGGTCCGATTGTCCAGCCGACGACCTCGTTCCCCCAGGGCGCGCGCGGACTGCTCGAGCCTTGCCGGAAGCCACTCGAAGCGGAAAGTGGTGACAGCGCGTGACAGCGATGAAGCCCACGCGGCGGCCGCTGCTCCCCCGGCACGGCCGAGGGAAACCGCCTCCCCGCGGACTCCGGGACCCCTGGACCCCCCGCTGGTCCGCGGCCTCGGGCTGGCGGGCGAACAGCACCCCGAAACCCCCACCCACAGCGGACTCGCACCGGCTCCTTGTTTTGGTGAAGATGCGCCACCTGCTTCCAGGCCCTGCGGGGGTCAACCCTGCCTGGCGGGGTGCTCGTCCCTGTCTGGCGGGGTGCTCGTCCTGGGAGCCGCCGCTGTGCCCGCAACGGCACTTCCAAAGCTGCCAGCTCCACCCTCCTCATCCCGAGGTGGCTGTTCTCAGGGGACCGAGCGCTTCCCACCGTTCGCCTGGGTGCCATGTCACCACCCACTCGGACGCCGGGTCCCTGCTGCTTCGAGCCCCGCGTCCTTCCTCCCTTTCCTCTTGTGACAAGACGGTCTACCACTTATGTCCTACGGATAGAAAAGACGTCACCGCTTCGGGTTCCATGTAAATGAGTCGTGTACCTTGTGGGAGGGGGCGTCGCTTCCGCCCCTAGCGGGTCACTGTCACGCTGTGGCTACAATTTCAAATGGATGAAACGCTGTCTGCCCGTCGGGACGCTGTTCTGACGTCCTCTGAAGACGCGTTTGGCCGTGTGATTGCGATGGCAGCATGCGGCGTTGACCCTGGCGGTGGACGTCTGTCCCCGTGAGGTGTCTGGATAGCCGCGTTTCGCCGTGCTCCATGGGACCCAGGAGGAACAGGACGGCCGGGGGACGCGTGCATTCGTTTGCTCCGGATGGCTGAACCTGAACTCTGTGTGGCCTTTCTTCTTTTTAGTGTTTTCGTTATTAAAAATCATCACCGTTTTTCATCGTGCTTTCCAAGTGGCCAGAAAATTCTGTCTTTGGGTCCCTAATAATGGCTTTAAAAGCACCCTCTTTGTAGATGGCGGCCGACAATTCGACTGCAACGAGGCAGCCGTCAGAGCAGCTTCTTTCCAAACAGCATCAAGTCTCCTTGTCACCGAAATCTCAGACCGTATCCCCGTAGAAATGCAGAGTAGAAAGAGCCGGCTCATCCGTCTCCGTCTGTTTCATCCTCGTGTTACACCTTGTTATTCAGAGAGCGTGACGAGCCACGTGACTTAGGCCCGACGCTGGTGCTGCGAACGGTAAGCCTCTGCCAGACCACTTCAATAGGGAAGATTATTCCTATTAAGGTATCAAATGGTATCAATAACGCTGTGTGGTTCTAAGATGTCACTAGCAGAATTAAATGAGCATTAAGGGGTGAGGCGGGATCTACCCTCTCAGTGACATCTGCCAGCTGGCACCAGGGACCCTGGGGCATGGGAGCGACCCTTCCCTCCCAGATCAGGCCGCCCCTGTCAGGCAGACACAATAGGAATTACTTAATTTAACATCATTTCCATTTTTCTAAATCCTGAATAAATACGTTACAACCGCCGCTTCGGCAAACGGAGAGAAAGAGCCATCTCTTAATGGCTCCCCTGTGGGTTTCACGCCTGTTCTAGCCACGAGGATAACGAACCCGCATCCCCGGAATACACTGAAAGATAATGGTTATTTAAGCATGCCAAGTCTCCACGGCGCAGATAAGTATTTTAATTTGCATTTATGGAAATCATAGAGCGGGCACGGAAACAGGTACCAGTGTGTCCACTGCTCAAGAGACGGAGACCGCAGAGCTGCAGAACCGGGACGTGAGAGCAGAGGAACAGAGCCATCGGTCCCTTTGTCCATTCTTTCCCGATAGGACCTGCCGCTGGCCGGCCCGCCCCACACACGGCATCCTGCGGGGGGGTCTTTAAAACAGCACGTCCCTCACATGCCTGCCTGGCTTTTCAGCCTCGACAGCTTCCCATCGCCCAAAGATTCAAGGTGGGGGTCATGGGCCACTTGACCCCTGGGCCTCGTCACCACCACAACCTTGACACGCCACGCCCTTGCTCATGCTGTACGCGGCCTCGCACGCGCACACGCCGCCGTTCGTAACTATTTAATCATTCCTGTCATTACTGGATCAGTGATCGTCTTCCGCTCGGCAGTACATCCGGGGTCTTTTCTAGTCCGCTCAGTGACGTGGCTCCAGCACATTCTGTGGAGACACAGCATGTTCTCAATGAGTTTCTGGTTGAATAAATGAGTGACTCAATCAATCAATCAATCAATCAATCAATGCCTTAGTTGGCAAATCCTGTGGAGCCTAATAATAAATAAGCCATGTAGTCAAGCTATTTCGTGATTATACCCATAATACAATACTCTCGCATTCGGAATTACTGCATGTTTGTTAATTTCTGTCTTCTCTCCTCAATTTCCCTTCATTTCATTCCTTAAAATTCTCAAATGGGTTAACTCGTCACAGCTTAGCCTTAGGGACACTGGACTCCCCGCCCACCTACATTTGCTGTGTCCTTCCTGGGGCCGCTTGGGATGCGCTGCGCCATGGCCGCGGGTCCTGCTGCCGGCCGTGCGGGCAAGGGCTCGCCCAGGGCGTGACCCCGGGGACCTCCCCCTGCGAGTGTGCCCGCTTCCGCCCCGCGTGGCCCTGCGGGACAGGTGTCAGCAGCAGAACTGTGTACAACACGGATACCAAAGCCCCCGCATTGCCAGCGGGGGGTGCGGGGCGGAGGAGGGGCCGTCCCCTGCACTGACAACTGGGCCCTCCGGCCACGTGACCTCTGACGCGGGCGCGAGCCCCTGGGCGAGGGGCGGGGCCGCCCCGGCAGGTGCGCGCGATGGTCTGCAAACAGCACTCTCCTGCACAGCGACGGCTCCTAGGTGTCCCTTTGCAAATAGAGCTGCTGCTAAAACCACGATGGCGCCGCCACCTCCCCTCTCTTCACGGGTCCCCAGGATCTGTCCACTGGCAGCTTGCCCCAACTACGGGCTCCCCGAAGATGATGGGGTCAACCATCCTATTATCTTCATGGAAATAGCGAGGTCGTCGGCCCCGTTATCTGAATTAGATGCTGGAGACATGCGCTGTTTAGAAAGGGTATTTATAAAACACTTGTACCTTGTTTTGGATTTCTTTAGATTGACTTTTTTTTTAATTTTGCAGGGCAATTGGAGAGTATCATTTCGAAATTAAAATGTGCATACCCAATCACCCAATTTCGTTTCTAAATCTCTCTATAGGAATCACATCACAAGCGAACGAAGACAGACATACAGGCAACCAGCATGAGTAAAGGCGAACACTGGAAAGAAGCTAAACACTCTTTCAAGACAGGTCCATTTAATTTGGGGGATGCGTATAATGGCTTACTCTGTGCCGCTAATGCAATGCTGCAGATCTCAATATAATGATAATAGAATTGTGTAATATAATATAAAGATGCCCACCCAGGGCATTTTAAAAACCAGTTACTGATGTATTACTGGCAAATAATAAACCACATATATTCAAAGTGTATGATTTGATACACTAACGGGTGATACCCTCATGAAACCATCACCACAATCAAAACAGCTCCGTACCCCGCCCCCAGAATCTCCTCCTGCCCTTAACTCCCCCCTCTCCCGCCCCCGCTTCTCTCTGCCCAGACAACTACTGATCCGCTTTCTGTCACGATGGATTAATTTTCATTCTGGGACTTTTTTTGTAAGCGGAGCACACGAGATGGATTCGGTTTTGTCGGCAGCTTTAACTTGGCCTAATTGTTTCCAGACCCGTCCACGATGCTGCCGGATCGCAGCTCACCACGCTCACTGCGGAGTTATTTTCCATGGCGTGGCTGGACAGTGCTGTTGATGGACGTTTGGGTCGTTTTCAGTTTGGGGCAAATACAAACACAACATTTATCAACAGCCATGGACACGTTTCTTTAGACATTACTTTCTTTTTTGATCAAAGCAGGAATGGAATGTCGAGGTCGTGTGGAAGATGTAGGTTTAACTTTTTTTTATTGAGGGATAATATGTAACAATATATTAGATTTAAGTATGCAACATAATGATTCAATATTCGTATAAGGTTTAACTTCTTAAAAAACTGCCGAACTGCTTTTCAAAGTGGTTGCCACATTTCGCATTCCCACCAGAAGTGTGAGCATCCAGCGCACAGTTGAGAAAAAATAGATACACATGCACACACACATATGCAGATATTTTTATATTATATGTTAGTATATATAAAACACTACATTCATCTGTATATAAACCTATGTGAGGTACAAGCGAGACTTTGAATTGTTACTGGACTTGTGGAATAATTTTCAAGCACGTGTGACTTTTATATCTTCAAAAAGTTATTTTATAGATGATAGAGCGTGTTTGAGGTTTAAAACTTGAACGTATCTCATTCTCAATCCAGTGAAGTCCCCTGTCATCACCCGTCTGGGACTCAATCCAACACGTGCGTCTCGATCCGCCCGGGTCTTTATCTCACTTTGCCAGGCACCTGTCCCTAGCTCGCCATCTATGAAATGACTATGGGACGTCCAGGTGAGGGTGCCCTGTGTGTTAACTTACGTATCCAGAAGCAGTGCCGAGCACACGGCAGGGGCCATTACAGTGCTGGCCGTGAGTGTCCGCATTCTCTCTATCTAGAGTTCGATCCACTTTTTCACAGTTGAGACTCTCGTCATTTACTCATTCACCCATTTATTTAACAGATATGTACTGAGTGCCTCCTACAAGCCAGGGGCGAGGTCTCCGCTTGTCGTAGTGAACAAAGCAGATCCTAAAGTCAGGGAACAGCGAGAAGCGTGAAACAGAGGTGCGGGTGCCCTGGGACCATAGGGGGGCCTCGGGATGGGAGCTGGTGCAGGCTGGGAGCAGTGCAGGGCCGTGCCGTCATTTTAGAAAGAGCATTCGGCAGGGGAGAGGAGACCAGCGCGAGGGAACACCTGTTCACAGGTGGTCTACACGGCTCTGATGACGGATGCCGGCGGTTTGGGGGTGAGGCAGCGCCTGCAGAAGGGAGTTGCGAAGATAGGTTGGTAGACGGACAGAATGTGAGGGTGAAGGGGAAAGAAGCACTGAGCACGGTTCCTAGATTTTGAGCTCTAACATCTGGGTGAATGGTGGAGACATCGCCAGAGTGAGGGACACTGGACAGAGAGCACTTGTGTCCTGTGGGGACAGGTTGTGGGTGATGAAGATGTGGCTATTCTGCAATAAGAAAGGATCCGATACTTCACGGATACCCACCAATCTATCTTTCGGAAAGAAACAAATGGCCTCGAGTCTTTTACTGAGTTATTCAAATATTGCTTAGTCAACGAGGGTAACCATGCAAAACAAAATGGCGGCTGCGTGGGTTGTCGTGTGTGTAAAGGAGTAATTTGTAATTACACATTATGCTCAACCCCATTCAAAAAGGCTTTGGAGAGATGAAGACGGTTGATTTTGCCATTCAACCAGACATGGTAGAACATGAACTTGAACCCAGATCTACCCGATTCTAGGCATAACTGCCATTCGAAGGGCACCTTGCAGAATTCTTGAGAATTCTTCTGTGGAGATTTAAAGAAAGAAATCTTGACAGTAATGCAAAGGTGAAAAAATGTCTTGCAGATTTCTAGTGTGAGATACAATCGGTAGGTGTCCGCGACTGTTGGCAGGCACTCCGACAGTTTCTTAGAAAACGCACCAGCCAAATGGCCAGATAAAATCAAGCTTGCGTAAAGGAGTTTCTGTTCCCAAGAGACTGAAACACAGCTCAAAGTGGAGTCAAAGACTTCAGATCTCACTTCAGCGACGGAGAGATCCAGAGAGACTATTGCTCCCACCTTCGCAACGAGTAAAGAACTAGACAATCTTTAAGCCACTGACTTTTCTTGACCCCCATCGAAGAACCTCAGTTGCAGAGCCAACAAGAAACTCAAAACCCGGGGAGACGCAGCTGCTCACAGGGAAAAGGATACCCACGCATTTTTGTACACGGGCAGCTGCTGCCTGATGGCTAGCAAGGAAATTCAGCTTTGAGGAAGGCAAGCGCGGGCCATCATGGGAGAGCGCAAAGTGCACGAGGACCACAAGGCATTACAAACACGACATGCGTCGTGTCTGCAGAGCACACGTAGAAGTGAAGTCTATGACAACGGTGGCACAAGGATGCGAGGGAGACTTTAGAACATACCATCCTAAGTCCCTCTCGCCGCATGGAAAGTGGCATCGTATCATTGGAAGGTGAACTTAAAGTTTTTAGTGTGTATTCCTAGTATGAGGGCAACATTTTGAAAAATTAAGAGAAATAAATAATAGAAGGAACAAAATGGAATCAGAAAGTAGCCAGTTAAACCTAGAGAAGGCAGAAAGAGGGGGAAACAAAGTTTTTAAAAAGTGAAACAATTAGAAAACAGCTAACAAAATGGTAGGTTTTCATCCAGGTATAGTGAATGGTCTGAATACAACAGTTAAAAGACAGAGATTGTCAGGTCGGATTAAAAAATGGAAGACTCAACTCTATGCTATCTGAAAGGAATCCATCTTAAATATAAACGACAGACGCATTAATAGCGAAAGGATAGCAAATGATCAACCGGACAAACACAAATGATAGAAAGCTGGAGTAGCCATGTTAACTTCATACAGGGCAGAATTTAGAATGAGAAATAGGATCAGAGATAAAAGGGGTCTTATATAAGAATAAAACAGTCAATTCTCCAAGAAGAGACAGTGCTCTTAAATGTGTATAAAACGAATGCCAAGGCTTCAAAGTGCTTAGAAGCAAAAAAAAAAAAAAAAAAAAAAAAAAAATCTGATCAATCTGAAAGGAGACAGAAAAATCTATAATGATAGCTAAAGATTTCAACATTTTTTTCTCAGGAACTGATATAACAAGTGGGCAGAAATCAATTATGATATGGATAACATAAACATCACAAATGATTAACCTAACTGACATTTATAGAACATTCCATCCATGACAGCAGAATATTCACTTTCTTCTAAAGTGTGAATATAATATTCACCAGAAGAGACTATAATCTAGACCGTAAAACAAATCTTAATAAATTTAAAAGAATAGAAATTACATCAAGTATTTCTCAGACAAAGATCTAATTAAAGTAGAAAATCAATGGCTGAAATATATCTGGAAAATGTCTAGATATTTAGAAATTACAGAACATTCTTCTCGATAAGACATAGATAAAAAGAGTTTTCTGGGGAAATTAAGACAGTTCTGAATGAAATGACAAAAATACAATGTATCAAAATATGTGAGATGCAGTTAAAGCAGTGCTTAGAGGACAATTTATAATATCACATGCTTATGTTAAAAAAAGACAAAATCAATAACTTAAGAAGCTGCCATTTTGAGAAATTAGAGAAGGAATGTCAATTAACCTCTGAGCAAGCACAAGGAAGGAAATAATAAAATTTAGGACCGAAAACAATAAAATTAAAATCATAAAAACAATAGAGAAAAATCAAAGAAACCAAAAGCTTGTCCTTACAAAAGATCAGTAAAGTTTATACACCTCTAGCCAGGCAGATCAAGAAAAAAGAATGAATCACAAATTATCAATATCAAGAAATAAAAGAGGGGTCATCGCCTCTGACCCCCAGATATTAAGGATAATAAAGAAATAGTACAAATAATGTTATGCTGATAAATTCAACAACTTAGGTGAGATGCACCAATTCCTTGACAGACACAAAATACCACAACTTACTCAGAAAGAAAACAGCTAACCTGAAGAGTTCTACATATATTAAAGAAATTAAATCAGTTTTAAAAACCTTCCAAAAATAAAAGCTCCAAGTCCAGATAACTTCACCGGAGAATTCTATAAAACATGTAAGAAAGAGATAATACTAAATCTGCATATCCTCTGGAAAATAAAGAGGAGGAGGACACAGTTTATTTTATGAGGCCAGATTTATCCTAATACCACCACCAAAGACATTACTTAAAAAAAAAAGAAAGAAAGAAAGAAAGAAAAAAGAAAAAAAATATACACCACTATTTCTCATAAACATAACGCAAAAATCCTCAACAAAATAATGTAACCTTGAACCCAGGAATGTATAAGAAAAATACTGCATCTCGATTATTAAATGGGCTTTATCCAAGGAATGCAAGGGTGGTTCAACAGTCAAAAGTAAAATAATATAATTCACCATAAACAATATAAATAAGAAAAAACAAGATCATTTTAATAGATGTAAAAAATTAATCAGACAAAATTTAATATAAATTCATAATAAAAGTCTCAACAAACTAGGAAATGGAAGGCAACTTCTTTGAATAGAGGGAAAAAAACAAACAAAAAAACTTACAGCTGACAAAATATTCAATAGTGACTGACTTAATGTTTTTCTCTGAAGACCAGAAACAAGGCGAGGATGTCCCCTATCCCACGCCCACCCGACACATGCTGGACGGCCGCCAGCGGAATGAGGAAAGTAAAAGGAAGAAAAATCTGACAGGCGTTCAGTTTAAGAGGAAAAAATAAAAGCATCTTTATTTGCCAATGGCATGACTCTTTTCTCGGAAAATCACAAGTCCACATAAAGTTTCTAGAACTCACATGCGGCTTTAGCCCGGTCCCCCAGCCACACTCACCCCCAGGCTCAGTTCTGGTGGGGACCCTTCGACAGAAGTGTCCTCAGATGCGCGCTCACATACAAACTCACACCTGCTCATGCACATGCACATCTGCTCACTTGCACAGCCTCACACTCATGCACACACAGACACACACCATTCACTCGTGCCCACGCACATTCACACGACACACACCCACTGGTGTGCAGCCCCAATCACACACTGACGCACACGCCCGTGCGCACACACCCGTTCACACACTGACGCGCACTCACGTGCACACACACCCGTTCACACACTGACGCACACCCCTCACAGCCCCCGTGGCCTTCCCCGGGGCGGATCCTCCGGGCACACACACCTGTGGTCGCCCATTTGCTTGTCCACTCCCTCGCGACTGTCCCCTAGTCCCCGCTCGGGGACAGACGTTGGCATGTGACCCCGTCTCTCATCCATCTGTTTCCCCGGAACCCCACGAGCATCCGCGTCTGAGTTAGAGAGGGGGCGGGCGCAGGGCCCAGCGTGGGGAGGCGAAGGTAAAGGGGGAATTGAGGGCTGAGCAGAGGCGGGGCTGCCTCTCCCCGACGCAGTGCTGGGGATCCCTTCTCCCACTGCGCCCCGGGCCCGCCGCAGGCAGCCTCACTAAGACGGGCCTCCGCGGCTTCGAGCAGACCGGACTCGGCGCCACCGTCTCGGTAATGAGCCAATCCGGTTCTGCTCACGCGCAAACAATGTGTTCCCATGGCGACCTCCTGGTAATCGAATCCTTGGAAGGTGTCCAAGACGGGCCACCGAGGTCCTTCCCGCCCAGGGCCACCGCGAGCTCAAGTCGTGGGGAGGGATGTCTGTCCCCTTCGACCTGGAGGAGCTCGCCATCCCAGACAGATGTCACCGGCACTTCCTCCCTTGTCCCTGGAAGAACGTCTGGGCCCACTGGGCCCTGTGAGCCAATCTGTGGCCCCCGAGCCACCCTAAGAATCTGCAGAGAGAGCCAGGCAAAATGGGGTGGCCGGTGCCTAACCACGGTCATCGTCGTGGGACAGGCTTCGGAAGTGACAAGCCACTCCGTCCACTCGCTGTGAGGAGCGTGGTCCAGGTGGCACACTGCAGACAGAAACGCTGTTTTTCCATCGGAGGTTCTAAGATGGGTGTTTCTTGCCAACATTTTGAAATTCATTGTTTACCTTCTTAACGAGTAAGACAAAACACTTAACGAGAGACAATGCCAGCGCCTTGCGGAAAGGGACCCGTACACAATTAATATTGAAATCCGGCAAAGGCGCGATCTGAAGAGACATGTAACTGATCCAGCAGGGAGTTTTTGGGGGTGCGCGGGAACGCAGGGGACCCTGCGGAATGGGCCACGGGTGACGCGCAGGCCGCAGGGACCGCGAAGCGTGCACGTGCTCGGCCCACAGCTTCTGCCCAGGTCTGAGCGACGCGGAAAAGAATTCTGAGATTCGGCTGGGGATGTGTGTGCTGGAGGGAACGGACCCGTTTGCAGCACCAAGACTGGCGGCTGTCGCAAGGGCAGAGGCACCGAGAGACACATTCAGTCCCCGGGCCTGGCGCCGACCCAGGTCTGGGCCGAACCCCAGCGTCCTGAGCCAAGGCTCCCCCCTCGCGCCCTGCAGGGCAGCGAGACGCCGAGGCCCGGGGCTGGGGCTGGGATCAGACCCTCTGGCTCCGTCCCTCCACTCTGCCACCGACTCCCCTTAACCGGAACCAGCTCTGCAGAGCAAGCCGTGTCCTCTCTGCCCCTCCCCGGAAGGGGCAGCGCGGCCTCCTGGGGCCGAAGCCGGGGTGGGATCAACGGGGCGCCCGGCCCACAGGCCCCAGAGAAGCGGCCGCTCCGAGCCTCCGCGGCGACGTTCAGTGCCCAGGGGCCCGCAGCCCGCCAAGCATCACGCCCTTCTGGGGTGAACTGATCGCTCGCCCTTGGTGAGCACCGGCCGCACGCGTGGGACTGGGCGGTCGCGCGCCGAAGGGGAAGGAGCGCAGGCAGTTCCCGCCTGCGTCCGGTCCGCGCCCTGAGCTTCCCACCCGGGGAGAAGCCTGAACCGTTTCCACCTGGGACTTAACACCTTAGGAACATTCATTTCCCGAGTCCGCTGCTGAGTCAGCAGGAGGGAGAGGCAATCTCAGAGGGCCTCCCTGCGGTGGTGGCGGCCAGGGAGGCCAGGGCGTGTGTCCCCGCCCCCGCCCCCGCCCCGCGGCGCCTGCTGCGCCCCGCTCATCCCCTTCCACTCTCGGCCTTGAGACTTATGCCAGGAGGCAAGGCCACCCAACCCCCCGCTAAAAGCAGCTGCTTCCCTTCTGATGGACTCATTTTTTTGAGCGAAGCCTCCAGAATCGAGTTGCTTGAAGGGTAATTGTTCCTGACAAATATCTTGTTTTTTTTTTTTTTTTCCCCTGAGCGCAGCTGTGGCTTCTCAATCGCTGTGACACCGTCTACTGACTGGCATATTTATCGCTAGACTGTTTTCTCTCCTTTTGCTGTGGTTCTATGCTGTTTGGTTCTCTTAGTTTGGGGGGATTGTGTTTTTTAAGTTTTAGGGAGACTTGTTTTTGTCTTGTTTTATTGTATTCCTAACATCCAGTCCAAGAAAATTTTCTTTTTAAACTATGGTTAAACTAAATAGCTCAATAAAACATCCTAAAAATTTGCCGTGAGTCCGTTCACTGGCAGGATCTGTGTTTAAAGGAGAAACTGATCAGTCTCAGATGTTCCAAGACCACTTCTGAAAGCTCTAGGACCCGTGCCAGCCAGTCACACGGAACCGCTGCAGGGGGTGGATTTCATGGATTTCACACCCGCGTACACGGTTAATCCAGCACCAAAGACATCTGGGAGATGGCCACTGTCCCCTTGAAACTGTCTAGGGACAGAAGTTTCCCGATCTCAGCTGAGTCGTAGTGACTCCTGGGGCTTCTCTGGATCTTCCAACTCCTAAACATCCTTGTGGCGGACAGTGCCCTCTGAAGGGAGGGGTCCACCATGCGGGGCCGGGCACTTGTCCTCACAGAGCCGGGTGTGGGGGTGGGTGGAAAGTAGGTGACAGTGGGGCCCCAACGTCATCTCCTTGGGTGCCCATGGCTCCAGACCGCCGTGTCTCTGGTGGGGTTATTCTGAAGGCGCCAAAGTATCAACTCCCCAACTTCAGTCCTGTCTTAGGGAAACTGCCCCCGCTCAGCCCCGAAGGGCCACCCACATGCCTCTGAACCCTCGCTCCCGCT
Organism: Pteropus vampyrus; assembly: GCF_000151845.1. NCBI lineage: Eukaryota > Metazoa > Chordata > Mammalia > Chiroptera > Pteropodidae > Pteropus > Pteropus vampyrus. The sequence goes on from NW_011888899.1 coordinate 2,306,586, forward strand.
GCAGGTGGCGGAACCAGGGGAAGTCGTACCTGAGCGGGAAAGAGAAGCCGGCACAGAGAGAAAAGACGGCCCTTTATCTGCTCGAAGCCTGGTCCAGCCACACTTTGTTGTGTGGCACCTGTAGTTAGTTCGCCATAAGCACTTTTTCGCGTGTCCTCTCCTCTCAGTCATAAGCTCCACAAAGCCCAGCACTGTGTCCGTCTCGTTCAGCACTTATTCCCAAGGGCACAATTCTGTGCCTGGCATAAAGTGGCTTCCAGCTTAGCAAGGAGACCACAGCGTGGTAGTCAACAGCACAGGTAAGAATTATAGCCGCAGAGAAACATTTAGACAAACATATTAAAGGCAAAAAAAAAAATCTCTTTTTCTTACATTAGAATAATATGTATTTAATAGATCTAGTGATGTGATCATTAAATTGTGAACTCATGTTTTAAACAGTAAGAGCCTTTCCCATGCCCGCCAGCAAAGGAGCCATCAGGATGCATGGGGACACGCTGAGGCATGCAGTTCTGATCTGAACTCTAGTCTCCGTAAGAGGAATCAGAGCTCCTCGGAGAGTAATTGATTCGATGTCCCGCAGAAGAAGAAAGTCAAGATGATCTCGGAACATCTTGTTGTCGGAGAGTGAGAATCCTTTCTTCGATATTTAAGAATAGTATCAAAAGAACAAAAAAGCTAAGCCCAGAGGCTTCCAAAGGATACACTGTGACAATGTAGCCATCGTCAAGAAAGGGGTAATTACAGGTGATCAGAACTAGTCATTTCAGTGAAAAACCGCAGGTCCATAATGATGCCCAAAATGAGGAAAATTAACAAAGAGTTTGCAAAGCCTCCTGGCAAGGCTGATGGGCGTTGGAGACGTGTTGATGGCACGAACACCACGGATTACTTGCTGATTAACAGGAGAAAATACAACTACGCAAAGAAGGGATCTGACAGCCCCTACTTTAACCCCAAACTTACCGTCGCCGGCGGCGACGTTCGCAGACTCGCCTGTCCGTGGGACGCATGCGCAGAAGCCGGCCCCTCATTCGGGCGTCTCAGACGAACCAAGGTATTCCATCGTTTAAACCAGTTCGAGCTGGGTTTTTAGTGTGAATCAGGTAAGAAGCAAAAAGTAACCAAAGAGCCCGATAACCAATTTGGGACGACTAGAGAGGACTCACCCTCCTTTCTTCCCGCTCAGTGGGGTGATCTCTGAGAACCTCGAGTCTCTTGTGATTCTGACCGACATCTGCCTGGCAGAGCTGCACCGTCCACGCCTTTAAAAAGCCTTGAATGTCTTCCCTCTGGGGATACATCTGAGACATGTCCCAGAATATCTAAATGCCGACTGCATTCATTTCTAACTCCCATGGACTCCGGTTCTCAAGATGTCACTTCACTTTTCAGATCTTAAGGCCGCTGGCAGAAAGCGACGCCTCATTTGGAACGGAACCGATCCGCAGAGCCGGCGATAACCTGTGATTATCCGGACCGCGTCTGGGACGAAATCCACCAGACTTCCACCGAAATCGCTCACGGAAATCGTAGAAGCACGTGTCTCAACAACGACAAGGTTTTATCCGCTAAGAGAGTCAGGAGGTAGCAGCCCTCCCATTACCTCATCAACCTCCAGGAACACGGCCAGGTGTGCGACGCTGAATTTGTCGCAACAGGACAGGCAAGCTGGCCCTCGAGTTTTTCTGCCTTGGTTACTTCACCCTCCTTTCTTCCTCTGTTGGAGCCCCCGCCCCCCACTCAAAAGCTGAGTTTTTAACAAAGATTTCTTTTCTCGGTGTCTACAGTCTTCGAGGGACTGAGACATACATGTCAAATATGTTAAGTCATTTACAAAAAAAAGTATTGCGATTTCCTAATGCTAAATGAGCTGAGCGAGGCTGTGAACGGCCGAATTACCTGTTGCCCGCGGTAATTCTGCAGGTGTCTGTCACCCGCATGCGACGCAGTGGAGAGGACCGGCTGGTTTCGCTACTCAGTGGATGCATCCAAAAATACCGCGTAGAGCTGAGTATTTATTTGCCATAGACAAGAAGAGTTGCACCGGCTCCTGCTGGGAAATTTACTACGACTTTATTCTGTTTAGTCAATAATGCCTTCTGGGCTCTGGAAATGATATTCACTTAAAGATCAAGCAGTCGTTTCCATTTGTCCACATAGAAAAGCATAAACGACACTTGAGTCGGCAGAGCCCAGGTACAGTCCCTGTTTAGCTGGAAGAACAATGGCTGCCACCAAAGTCATGGCCACCCTAACTGGCCTCTCTCTCGGCCGCTGCGAACGCGTCCCCCGGGCCACGCCCCTCACCTGGGACGCCGCTCTGGGGCGAACTCTACTGCCTCAGTGATGTCCAGTCTCGCCCCCTCTCTCCGTGGACTTCTTCCCAGACATGTCTGCGATGGCCTCGGACCTCCCTGCCAGGCCGGTTGCCTGGCCTTCCCTCTGGGCTCTCCCAGACCTGTGTCCTCGCCATGGAGTGTTCAGCCCCCTCCTGCTCAACACGGATGGTTGTCACGCCACAGTGCCTGGCCAGTGCGACCTCCTGCAGCAATTTTTTTCCATGCAGTAAAATGAGTGTGGCAGGTATGAAACGTGGCCAACTGATACGCACGTGTAAATTATGAAAGAAAGGTTCTTCATTTTCCCAAAACGCAACCTAATCCCCCAGCCCTGCTCCCCAGAGCGGGGAGAAATCCAGCCTCAGCCGGTGGAACCCTGCACACCCCTCCACCCCGCGCTTGCAGCCAGTTCTACAAGTTCACCGAATAACACCAGATGCTTTTCCAAACGTCGGTGTTGGCTCGGCTGCCGCCGGCGGACGACCCGTTCAGTGTCAGCTGATCTGCGCCCCCGTCGGCACCTCACACCATCGGGGGTTTTGTGTTTGTGAGACTTTGGCCACTCCGACGGGGTTTAAAGGGCGTCTCATTCTGCTGTAATTCGTATTTCCCGATATTTTTCACGCATTTTTGGCCACTCGGAATTCCTTTTCTGTAATATCTTTCGGGTTGCGGTGCCCACTTTTTATTGGATTAGCTTTCTTATTGAAAAACCGTGCGATAGAGTTATTCCTGTGTTTTGGGCGCATAACTTTTCAGTAAGAAGTGTTGCGGACACCTCCTCCGCACTGGGACTGCTCTGGGGTCTGGTTACGGCAACGCTTTCCAGAGCTTTTCACATCAAGGTCCGCAGGGACACCACGCCACCCAGATCTGATGTGCCCCCCTGGGGCTTGTCGCCGTCGATGCTCATCGACTCCATACCGAGCCGTAGCTCAGTGGAGAATGCGGCTGTTCTACAGACCAAATTCTCTGACTGCAGTTAAAATAGAGAGCCATAAATTTAGGAAGATAACTGAAAAACCCATCTGTTTATATAGTTTTGAAACATGTTTATGATTCATTTCCGGGTCCAGAGTAAGTCGCGATAAAGATTAGGAAGCATTTGGCGCGGAATGGAGACAAGAGCCTGCAGTGTCAGAACTTACGTGATGCTTCACACTGGCATTGACATAGAAGTCCACAGCCTTGAATTCTTACCCGCAAAGAAAAGGAAATTTGAAAATAAACGAGCTGTGCGTACGTTATCAAAATATTAAAGATTTGACCAAAATTCAATACAAGGGGCAGGAATTAATGAAATAAGAGCAAGAATTAATGAAATATCTTTTTTTTTCCTTACATTTGTAATCGTTTTTTGTCCAATTTGTTGGGTCATCCTATATTCCCTTGGACTTCCCCCATATTTGCAATCCTTTCCCTAAACAAATTAAACATGCTCATTTTACATTCTGTGCCTGATAATGCGACTACCTGCAACTGTGCATAGTCATCACCGCCCGGTCTTCCCGTGGGCGGTGGTCCGCGGTGCCCCGCGCAGCCGCAAGCTCGCGGCTTTGAACCAGCGTACGTTGCCTCGGAACTTCATCCACCGTCGTGTGAAAGGCGAGATGACCTCCTTTCTCCTCTGCAGCGGCCCAGAACGCCGCCGACGTAAACTACGCTCTCCGTTTGGGGTTTTGCAGACAGACGGGTGAGGCGAGTTCAGCCCACAACACGGACTTCGGAGTGGATTACTTCCCATCTCGGACCCGCCCGAGGTTTGAGAGGACAGCGGCCATGCAGCCCTGAGGGTGGTTTGTCTCCACTTCCCCTCGAATTGGGGTGCAGACCTTCGGGGGCCCAGCTTCAGGTAGTAGGAACTCCTGGAAGACTGAGCACCTTGGACAGATCCCGCTGCTCTGAGGCCCTGAAGCCCGGATGCTCTTAAACTCAGCTCAGATGCACTTGGCTGTCAAAAGCACCTGGCTGTCGAATGCCCTCCGGGCAGGACCGGCTCCCCTGCGCTTGTCACCTCTCTGGTGCCCAGAAATAATCAGTCGCTGGCCTCCGAGGGTGATGTATGTTCTTGATGGCATATCATGCATTTTAAAGGTGCTTTTTTTTTTTTTGGTTGGTTTCAGTGGTGGAATTTGTCCTATCTAGCCCATCATCCTGCCAGAAGGCATTCTTTTTAATAGCTGCATAAAATTCCACATTATAAATTTCCCCTTTTTAATCACTGATGGATGGGCAGTCTTTTTCCGGACTGTCTCGTTGGGGTTTTTTGATGCCAAGAGACCTTAGCAGGCATCTTTACAAGTGGGTGCTCTCATTTCTGTAGGACCGGTTCAGAATATCAGAATGGTTATGTCCACGTGTATGTTGTGTTTGTAGATTCATAGATAGACTCACAAAAAAACCTGTAACATTTCACCGTGTACACATTTACCCCTTTTTTGCACAGCTTTTATTTTGAAAAGTAAGCAGTAGCAAGAAGACTACCCTGAACACACACACACATATAGACGCACAAACATCAACGTATATACTGTAAGTTCTACGGAGCCATTTGCATCATGCAGCTGCATTTGAATCAGGACGCTGCATTACTAAATGTTTCCACATGTGACTCCTAAGAACAATGGGATTCTTTTACATAGCCACAATATCATTATCCACAAGCAATGCAACATTGATACGATTTTATTATCTAAAAACCATTCATGTTCAAATTTCTCCAATTGTCCTAATAACACCTTTTACAGCTGTTTAATTCTTTAATCCAGGAAAAATCCAGCATCAATTAAGGATCACAAACTGCCTTTAGTTGCAAAAGCCCCTTAATCCCTTTTTAATCGGGAAGCGGTCCCTGACTTCACCTTTATTTTAATCTCTCCAGGCATTGATCTTTTGATGAGTTCAGGGTAGTTATTTTGCAGAATAGCCCTCAGATGCGTTCATCTGATTGCTTCCTCACAATCTGATCCGAGATCATCATTTTTGGTCAGAAGGCTCCATAGGAAACATCCCCTGTTGGCACGTCACACCAGGGACGCGTGCAGTCACTTCTCCCCATCATTGGGTGTGTGAAATGTGAGCGTTTGGTTCCGGGGGTGTCTGCCAGTCTCTCCCTCTCTCGTTAAGCTATCCTTTGCCAAGAGCAATGAATAAGTAATTTATGACACCGGACTCTGAGACGGCGTGGAGACTTCACCCGCCATCTTTCATCCAGCGATTTTTAGCATCTGCTGATTATTCTCGCTCGAATCGGTCATGACGACGGTGGCTGTGAAGTGATAGTTTCCTATTTCTTTTATTCATCCACACTTGGGAGTTGGCATTTTTCTGTAAAGATGATCTTTCTCATGGACCGTAACTTTTAAGAATGTTCATTCATTCGTTTACTCATTCACTCATTTCTACGAGTATGGATTGGTTCTTTCTTTTGCTCATTTGATGTGTTATAACCCATTCCTGCCATTTTTCTTCGATACTAGAATGTCCCCAGCGTTGGCCGGCTGGCGCCCCTCAGGCTGGCCGTGCTCTTGTTTGACGTCGTCTCTGACAATTGTCGAGCACTTCTTTAATCTTGGCACAAGAGCACGTTCCCATCCCATCTTGCTCTTGGTCTTGAATCTGCGGGGTCCCATCAGCCCTGGTTCCTTTCGGGGGAATGTCATTTGGAGGCCAGCGTCCTGCCTTGGTTCCTGGCGTCTCCCCCCGTCGACGGTCAGCCCCACCGCTGCCTCCGTGCTTGTCGTGTGGGCCAGTCTTACACTCGTGCCCTCGACGTTGGTCCTTTCTATGACACAAACGCCACTCTCTTCCAGTGTCTCCCAGGGTTTCCCCGATAACTCAGACTCCGTCGCCTCCCGAGTTGCCACCTCCCTTTCTAGCCTGTCCCCCGAGCCCCGGTCCACCCTTCACAACCACACGCTCGACGGCCACCTCAGTGCCCGTCACACGTTCCAAACGCACTCGCTTTCCTCTCGGCTAAAGCAGCGTCGCCCGCCCCGTCTTCCAGGCTTAAACGTGTCACCTTCTTTCTCTGTCACACAATTTCACTGCTTAGTCACCAAAGACCACCACACCTACCCTCGAAACGTCGTGAGCACCACGTTCTCTCCGACCTCGCTCCTGCATAAATGGCAACTCTCACTTAGGCGAGTGTCCCTCGTCTTGCGATTCTTGCCACGTGTCGGACCGCTGTGCCAGAATCGCCTCCCCCGAAGCGAGTGTGCTGACGTGTGGCACGCGTCCTTCTCTGATGTCGATCGGCACACGGACACCTGACCACCTGGCGACATTCTCTCTAACGAGACACAAGCAAAAGTGTGAGCAGGGACTTGGGCGAAGGCTGAAAGACTCGCTCGGTGTCCCTTGGCACCTTCCTTCCTCCTACCTGTCCACGGCTCGGTCGTGAGCTGAGCAGGAAGACGAGAGCCACGTGCCCGGTTAACGGGCAGAAAGGCGGAACCCCAAACCCCAGATGCCACTGTGAAACTATTGTCTGGCATAGCTTGGATGCCTCCCATCAGGCTTCTGCCTGCAAGATGTCAACTTTGATATTTTTAAGCCATTGCTTTAGGGAAGGGGGGTATTTGTCTTACTGACGGCCACCCTTGATCCCAGCTGACACGGCACGGCATAACAGCAGAGAATTAGCCATCGCTTTGAGAATTAGCCACCGACTGCCCTTAGAATTAGCCACAAGGGCTTCACCAGGTCACATCACTGCTTTAAGATTCATTTTTCCCCCACCGAGCGTGCCATCCCTGTTTTCCTTCGGTGGCTGAGTTTGATCCGTGCTTTAATATCTAGGTGCATCGTCACCTCAACAGAAGAGAGGCTTCTGAGTGCTGGCCATGTTCTGTATCCGGGGAGGGACACGGCTACAAGTTTGTATCTGCTGAGAAAATCGTATCTTTCAGATCTGTTACCTTTCATATCCATTTATCTGCATAACGATGATACAGATACAGAAGAAGGTATAGATGTAGACGTAGCCGGAGATGTAGACGCAGCATCGGAAGTAGATGAAACCACAGTCGGCTTAGGAAAACTGTCCTCCGCCATCTCGGGCAGGCTCGGCGCTTGGTCCACATTCCTGGCATGTGACCGCCCCTTCATGCCGGTGATCTGCGGGCCTCCCCGCCCGGACGGTGAACTCCTGGCTCCCCGGGGCCAGCCCCATGGGGCACAGAGGAGGCGCTCAGTGAACGTGCACAAACACACTGCGGAATCGAAAGTCTCCATGCACGTGTGTGCGTTTGGGGCCTTTAGAAACGAATTCCACGAGCCTGATTCCAGACGCATGAGATCACGCTTCCTTTATTTAGTCTGAGGCGGTTTTCTTTACGTTGCACAAAAATGCCTCCCTAATTTGGGAACCGGGGTTTCGAAAACAAACCCTTCCCCCGCCGTCATTCCCTCCACGGATGAATACATTTAATTCACATCCTCTTGACCCTGCATTTGGAAAATGACTCATCCTTCGGGCCTGTCTCCTGGGGAAGCCATTCTCCGCTCCGTCTCAGAGTGACGGCTGTGGGGTTCCGTGCGCCATGCCGGGCAGCACCGGACGGCTTCCAGCTGTGGGAACCGCCACCGTCCCGCGAGCTTGGAGAAGAAAGAAGACCAAGACCCCATATGCATAAGAGCGAAATATCTTATGGAGTGATCATGGCGAGGCTGCCAGATTGAGCAAGAAAACGCCTCGTTAAAGTTGAATGACAGATAAACAAATAATTTTTAACATCGGCACGTCCCATGCAACAAACAATTTTTTTACTCGTAGTGCGTCCCAAATATTGCATGGAACGCGCTTATACTAGGAAATCATTCATCGTTTATCTGACATTCGAATTCAACTGAGGCCTTCGTACTTATGACACAGCCTGAGAAGACAGTGCACGTTGCCCGTGCTGTGCCCTGCGGTGACAAGACGCTGCCGCGGACAATGCTGTCCTCGCAAAGCCCAGGGAGGCGGGCGGGGAGGACGTCATTAACCGCGCTGAAATGAAGACATTTCACCAAAATCGCAACACGATCGGGTGGCAAAACCTTTACCAAACTCAGGCCTTCTGGCTTTTATTTGGCCAGTCACGATGGCTTTCCCGGGGGGACAGGTGACCTTCTCACAGAAGAAGGTGACTCATATTTTTTTCCATAGTTGATCATCAAGGTGCCATTTTCCCTTTGGGTAGCTCCTTGCCCCATCCTGAGCCCATACGCTGGGGTGAGACTGACCCCAGACCCAGACGCAGGCCCAGGCCCAGGCCCAGGCCCAGGCGTGGGGAGACCACAGAGCCCACCCCCGTGGCCGCAGTCAGTAGCTCGTTGACAGACCCAAGGCAGACCAATGAGACACGGTCACAGGAGTTTGGCTGGAAGTTACTGGGAAAGAAATTCTCTTTTTGTTGGGTTTCCAACTTGGGAAGCGGGGGGACTGGGGCCGTCTTGTGACTGAGGGAAAACATGCCTGAGAATCAAGCCATCCTAGAGGAAAGAGGAGAGAAAAGGGGGTGAGTTCTGTCAAAGCGACGTGGCCCCCGCATCCAGCCGTACCCGACGTCGACAGCCCTGGACCCCAGCGGCACAGGGGCCCGTGCGTTTTCTCTTTCAGTCAATCCAGGTTGAGTTGTTTCTCTGCCACTGGCCTGAACCCACACTTTCATGCTTAAAGTCAATCTTCCGAAATCTGTCCTGGCCAGAAATTTGGCGATTGCTCACTGAGCACCTGCTCCGTTCCAGGCGCTGTGACAAGCACGGAGACCCCGCATGTCCCACGTGGAGCTGATTCTAATGGTCGAATACTCAGCGTGCCACGACCGTGCTGAGCCGCTCGGGGAGGAAGTCCGCGAGCCCGGACGCTGGCCCCGTGGCTCTCCCACCGAACGCCACATCCCAGAGTGCCAGCGCTTCGGCGGCCAGCACCTCTGCGACCAGAGAGCCCAGCCTGCGGCACGCTCTCGTGGGAGACGACCCCACGGCCCCTCCTCGGAGCCCCAGGGGAGCCGAGCCCCCTTCCCAGCATCACCCCCGGGGCTCCCCACCCTCCAGCCGCCCACGGGACAAGCAAACCAGCTTGTCAAGGTGCATGAACACCAGCACCGAGCCCCCAGCAGGCGGCGAGTCCTACCTATCCCCGAGATTTACATTCCGAGGCAAAAGTCAATAAAAACTAATTCGATGTTTACCTCACTTCCTCGGTAATGACCCGTGCCTGCCGCGGCCTGTCGCGCTGCATCCGGGGTCAGGGGTAATCCCCGCACACGCAGAGACATCGGTGCCATTACGCGCCCCGGGCCGGCATGCCCGTGCAGGCGTGCGTGAGCTCACGTCACAGAGGGGGAGCCGCAGCCAGCACCGTCAGGCTCTGAGCCAACGAGTGGGTGTGCAACGGCCGTTGACAATCACGAGGTTAGGCACCCAGTTCCCCAGCATCCTTCTGCAAGCCGCGTTAATGAAGAACAACGCGACGTCACGCTAAGTGACTCAGTGCTGAGTAACGCCAGCCTCGGCCTCATTAAATGACCTCCTTAACGCTCACCTGGAAAACCGGCGTCATTAAACAAACGCTGTTTGTCATCGGCCATGGTGTCCTTGGTACAGGCGGTCCGGTGCTAAGGAACGAGGCCCCAAGCACGGTGCCTCGTATACGGTGCTGCCAAAGGGGCACAACACAGCAAGGCTTTTTAACGGGTTCCTGTGACCTGGGCATCTAAATCAAATGGATTGGATGGCGTGGACTTAAAGGAACGTGTCCGCGACTGCCCCCCCAGCAGCCCTTGGCCTCGCACTGGTCAGCTTAGTGGACAGACGCATCCCAACCTCCCGGATCCAGAAATGCAATCCTGCCGTGAAAAGCCATGGCCGCTCATCCATCATCCCGTCATGTTTTCAGAAATCCCTCTCGTCTGCGTGTCTTGTATCCGCTTCCCTGGTTATGGTGCCTGTCGATTTGCATCACGTATCGTCCGTGCCCCGAGGAGGCTGCTCTTCGGTGCTTGTCGATTGCACACGCAGAATTAACACGAGGGCTGATGACAGACATCAGTTAAAACCGGAGCTCGCGAGGAAAAATTGCCCTCGAACTTCCTGGAGTTGACAGAACCCCGGACAGACAGACGTCCTGCTGGCCGAGGACTGTCCTGGGCGGCCCCACTCCATCCTCCTCCTGGGGGCCATGGCCTCAGTCCCCCCGCCTCAGACTCCACTGTCATGTCAGCCTGAGAAACGCCGCGCGAGGCTCACGTTTTTCGACCTCGCTCCAGCAGTCACGAACATCTCCGGACACGGCGGAGCGCCCAGGCCGTGATCCACAGCGAACGGCATTTTTAAACGACGGAAACGAGATTTATAGATTAACTTGCCAGTTTCTGCGTCTTGATGCCCATAGTGAGCACGGGGCGTTTGACAAGCGTCACTGAGGGCTCCGTCTGCACTGCTGGAGCTTCCCAGGAGGGTGATGGCCCCAGACAGTCCAGGCCAGCTCTGAAGACGGCCCTCAGCCTCCCGGCGAATGCCCGGGTGGAGGAGGGGACCACTACCTTTTCCCCGGGTCTGTGGTCCAGTCCACGTGCCCGCTGAGAAGTTACTTTATTGCTCCCTGGAGTCCGGAGGTCTTGCTGCAAGTGACCTCTCCGAGCGAGTGCCCGCGGGTGCTGCATGCACCTCTCAACATGTGCTCGGCTGAGGCCACGCTGCCCTCGAGCCAGTCAGGGGGCATGGGACAGACGCCGCCGGCCGGGGACGTGCACCCCTGGATTCAGGGAGGCCCGGGGCGCCGCACGCACAGCGGAGGGAGACGCTGGCTGTGATTAGCCGACACCGATCCCGCCAAGGACAGACAGAGAAGCAAAAGCCACTGGCGCTTCCCCAGCCGCCGGCGGTCAGGCTCCGTACCGGTTCCCAGCGTGTGCTCCATGGGCTCAGCTCCGCACAAGACGCCAGGGCACCGGAGAGCCAGTCCTGGGAGGGCGGGCGTCACGCAGCACCCGCCCCCTTGCCGGGGCTTGGCCAGGCTGGCGGCCACCGCTGCCCGGCCTCCTCTGTCTCCTGAACCTGGTGGGTGACCCTGTCTAACTCTGAAGTCACGGCCCCACGTTTGCGGCACGGCCGAGGTCAGGCAGGTGTCAGGACGCTCATGTAGCTCTGCGCAGGACTGAGTCTCCGAGTGGGGAGGGTGCGGCCGGCGGGTCCCCCGCTGTGGGTCTGCTGCTCACACACCTGCTGTCCTGCCGCGGACGCCTCAGGCGCCTCACCTGGAGGGATCGCCCCCTTTCACAGGCTGGATGGGAGGGTTAAGGAAATGAGCTCACAAGGCACCAGGAGGTGAGCGTGTGTCCCTTCCGACTCCGACGCGCCCTTCCCCAACGCGAGGCCTCACGATGGCGCAAGTGAAAACGTCGGTCCCGGATCTCTCCGTTACCGTAAGGGTACCGTTTCCTTCCCCCCCGCATGATTTTCAGCTGGTGAAGCCCAAACCATTTAGTAACGAGGGGCTGTGTCTGTGTGGGTCTGTGTCTGCATGTACGTGTGCACGTCTGTGTCTCTGTGTGTGCATGTGTGTGCATGTGTGTGCACGTGTTTGCATGTGCACCTGTGTGCATGTGTGGTGGGTCCATATTGTGTGTGTTTGTATGTGCACACATGTGTGCAAGCATGTGTGTGCGCGTGTGTGCATTGTGTGTGCATGTGTGAACATGTGCGTGGTGTGCACGCATGTGCGCGCATGTTTGCGTGTGCACACGTGTGTGCGCGTGTGTGGTGTGTCCACATGTGTGCTGTGTGTTTGCATGTGTGCGCACGTGTGAGTGCGCATGGTGTGTGTGCATGGTGTGTGCACATGTGTGCGCCTGCCCCGCCGAGGGTTGTTGTGCTCCGGCGTAGGCAGAGCGAGAACGGGGATGGGCCACGCCCCACAGGGTGAGGAGCCCGGGGTCCACGGTGGCAGCGACGGCTCAAGGCCTCTGGGGCTCAAGCTCAAGGGGCGCAAGGCACAGCCGTGGCAGCCGGTCTCTTTCCCACAGTTACAGACTTGCAGGGCAGAGCCGCTCCCCTTGTGGGCGGGGCCGATGACGCTTAGATGCCTTGGTTTCTGAGGGCGCTGTGAGCGCGCCCCAGGCTCCGGGTGGGCCCTGGGGAGAGAGGCGGCACTGGCAGGGGCTGGCGGACAGGTGGGGACACGCGGTGCGGAGGAACCGGGGGAGGAACCGGGGCGGGAACCCGTCCTGGCGCGGTAACCTGGGGCCGGCCCTCTGCGGTCTCTAGGACAGGCCGGACGTCGCGGCCTTGTTCTAGGACCCACGGAGCAGAGCGTCTCGTCCCACACGCCTGAGCGCCTTGAAACGGGAACCGTTGCGTTTTCTCCTCACTCG
>NW_011888899.1:2327392-2328568 GCF_000151845.1 Pteropus vampyrus
GAGTCCGGAGGTCTTGCTGCAAGTGACCTCTCCGAGCGAGTGCCCGCGGGTGCTGCGTGCACCTCTCAATGTGTGCTCGGCTGAGGCCACGCTGCCCTCGAGCCAGTCAGGGGGCATGGGATAGACGCCGCCGGCAGGGGACGTGCACCCCTGGATTCAGGGAGGCCTGGGGCGCCGCACGCACAGCAGAGGGAGACGCTGGCTGTGATTAGCCGACACCGATCCCGCCAAGGACAGACAGAGAAGCAAAAGCCACTGGTGCTTCCCCAGCCACCGGCGGTCAGGCTCCGTACCGGTTCCCAGCGTGTGCTCCATGGGCTCAGCTCCGCACAAGACGCCAGGGCACCCGAGAGCCAGTCCTGGGAGGGCAGGCGTCACGCAGCACCCGCCCCCTTGCCGGGGCTTGGCCAGGCCGGCGGCCACCGCTGCCCGGCCTCCTCTGTCTCCTGAACCTGGTGGGTGACCCTGTCTAACTCTGAAGTCACAGCCCCACGTTTGCGGCACGGCCGAGGTCAGGCAGGTGTCAGGATGCTCGTGTAGCTCTGCGCAGGGCTGAGTCGCCGAGTGGGGAGGGTGCGGCCGGCGGGTCCCCCGCTGTGGGTCTGCTGCTCACATACCTGCTGTCCCACTGCGGACGCCTCAGGCGCCTCACCTGGAGGGAACGCCCCCTTTCACAGGCTGGATGGGAGGGTTAAGAAAATGAGCTCACAAGGCACCAGGAGGTGAGCGCGGGTCCCTTCCGACTCCGACGCGCCCTTCCCCAATGCGAGGCCTCACGGTGGCGCAAGTGAAAACGTCGGTCCCGGATCTCTCCGTTACCGTAAGGGTACCGTTTCCTTCCCGCCGCCCCCCCCCCGCATGATTTTCAGCTGGTGAAGCCCAAACCATTTAGTAACAAGGGGCTGTGTCTGTGTGGGTCTGTGTCTGCATGTACGTGTGCGCGTCTGTGTCTCTGTGTGTGCATGTGTGTGCATGTGCGTGCACGTGTTTGCATGTGCACCTGTGTGCATGTGTGGTGGGTCCATATTGTGTGTGCACACACGTGTGCAAGCATGTGTGTGCGCGTGTGTGCATTGTGTGTGCATGTGTGAACATGTGCGTGGTGTGTGCGCATGTTTGCGTGTGCACACGTGTGTGCACGTGTGTGGTGTGTCCATATGTGTGCTGCGTGTTTGC
>NW_011888899.1:2329378-2331637 GCF_000151845.1 Pteropus vampyrus
ACCCAACTCAACTTAGGTTGACCCAAGTCAACCCAAGTCAAACCAAGCCTACCAGACTAACCTATGCTGACCCAACCCACACCCAAACCAAAACCAGGCAAAGCCAAGTCAAACTGAGCCAACCCAGGTTATACCTAGAGCAACACAGATCAATCCAGGCTAACTCAGGCCACACCCAGGCCACACCCTAGCCAAGTCGGGTCAGTTCACTCTGACTGCTTCAGCAACATTGTCATCAGGTGACCAGGTCCCTGAGTTCCAAAGACAGAGGAAGCTGAGGGTTCAGCACAGTTCTGTCTTGTCCGAGGGTCTTTGAATGCTCACCGAAAGCGAATCTTTCCCAACTAAATGCTCCCCATTAAAAGGTCTGACAGAGATCAGCATCCTGCCGAAACGGATGCCAGAATGAAGGCCCACCAGGTACGGCGCGCTCGGCTCCACTGCTCGACAGCGGACTGCGCCTCCAGATCGCCACTCTGCCAGCTACTCGACGTGACTCCGAAACACTGCTGTGTGTCCAGAAGTATAAGGCTTCCCGGCCTCTGACACATAAATGAGAAGCCCTCCGCTCGCCGGCAGAGCCGGCATCAGAGCCGGTATCAGAGCCGGTATCAGAGCCGGCATCGGAGCCGGTATCGGAGCCGGCATCGGAGCCGGCATCGGAGCCGGGCCTCGCGCTCCCACTCGGCCTCTGCTCCCCCTCATCCGCGTTTGCCCAGAGCGACGGGAGACCCGCAGGCTGGCTGCCTCGCCTCCTGCTCTCCTCCCCCCGACAGTCTCCGTGACGCTTTACATTATTGGATGTGAGTTTGGGGTGAATTATTCAGGTTTTATATTTTGATGAACAGGGGGAAAAAATGCCTGTGGAGAGCAGAAAACGGTACGTGTGTGTTTGCACGTTTCAGGAAAACACACATCGCCTTTGCCAGTCCCCACTTCACTTCCTGTAAAGAATTTTCTGGGCATCTTCTGTGTGCGGTGAGCACAGAGCACCGGGCAGGCGAGGAAGACCTGTGCACCCCTCCGAGCGTCATTTGCCGGCAGCAGGCATCGTAGTAACGACACCCCCACTCTGGGTGCGCGGGGAAGCACGTGTGGGCTTGGACGACACACGCCACCCATTCAGTGACGGACAAGTGCCAACCACGGCGCCGTCTGGGAACCAGGTCTGCAAGAAAGAATGAGACGGAAGAGGTCCCCACACCCCGTGCGAGCTCCCCAGGGCCGTGACCAGCATCAGAGCCGCTCAGCGCCCGCCGGCCGGGAGCACAGGGGGCTCTGTGAGAGAGCCAAGGACACCAACCTGTCCTGTTGTCACCTGGACACGGAGAACCCTGAACAGCACCGTCGCGGAGGGACCTGGTTTAGTCCCACGCCCCCTCCTTCCTGCCGGATTTATTTGCTCGCTGATCGCCGAGCAAGGCAGCGACTTTCCCTTCTGTTGACATAAGCCACGGGTGTCAGGGCCGCTGAGCCACGCACCGCAGCCGGTTAGCAGCCACCCTCGCTTGCGAAGCCATCTCTGGTCTCCAAGCTCAGCTGGCTTCGGCGATGTGCTGTGACTACACCTCTTCCACCACGTATTATTAATTTCATTTACAGCAGAACCCATAACTCACACATTCGAGGCGGTTTGTCATGCATACCTGTAAATAGATTGAAAGTCTGCTGAAGCATGCTGGGTAAACACGAATCCCGCGTCTGCTGTCTCTGGACCCGCGCCAAGTTCTTTGGATTCAGGCCGTATTTTTCCCAATGCATAAGAATTTATGCCACGAAGGCAACCCCGCCACCCCCAGCCCCCGCCTCGGCCCTGAAATCCCATTTAGTTTCGGTTTTACTGCTCCCACCCGGCCCGGATGGAGCTGCACCCTGTGAAGGTCAATGTCGCCGCCATCATTTCTGTATTGATTAGAAGAGTCGCCGCCATGTGCTCTGGCTCCTGTGGGCTCCGCTCAGGGACCTAGCAGAAAGCACTTCACGCTCCGACAAGGGGAGCAAACGGAGCTAGGGCCGCTCGGGAGAGGGGGTGCAGAGGGAGCTGCAGGTTGTGGGGGCGGGGTCCACTCCTCTGCCACCCCAAGGTGGTCTGGAGTCATGAGCAGGGTCCTCGGAGCGGCCGGTCTCAATCGGTAAAGCGGTTCCAGCCGGAGACACAAGATCCTTGCTTAGAGCAAATCTTTTATTTTTCTTTTGAGGCTGCATCTAAAAAAAGAAACGTGAAATCTAGAAATGCTGGCATGGACTCACAGGTGACAT
>NW_011888899.1:2331687-2333506 GCF_000151845.1 Pteropus vampyrus
GAGAGACGCATGTGTTTAGGAGGCGGCGGAAGAGCCGGGTTGAGGCCGGACATTGGTCCCCCTGGTCCTGAAGGTGAAGCGCTGGGCATGCACCCCAGAACGGTCGTTGTATTCCGAGCCTGGTTACTTGGCCTTTCCACCAAGGACACTTTTGCGGACATCAAAGGTCGCCCCATGGGGTGGGCGTGGGCGCGTCCTTCTGCCATAGAGACAGGGGGCCGCTTTTGCCCCTCGGCCGCTTCAGGGCCAGTTGTCCAAGTGTGCGGTGCTCCGATGGGCCGGGGGATGGCGAGGTGCGAGCTGGCGGTGGCTGCCACCCCTCGACCGAGGTGCCGCGACTCTGCCTTTCCTTCAGCGTTTGGTCCGATGGCCACACGGGCCTCGAGGGCTTGTTTCTCACCATGACAGGCTCCCGCTCCCTCGCTGGCTCACATCTCCTTCCTCCTTAGCTCATCGCTCGTCCAGGCAGAACGGGGCGACTGCCCCATGCACACCACGTGTCCTGACTCTGGCCCTGGCCTCTGTTCCAGACCCTGGACGGAGACTGCGGTTGGCCGTTCCCAGCCGCGGGAGCATCCCCAGGGCCCCCTGTGTCCGCCTGGCTGAGGCCGGGGGGGGGGCAGTGTTTCCTCGCCACGCAGACCATCTCCACTTGGGGTCTGTGCTCTGTCTCCTCGGTGTGGTCCCCACTGGCAGTCACCCGGTATGTCAGCCCTGTGTCTCTGCATATACCCTTTGCAAGTCCAGCAGCTCCACGGGAGCCTGGCCCTAGCCCCGTCCGCTGTCCCCTGTGTGTCAGGCACGGGGTGGGCACAGCCAGCAGGTGCCACACAGAGGAAAGGTGGCTCCTGCAGAGTCGAATGCCTGGAGAGAGCGACAGCATCTGTGGTCAGGAGGAAGAGCCGCCGCCCTGGGGGCTGGGGGGCGTCCCATCACCCTGGCTTCCAGCTGCAGGAGAGGGGGTTACCCTGCCCACCCTCAGGTGCTGGCCCTGCACGTGTGCAGCCCTGGCCGGGACCACCTCACATCTGCACCCTGGGAGCCTCCTGGACCTCCACTGACCCAGTCCTGACTCTTAGTCTGGGCCTCAGATTTATCTTCAGCCCAATCGCCTGGCTGGAGCCCCCAGCGTCTCCCGCGCCCACCCCTGAAGCTTTTCCAAGTATGTTCAGAGAAGGTGCATAACCCCAAAGCAATCCATCCAAGGAGAAAGGCTCACCCTCCAATAGGCCTCCTAGGGGTGGGGATCTTGGCCTGGGACACACTCAGGCCGGCCCAGGCCAGCTCAAGCCAACCAAAGCCAACCCAACTAAACCTAAGTCAACCCAACTCAACCCAAGTCAACCCAACTCAACCCTAGTCAACCCAACTCAACCCAACTCAACTCAAGTCGACCCAACTCAACTTAGGTTGACCCAAGTCAACCCAAGTCAAACCAAGCCTACCAGACTAACCTATGCTGACCCAACCCACACCCAAACCAAAACCAGGCAAAGCCAAGTCAAACTGAGCCAACCCAGGTTATACCTAGAGCAACACAGATCAATCCAGGCTAACTCAGGCCACACCCAGGCCACACCCTAGCCAAGTCGGGTCAGTTCACTCTGACTGCTTCAGCAACATTGTCATCAGGTGACCAGGTCCCTGAGTTCCAAAGACAGAGGAAGCTGAGGGTTCAGCACAGTTCTGTCTTGTCCGAGGGTCTTTGAATGCTCACCGAAAGCGAATCTTTCCCAACTAAATGCTCCCCATTAAAAGGTCTGACAGAGATCAGCATCCTGCCGAAACGGATGCCAGAATGAAGGCCCACCAGGTACGG
>NW_011888899.1:2335891-2337930 GCF_000151845.1 Pteropus vampyrus
GGTAGCAGACCCCCAGTTCTCACTGGGGATCCTCTCCCTTATCGGCGAGGTCCAAGTTGATTGACACCCCCCACACCCGGCCTCCAGTGTGGTCTCGTGCCCCAGACCTGGCCCGTCCTGGCCTGGTGACCCATTCAGAGGGGGAAAATGGCCTGGTGGCCGATGGCCCAGCGAAGCTCATTTGTAGAGGTAATGGAATAGGTCCGTTCTCCTGCCGCTGAGTTCCTGAGAAGGCAGGGCACGCACGTCAAGGCGCTAGTGGCCACCTCGCCACTAGGAAGAGAACACTTCACTCGGAATGAAGCTGATATGTGCAGCACAGAAGGGGACAACACCAGGAGGTCGGGGGAACGCTACTGAGCACCTGGATCCAGCCGCGCCTGAAGCCAGCCCATGTCATGGCTCTCGGGTTACCTGAGCCGATACGCAGTCTTCGTTTAACATAAGCCAGGACGAGTTGGGATCCCCTCTCTTCTGACTGAATAAAAAATCATCCTGACAATACAACTTAGAACCCAAATGCCAAGAATCGGAGTCCCCCAACCCTTCCTGCAATTGGCAAGCTTCCCGGGCTCCCGCGAGAGTCTGAGTCTAAGTCAGCAGCGGCTTTTGGATGGCTTCAGCGCTGTCCTTTGTAAAACAAATCCGTCAAGTTGTCAGCGTCTGAAGGGGTCCGGACCGTGGAGGAAATGGATCCTTTTAAAATGAAAAGGGAAAGATACTTTTCTCCGTGGGCTTTTCTTTGTAGCCATGTCAACTGTCCCTCCTAGGATTTGCGGCCCCTGCTGCCCCGCTGTTTCCTGCTTTTGAGGCAACCGGCCTGCAGACGATCATTATTCGCAGCTCCCTCAGCTCCTGCCCTGGATTCAGGCAGCAGGACAGTGACCGAGCCCTGCGCCCGGCTGGCCGCTCCTGGCCCCATCTCCCAATGGCCCTGAATAACACACACGAATATACTTGACTGAAGTTGAACTATTAATTTGACTTCATCTTACAGAGCCAGAGTCCATGGCATTTTGAACACGACAGGAAAATCTATGTAAATGAGCACACACGACCATGTCGAAGGCTATGCAAACACGTGGCCCCGGAGGTGGCAGGGCTGCCACTGGATTCTGTAACGTGGGTGACCTGTGTCCTTTGTCCTGGACCTCAGGAAAACAGCTGCAGCTCAGAGTAGACTCGGGTTTCTGATTACGATGAAAACCTCTGGCTGGGTTGGGAGCCCCGTGTCTCCCTTCGAACGGCCGCTTTCCTTGATTCGATGGCTCTGGGAGGCGAAAGGCCCAGTGTCAGCAAAACGGGACTTGTTTTCCGGTTTTGCAGAAATGCGGGTACCTGTCCCATCTCCCCTCGGATCGAGCACTGTACCTTCGGTGACCTTTTTTTGCAGAGGCTGTGGCTGTGCTCGTGCACGATCCAGGGCCAGGCTCTCTGGACGCTCGGGGGGAGGAGGGCTCGCTGGCAGCCCCTGTGCACTGTCTCGGGTCCTCCCGAATCAGCTGGATTCCCAGGAAGGAGAGCCCGAGACAGGAACTTGAGCACAGGCTGTTTAAAGATGATCTCAGCTGATTTCTGTATGTTGATTTTTTTATCCTGAAACTTTACTGAATTTCTTTTTTAATTCTAATAGGTTTGTCTCGTGGAGTCTTTAGGGTTTTTCTCTACATATAAGATCACGTCATCCGCAAACAGAGGCGATTTACTTCTTCCTTTCCGACTGGGATGCTTTCATCCCATTTTCCAACCAATGGCTCCAGCTAGGATTCCCAGGGCTCCGCTGAATAGAAGTGCTGAGAGCGAGGATCTTCGTCTCGTTCTGATCTTAGAGAAGTTTCGGCTTTTCACGACTGAGCGTGAGGTTAGCTGTGGGCTCGTCGTATGCGGCCTTTATTGTGTCAAGGTAGTTTCTTTCTATTCCAAATTTCTTGAGAGTTTTTATGAAGAAGAGGTCCTGAATTTTGTCAAACGCCTTTTCCACGTTCATTGGGACAATCCTGAGCTTTTTATCCTTGGTTCTGTTCATTTGATGCACAGCA
>NW_011888899.1:2337980-2344206 GCF_000151845.1 Pteropus vampyrus
GTATGTTGATTTTTTTATCCTGAAACTTTACTGAATTTCTTTTTTAATTCTAATAGGTTTGTCTCGTGGAGTCTTTAGGGTTTTTCTCTACATATAAGATCACGTCATCCGCAAACAGAGGCGATTTACTTCTTCCTTTCCGACTGGGATGCTTTCATCCCATTTTCCAACCAATGGCTCCAGCTAGGATTCCCAGGGCTCCGCTGAATAGAAAGAAGTTCTGAGAGTGGGGATCTTCGTCTCGTTCTGATCTTAGAGAAGTTTCGGCTTTTCACGACTGAGCGTGAGGTTAGCTGTGGGCTCGTCGTATGCGGCCTTTATTGTGTCAAGGTAGTTTCTTTCTATTCCAAATTTCTTGAGAGTTTTTATGAAGAAGAGGTCCTGAATTTTGTCAAACGCCTTTTCCACGTTCATTGGGACAATCCTGAGCTTTTTATCCTTGGTTCTGTTCATTTGATGCACAGCACTGATTGATGTTTCTGTTGAACTATTCTTGCATCTCAGAGATGACTCCCACTTGATCATGGTATATGATACTTTTAATGCGCTGCTGTGTTCAATTTACCAGGGTTTTGTTGAGGATTCGTGCAGGTATATTTATCAAGGACGTTGCCTCTAGTCCCAGAAAAAAAGTTTTCTTATAGTGTCTTATTCTAGCTTTGGCATCACGGTAATTGTGGGCTTATAAAAGAGTTTGGAAGTATTCTGTCTCCTTCGTCTTTTTGGAAAAGTTTGAGAAGGATTGGCGTTGAGTCTTTAAATGTCGGATAGAAGTCATGAATGAGCCATCTGGTCCCAGGCTTTTCCTTGCTGCGAGGTTTTTGATTACTGATTCAACCTCCTTAGTCATTATCGATCTGCTCAGATTTTCCATGTCTTCCGATTTAGTCTTCCTGATTCAGTCTGCAGGTTTTTTGGAATTTATCCATTCCTCCTAGGTTGTCCACTTTGTTGGTGTAAAATCATTCATAATAATCTCATGATGCTTTTCACTTCTGCGACATCAATAGTAATGTTTCCTCTTTCGTTTCTGATTTCATTTGAGTCGTCTCTTTTTCTCTTAGTGTTTTTCTTAGGAAGTCTAGCAAAAAATTCGTCAATTTTGTTTATTTTTCCATAGCTTCATTAATTTTTCCCATTGTTCTTTTAATCCATTTATTTCTACCCTAATGTTTATCATTTCCCTCCTTTTGCTAACTCTGGGTTTAATTTGTTCCTCTTTTTCTACTTCCTAGAGGTGGATTTGAGATCTTTTTAAATATAGGTATTTACTGTTATAAATGTCGTTCCTAGTATTGCTTTTGCTGCATCTCAAACATTTTGTCATATTCTGTTTTTGTTTTCATTTGTCTCAAAAAATTTACTACAATCCCTTTTGATATCTTCTTTGACCCACTGGTTGTTTAAGACCGTATTGATTAATTTCCTCGCATTTGTGAATTTTTCCAGTATTCCATCTGCTGTTTATTTCTAGATGCATTTAATTATGATCAGAAAAGACACTATGCGCTCAATCGTCTTAAATTTGGTGACTTGTTTTGTGACCTAATACGTGATCTGTCTTGGAGAATGTTCCATGCTCGCTTGAGGAAAATGTCTAGGGACTATTATCTTCACTGCGGCATTATTCACAATAGCCAAGAGGAAAAAAACGACTTAAACGTCCATCGATGGATGTGTGGATAAGAAAACGTGAGATATACTACAATGGAATATTATTCTGCCTTTAAAAAAATCTTACTATATAGTAGGCAAGAACACAGAGGAACCTAGAGCTCAGGGAAATAAGCCAGACAAGAAGCATGAAGAGTCGCGATTCCACTCATATGAGGAATCTAAGGCAGCCGAACTCGGGGACAGAGAGCAGAATGAGGCTGCCAGAGGCCCCGGAGCCGGCGGGGGGCGGGGCATTGCTGTTCGGAGGGCGTGGACTTTGAATAAACCCTAGAGATCCGCTGTCCAGTGCTGCAGTGACCGACTCTGTATCGTACACTGTCGATTTTGTGAAGAGGGTAGATCTCGTGTTACCTGTTCTCACCATGGTAAAAAAAAAAATTCACTGATTTGCCTTTGTGAAACAATGAGGATGGTGCCAGGAGGAGGGAGCCGGGGCAGGTGGCGGGTGTGTGACTGAGCTGGCTATGGGCGCGGCCCCTGGGGCCCCCACTGGCGAGGACTCCCGGACCGCGTAGAGCACACGCAGAGAAGTGCCAGTTCGCTCGTAAGGGACACATTTCCTGCCTAGACCGACGCCGACTTGCCCTTGCTCGCCGGCCCTCCCTCTGCAGTTGGACGATGGGGGCGCAGAGCTCACCCAGCCACCCCTCCAACGCAGCCGCCACTCAGCGGAGGCCCAGGGCCAGCGTCGCTGTGTCTGGGCTCCCACGTCAGGGAACAAGGGAGCGTGAGAATCCCTGGCTCGATTCCCCCATTCACCACCTTAGAGACTATTCACACCCCATTTCTCCCAATGTCTTTTCCCCTTGGGGCGCTACGGCCATGCGGGGAGTAATAACACGTGACAAACGTTCCCCAGCTCCCCTCGCGGGATCCCTCCAGACCTAACTCACGCACAGCCGAGCCTCGGGTCCTAGAGGCCCTCCACCCTCTCCCCCAGCTGCTCCGTCTTTAGGAGACTTCAGGGTAGGGTCCCGAGGAGGGACATGGAACATAGTTAGCGTCTTGAAATAAATCATTTCGATCCCTTTTCGTGTCTTTTCCTTCCCCTCCCCCAGCTCCTCTGGGGTTGGAGAAAAACACGAGTCAAGATGCACGATTCCTGTCTTGTTCTCTCTCCCCCTGCAAACGCGAGCGTGAGCAGAATCACGCGTTCCGCGTGGAGGGGAGGTCGGGGACGGATGGGGGGGCTCGCAGGCCAGTCGGGGCCTCCCAAGAATGGCTTCTTCCTTCCAGCTGCACGAGAGAAGCGAGCCTCATTAGGGACCCAGCTGGGACTTTCAGGGTCCAAGTTCTGGGCTTACGGCTGAATCAGCTAGATGTTGGGCCAAATCAGCTGCCTGGGGTGGACTGTTCCCTGGGAGGAAGGTCACCCAGCCACTCCTGCCCCCAGGACCCAGGACAGCTGCCCCGGACAGGCTGCGAGCTCACCCGCATCGGAGGCAGCATGGAAGCGAGCGCGTCTTGACCAAACGTAGCTAAGCGAGCAGGCTTCAGGGACCACCTCTGGCTCTGGTCCACTCTACCTCTTTAAGCCGGGCGTCACCGGCCGGCTGCAGGGCACCATGGCCGGCCCAGGGCAGGGAGGCTGTGGTCATCGGGTGGCGGCGATGGGAGGGAGATGTGGTCAGCAGCGTCACCACCCGGCCCCTCCCCAAGCTCGTGGCCTAGGGGACCCGACCTGCCTGCCAAGCGATCATGCGATGCGTGAGTCATGAAAGGAGCCACCGGCTTATCCGACATTCACGCGGGAGACGGAGGGAAAGACGGGCCTTCGGTCTTCACTGTTTAAGGGGATGCTGGAGGCCAACGCGACGCCCTTAAACCGGTGACTGGCGAAGTACAGTGCCGCACGTCCAGACGGCGGAGTATTAGGATGCGGCGGTAAAAAGATAAAAAGACGTGGAGGAAATGTGGGTGCATCCTGCTGGGTGAAAAAGCCAGTCTGCACCGGCTCCGCCGGCGACCACAACCATGTGACGTTGCAGACAAGGCAACGCCGTGGAGATAGGTAAGAGGTCAGTGGTTGCCAGGCTTTGGGTGCGGGCGGAGAGCGGTGAGGGGTGAGTGGGCGGGGCGCAGGGGACCTTTCGGGCAGTGGAAGTAGTCCATGTGACACTGTGCTGGTGGACACATGGGTCCAAACCCGTGGGAGCACACAACACAGAGCACACAACACAAAGAGCGGACCCTAATGTCAATTGTGGGCTTTAGTCGGTAATAATGTATCAACATCAGTTTGTTGATTGTAACAAATGTAGCAAGCCGTTAGTGGCGGGGGCGCTGTGCGCATGCGCGGGAGGCGGGGGCGCGGGTACACAGGGACTTTCCATACTTTCTGCTCAATTGGTCTGCAAACCTAAAACTGCTCTAAAATATAAAGTCTATTAATTTTTTTCAAAGTGGGAAATAAACTACCCGGGGCATCTGCCATCCACGGCAAACAGAGACTAGAGACGCTACAGATTTGGGGAGAAAGCTGAGTGTGCCCCCTGAGCAGCTGGCGTCAGCCTGAACCAACCGACAACGCATCCGCCAGATCCCCGGCCCCCAAATGCAGGCGTCCTGGGGAGACAGCGGTACCTGTTCTTCAACCCCAGAGCCCAGGGTTAGCGTCTTCACCTGTAAACTGAGGGTGAGGCTGCAGGTCCCACTGGGGCTGCAGGGAGGTCGGGAGACGAGGGGAGACGCTAGGTGCAGGGGCTCGAGGCGTCGCTACCCACCACGGCTCACTGCCTTCCGCCTCCTTCCCTGGTGTCGGGGTTCCAGGTCTAACCTTCCCGCGGGACTGCGATCGGTGGGGACAAGGGCTGTGTCTCGTGTCGCCAGCTGCAACAGGATGCAGCACCTGCGCACAGCAGAGCCCTGGATGAATCGATGAACTTGGAGCAGCCGTCAGGGATGGGGGAAGCGGCGGGGCTGGCCGGGGCACGATTTCTGAGCCTTCGCCTGTCTGTGCGCGCCAGCCGGAGCCTGCCAGCCAGAGACACCGGTTGGGCGATGGAACAGGCAGTCCTCATCTGTGGTCCTGGGGGGCACTCGGAGAGTCGCTCCAGGCCCCCCGTTTCTCTCTCCCTCCTGGGGTTCGGATAGTCCGGAAGAAGCACTGCGCATTAAGGCTGGGGAGGACCCTCGGGCTGTCAGCAGACACCGCGCGAGCAGGTGACCAAGGGCTTGCTTCTAGAGGATGGGACACGTGTCTCTGGTCCCCACACTTGGCAGCAAGACGTGCTTAGGCCTCCAGTCCACCTGAGCAGAATGGAGGGGTGCTCCTCGCTCCCGGGGAATCCAGCCACCTCCACAGGCAGGCAACACGATCAGCAGTAAACCCCAAAAGTTCAATAATAAAACCAGGTTAAACATGGCTTAAGAGGAGCCGACCAGCGACTCCACGGACAAAAGCCGCCTGCCCGGGGCCGCGGAGTGGCCGCCGCCGGCAGGAAGTCTCACGATCCCAGCAGATGTTTTAACTTGTAAAGTCCGTTTTCCACTTCCTCTCCATTTTCTCGGTCTCTCATGTTTTATTGCGGCTGTCGGCTCAGATTTCCAACGTCTCCCCGTTTTCTTCCTCCCTTTAAATCCAGCGTCCTCCAGTTCCCTGCGCAGCGGGCCCCCTCTCCTCGGATGTTGGTTTCCTCGTCCTCCTTGCACGCCCCTCCCCCACCCCGGGCCCCTGTCCTCCGCATGGGAGCTGAACCAGCCTCCTGGGGCTTGGACTCCTATTCCTGTGCCCTGAGTTTACGAGAAAAGAGAAGGAAACGCCACCAGCGTTCCTTCCTACCAGGGCGGGACGGGGGTTCCGGCAGGTGCTGCATCGCGCCCCCCTCCCCCACCCAGTCGTCCACGGTTCGGTCTCAGGAGACGGCACCCCGCCCCCACCCTCTCCTCCAGGCCCTCGCCATGCAGGTGACGCTGAGCGCGAGCAGGCTCTGTCCCCGTGCTGGAGGAGGGTGAGGCCCCTGCCCCACTGCAGACATGGGCACGGACGGGGACACGGACAGGGACAGGGACACGGACACAGAAACGGATAGGGACATGGACAGGGACACGCGAGCCCGGTCAGAGGGCCCGGGCGGAGGCCCCTGGCGGAGGCCCCTGGCGGAGCGGGAGGTGGCAGCCTCGCCAGGGCCTCGCCGGCCCCTCTGAACCCGAGCCCCAGTGCCGAGCAGCAGCAGCCAGCCATGCAAAGGCCTGGGGTCAGAATGTTCCAGACAGCCAGCGCCGGGCCCCGGATGCAAGGCCCAGTTCTGGGAAGCCGGGTGAGGACAGGCGTCGGGCAGCGTGGGTCCTTGGGGGTCCCGGGAAAGGCGTCTGCCAGGTCTGGAGGGGGGCTGTGGCGCGGGGCTCCCTGGCTCAGGTTTCAGGGGCCCCACATGGGGCTCGGTTTGCAGAGCGAGCAGGAGGGGGAGCGAGGGATCCAGAAGCCAGAGGACAGCGGCGCAGGTCGCCCGCCCGAAGGAAGGTGGGTGGACGTGTGATGCACTCTGGGGGAAGAACCAGCAACAACAACAAGAAAAGAAAGTCATGAAAAAAATCGATTTCTGCTCGG
>NW_011888899.1:2346776-2348385 GCF_000151845.1 Pteropus vampyrus
CAGAGGGGAAGGCAGTTAGCACAGGGCAGGTCCGGGGCGTGGCCTGCCATGCTGCACTTTTAACAAGCTTCAGATGGGCCGGATGCTGCTGGCCCCAGGGGCCACGCCTCGAGGGAGCAGGCTGCAGCCCACCTGACATCCACGGCCTTGTACTTTAAATCGTATCTTCGTATCTTCCCCTCCTCCCAGAACACATCCTGGCGGCCTCATCCACAGCAAGTCTGATAAACCAATGCTCTCTGCTGGGCTCCCATCAGCTACTGCAGTGCTTCTGGCTCACGTTCCTCCAAACACGAGTTCCCGGAGACCTGATGAGCTGTGGGAACGGGCTCCCTGCCCCAGAGCAGTTTGGGAAAAGCCATGCGGGGGGCCGCGGGGCCTGGGGCCGTGGGCCTGGGGCCCGGCCCCTGCTGTGTGCTGGGGGTGATAACGTCTCGCGCTAACGGAGTTCAGGGGCATAGCTCCTGCACCTGTCTGGGCCTGGCTCAAGTGTGCACGGGGCGGGATGAGGCACCGCGCGCGGAGGTCGCCGTGTGCTTCCGAAGAGCCAGGACGCGGACAGGCAGTGGGGGGCGGGGCGGCGTGGTCCCCCAGCACGCGGCCTCGGGGCCGCGCGGCGACACCGCCGTCTTCTTCTCAGATCGGCGCCCTCTGCACCGGAGCATTTTCAGAGCACAGCGGAGCACATGCCAGGCTCTGGGGCGCGGCTCCGAAGAAACAATTCGCATCCCGTCCGGCCTTCTGAAGACAAAGGCTGGTCTCGGTGATGGGCATTTCGGGACAACGGCCAGGAGCCTGGAGGGGCCTCTGCGAGCTCTCTGCACAGTGACGAAGGGCGAGAAGGGGTCTCTCAGCGCCGCGAGCACGTGGCTCCGGAACGGACTTTCCCAGCGTGCACTTGGGCAGGTTGGCGAAACCTCACTGGCTGCCCAGGACCTCTGCGTGACTGCGAGCCTGGAAAGCCCAGCGCATTCAGCTGCACAAGTGGGTAACGCGCTCCTCTCGCCCCGCCAGGCTGGGGATGGAGGCGATGGCGGCTGATGAGAGGCGGGCTGGGACGGACATGGTGTCGCGTTTACTAGTCGCACAGTTACCCGGTGAGAAACCGCACGTCGCCTCGTGCTCTGGGGTAAGGAACTTACCCCGCTCCTCCGAGCCATCTGAAACCTCCCTTCCCCAGGCCCACACCGAGCTAGCCAGCTGGCCGCCCCGCCCAGGTGGGAGGCGGGCGGAGGGGCCTGCCAGGCTTTTCTGCTCTCTTGCTCAAGTCGACTTTGACATGGGAGCGCAACGATTTCACTCAATCTTCTTTCCCCTCCTTCGCAGTGTATTTCTTAAACCAGAACTAATGTATTCTGGACATAGAGCCCCTCCGAAGCGAGACAAAGAAATTTCGAAACATCTGAGCAAACAAAGCCACTTTTCTTTCCACCTCCAAGCCAGAAGGAAATACGCAGAAGCACTTACTCGCTTTCCGAGCCACACAGATGTTTTACCTGCCGATCCCTTACAGAAGTGTCCCCCAGTTCAGAAATCACCCAAGCGGAGCCGACAGAGCGCCTGGCCTGCCCGAACCCAGGCTGCTGACGGCTCTTGTCGGGGAACGTCT
>NW_011888899.1:2352545-2354100 GCF_000151845.1 Pteropus vampyrus
CATCGCCCGCGAGCCGCGAGCCTCCGGAGTTGGCGAGCGAGCCCAGCCGGGCTGGGGCTGCGGGTGCGGAGACCTCGCGGCAGCGGTGCGGGGTTCAGGGTGCTGGGACACCCGATCTGGCCGCCCCTGCCGGGGGCTGCGGACTCGCGGCGCCGCCTCCGTCTTCGTCTTCGGGGTGCAGACAAGGACCGTCGCTGCTGGTGGCCGGCGGATGTAGACCACGGGACCCCCTCGCCCCCGAGTCCCCGCGGTGCGGGCTGGAGCGGGTGTCCGGCGGGGCCCTCGCGAGAGCCGGGCGCCGGGAGGTTGCGGGCGAGGGTGTTCACCGGAGCGCGGCCCCGGCGCTCGCCTGCCTCCCCTGCAGCCCGAGAGCCGGTCCCCGGCCCAGCCCTGCGCCTGCTGGGGGCAGGGTCCAGGGGCGGCGTGCGGGCTGCGCCGGGGGCGCCTCTTGGGGAGGCGCGGGGAGAGGGGGCGCCGCGGGAGTTGCAGGAACCCCCTCTCGTGGCCGATCGGCCTCGCTGCTCCTTCTGGGCGGCGCGGTGTAACCTCGGAAATAAACCAGCGCCCTCGGTCAGGAGGCTCGGAGGCTGCGGGCGCGGGGTGAGCTCGGCGCTCGCCGGGGGCGGCTCCAAACTTTCCTGGTCTTGTGCGCCTCCCAAGCTTGTCTCTATGCTGTTTGGAGCCCGAGGCCGGAGCAGGGCTGCGCAGCTTTTCCCAAGGAACGACTCCGTGCCCCCTCCCTCCCCGGGTGCTTCTGGGTGGGGGCGCCGGCGAATGTGCCGGCGGTGGGTGCAGGGAGCTCCGGCCGGGGCGGCCTCCGGGCCCGGGGCGGTGTGGGCTGCGGCGGCGGCACGCGGGACGGTAAGAGGCAGCGGGAGGCGCATCGCGCTCCGTGGCCAACCAAGGCGCGGCTGCCCGTGCTGGCTGCGAGCCCGCCCTGCCGAGCCCCTTCCCGCGTGGCGGCGGCGAGCTGGCTTCCCCGCGGCACTCGCTGGCCCTCCCTCCTTGCCCCCCTCTCCCCGCGGCGGACCTGTAGCTCCCACTCCCCAGCCTGGGAGGGCGCCACCCCGCCCGCCCCGCTCTGCTCTCGCTGCCCTGGGCTCTAGACCCGGGGAGCAGCGAAGCCAGGACGCTCAGGGCCAAAGGACACCCGCCCTTTCTGAGCAGTTAACGGAGCTCTCTCGCCAGGTTGGGCGCAGATGGGTTCTCCAAGGGTGGACAAGCGGCCACGAAAGGGAGAGAGGGGAGAGAACTGGAGGGTGGGACCCCTCACCTCCTCGCCCAGGCCTCCCTGCAGCGTCTGCTGAGCAGAGTCTCTGAGAATCTTTTCTCCTTCGGCCGGCTCCTCCCTCCCTGGGGACTGCAGAAGGGACAAGCCTGCTGGTCCCCCTCACCCACAGCGGGCCCTGGGGCCTGAGGGATGCGACGCCCCGCCCCTTGGCCTCCCTGCCCTTCTTCATCAGCTGGGTCTGGGGCTGCCGCCTGCTGCCTTCCGGACAGTTTTCAGAGCCAGCAGGCCCTGACAGGCCTTCCTGGAGCACCCCAGCCCCTGGCC
>NW_011888899.1:2355122-2356339 GCF_000151845.1 Pteropus vampyrus
GAGAGAACTGGAGGGTGGGACCCCTCACCTCCTCGCCCAGGCCTCCCTGCAGCGTCTGCTGAGCAGAGTCTCTGAGAATCTTTTCTCCTTCGGCCCCGCTCCTCCCTCCCTGGGGACTGCAGAAGGGACAAGCCTGCTGGTCCCCCTCACCCACAGCGGGCCCTGGGGCCTGAGGGATGCGACGCCCGCCCCTTGGCCTCCCTGCCCTTCTTCATCAGCTGGGTCTGGGGCTGCCGCCTGCTGCCTTCTGGACAGTTTTCAGAGCCAGCAGGCCCTGACAGGCCTTCCTGGAGCACCCCAGCCCCTGGCCACATCACTTCAGCCCCAGAGACCTCAGCAGCCGCCGCCCTGAACTGTCTGGGTGGAAGGTGGGGTCTCTTCCAGTCTCCCTCACAGCTGAGACTGCGCTCAGCAGGCCCCCACGAGCGCGGGGACAGTACGTGTCTGTGAACTTCTCCCTGTTCTAACCTGTCTTCCTTCTGTCTCCAGGCCCATAACGGGGATCGTACAGCCAGGGAGACCTGCAAGGCTGGCTTCTCCGAAGAAGGTTACACGGCATTGATCTCCCAGAATATTCCAGAAGGAGAGAAAGTCCTCAAAGGTAGGGCGGGGCGCGGAGGGGCGAAAGGGACCACGCTCCCGGCTCTGGACAGGGAGCGTGCTGATGGGGGAGGCCGTGCTGGGCTGGCAGCCATGCCGTCTGCTGGCATGAGGTCAGCCAGGTCAGGAGGTGAGGATTCGGTGACCCGAAAGTCATTTTGCATCATGGATAAACGATTCAGAATCCCTGAATCAAACAAAAATGTTTGACTGAGGCGAATCATTTCCTGGACCACAGATTGGAATGTGGATGTAAGGTCACCCGAGTGACACGCAGAGAGAGGCTTCTCACTAAGGACTTTTGTGTATGGAATTCTGGAATTTTGAATTGTATTTGCTTTGAAATGCACGGTAAAGCGGGTGGTGTTGAGAATGTGGCAAATGAGCCTATGGACATTCTGTCCACAGACGTGGCATCCGTCTCCATCACTGCCCCACCGAGAACGCGGGACTCCGTGCACACGGGAGGGGACTGCCACTCAGCGCTAGCGTCCTTGCGGGAGTGATGCCGGTTTGTGACAGGAAAGCCAGAGACAGCTTCAAAACTCAAAGGGCAATAGATCATTTGGCATATTGATCGGTTTCTCTTTTAGGACAAACTAATTAAACTTTACATT
>NW_011888899.1:2357005-2366915 GCF_000151845.1 Pteropus vampyrus
CCCGTGTGCGGTTTAGACTCGGAAGGGGAGGCCATCTTGCAGAGTCTGTGGGTTTACTGAGGGTGCCTGTGAGCCTGTGGAGAAGGCCCGGAAGGTTCTGTCACCCTCGATGCGTTGTACCATCACGAATAACAGGAGACACTCACGGCCGCGTCCTCAAGCTGACAGCCTCACGCCTCCCCAGGCGAAACCTGATCAGATGCTGGAGAGTCGGTTTTACTGAAGAATCTCAGAAAGACTGCCTCTATTTTGGTAATGACAAGTGCTGCCCACTGTGCAAGAAAAAGGCAGAACTCGCACTTTTTATGAGAAAATGTGAGATTTCAAACAAGGATCTCCTTTCTCTCCCGGGGGCCGTGTGGGTCCAGGCTGAGCTGGGCTCTGCCCTAGGCCGGTGTGGTGGGGAAGCCTGGACCACTGGCCGGGTGTTGGCCTGTCCCGTATGCGCAGATGGTTTTCACCCGGTGGGGGGTGAAGAACACATCATCGTAGGGGGACCTGGACCGGCTTCTGGGGTGTGTGGATGTGAGACTCGCTTTCGACACGCTTATCCGTGAGACGAGGCCCCACCTTGGCCAAGGAGAGAACTGCAGAGTGTGTCCCGGGCATTCGGGGTCTCGCACCTCCCCGCCCTGGGGTGGGCTAGAGTCCTGTTGCTTCTCCCGCACCTGCGTGGGACACCCTCTCGCCGCTCTCTTCCTCGGCCTCTTCTTAGAGTGAAGGACCTCAGGGACAAAGAGATGTTTTAGATCTTAAAACTAATTTTGCACGTAAGGAGGCGAAAGCCGACATATGCTCAAACCGGGGCAGATAAAAATTTCTCTATTTCCTGAGAAAACTTTGCAAACTATGAGACCCCGGCGAAGGTGCACACGTCAACGATAAGTATGAGGCACAGTATCGCCATTGTTCCGGCAGGAATCAAGCTAAATAGATAATGACTTCTTATAATTGAGTTATTCCAACCGAGAGAGCTTAACCTGAATATGACAGGCGCCGTTTCAGAGTCACCATCTTATAATAAGTGTGCCATCAGCCACTAACGACCACTCTGTGGCTCCCTCTCTTTGCCCATGTCAGCTTACCGGCAACCCCGAACATCCACATTCCAGAAGGAGCGATTTGTTACACAGTAATTAACTTGTTTATGATAAATGGATGGAAGAAATGTCGTGGCATTTTGTTTTATGTCTAAATGAAGAGCATTTGCATTCTAAAAATTTCATGCTAATTAGGCTTAAAATAGTTTCCCCCAACACGGTAGCAGACACCATGGTATCGCGAGCCTTCGGAACAGCGGCCGGGCACGGTGACGCGGGGAGCGGGCCGAGCCGGGTCGCGCTGCTCCTGGGCGCCCGTGGCTGTGGCCGCGTGTGCTCTTACCGGTAGCTTTGTTTTCAGGATCGTCCGCCGAGGGCCACGATCACCGGGGCGTGGCGATGTCTACAGTATTGCCAGCAGTTAGGCCGTCTGCCTTGGGCTAGAGGAACGTTCTCTGAGCCGCCTTTCAGTTGGCGCGTCGCTAAGCTGGTGTCTTTTTCTCGGCCTCGTGAATAATTAACGGCCAGGCCGCGGCGATGCGGTGACCTGCCTGTGCTCACTCCGGCGGGCAGAGTTCCGGGAAAACCCAGACAGGCTTCGCGGCGAAAAACCCGCAGGGCTGGGAGAGCCGTGGGCGGCATCGCGGGAACCCAGGATGCAGGCGCCATCTCTTCGCCTTGCTCCTGGGGTGGCCACGAGGAGAAATGCCTGCTGGCCGCAGGGGCCGTGGGTCTGGACATCGCCTGAGGAAGGTGGGCGCGCTATGAGTTCAAACGCTGTCAGGTGGATTCACTCGACGAGACCTGGTGAGAAAAGCCTCCCTCCTCCCCTCCCCCCTGCTCCGTCCTCGCCGGGGAGGTGTGTTCCCTGGTGGACCTGCTCTCCCACTTACACCGGAAGGTCATGACGGCAGCAGCCCTGTCACTCCGGTTTACCGGTTAGATCATTCTGGAATGTTCTTGGCCAACAGGATAAAACCCAATTGACAGACTCTTAAATGGGGGTTCATTTTTCACACGTAACAGTGAAGAGATAGGTGGTCGAGGGCTGGAGCGGCAGATCTGCCTAATATTAATTCTGCCCGTTCTACCATCTTTCCTTCTTCTGTTTATTGCCTCCTCATTGCAAACTGGCTGCCGTGGCTCCAGGCATTGCTTTCGAGTTCGGAGCAGGGCAAAGGAGGGAGCGGTAGCACCCTCTGCATTTCTTCCCTGCATCGGGAAAGCGAACACTGTCTCAGAACCCTTGCAGAAGTTCCCGTGGGCTGGAACTAGGTCACACGCCACTCCCTGGGGAAGCGGTGGGAGCCGGGAAGCAGGGAAGTGCATCGTCATGCCTGGCCGAGACCTAGCTCGCTCCATCGCTTGGTTGATGAGCAAACTGCTGCTTGAAGGGGAACAAGGATTCTGTCTCAGGAGGAGTGGATGCTGAGGAGGCAAGCATGGGGGGGGGCTGCCAGTGGGGTTTCTGCTAGCTTCCCGCACCCTCCCTGAAGCAGAGTGGAGGAGGGGGCGGAGGTGCTTGGTTGAATGAATGACTCATTTGCATGACAAAGTACACTAGAGAGGCAAGGCGGAGGAGAG
This sequence comes from Pteropus vampyrus, assembly GCF_000151845.1. Classification (NCBI taxonomy): domain Eukaryota; kingdom Metazoa; phylum Chordata; class Mammalia; order Chiroptera; family Pteropodidae; genus Pteropus; species Pteropus vampyrus. The sequence continues at coordinate 2,359,630 of NW_011888899.1, forward strand.
GCCAAATTCAGGTGCCCAGAGGGGGCCATAAAGCAGCGGTCCTGGCCAGAAGCACCGTTAACTGTCTTTACAAGTATGTCGGAATTAGCCACTTCACCCACCGGGTTTGGCGGGATCCACATCTGCAGACAGGCAAGTCTTGCCTGGGCAGAAAGCCTGGCTAGACACGTGGACAAGAACTAGACAACCTTACAGCACACCCGACACCCAGTGCCACGCCAGGCTTTCGGCCTGGTGGGTGTGCACGCGAATGCAGTAGCGAACGAGCCAGAAAACACTGTGCCGTCTCTGAGTCCCCGTCAGCGTGCCGATGAGCCGGAGTAAAGGACACTGTGACAAACACGCCACATACAATTAGAACAATTAGACGCTGCAAGTCGCGTGTTCGGTATCCGGTCTCTCACTCCTTCTTACTGATAGAGCCTCGTCCGGACTGACCTGTTTGCCTCCGGGTTTCTGATGGTCTCTTACACCACGGTGGCCCCTTTCTGGTCAGTGGGATCCGAGGAAGTTGTTACGTTAGATGAGGCTGCTCGGAAAGCTTTCCTTTATCCAGCTAAAGAGGAACAGACTCAGTGGGCCATGCCTTTTGCCTTTACCTCTTCCTCCTGCCTGGAATACAGACGTGATGCCTGGGCCAGTGCAGCCGTTTTGTGACTGTGAGGATGGTGGCGCAGGAACTAGGTCCCAGGTGGCATCCTCAAACAACTACAGAGCTCTGGACTCATTTTGCCTGGAGCGGTGAGAAAAACAAGGTTGAAAAACCACAGTCCAGTTTCCTGCCCCACTCAGCTAAACACTTTCTGACTTCGGAAAGCGAGAGTGATGCATGTGAGTGACTTCCGGTCGTCCCCTCTGCCGGCTCAGGGTGCGCATTTCCGTCCTCCGCCCTGAGCCTGGGCCGTCTGCTCCTTCCCCCACCCTCTCTCCTTGGCCTTGGCCCTGCTCTGGCTTTCGTGCCCCCGGCCGCCCCACGCCCAGTCCTGTGAGAATGAATCGCTTTGTCCAACATGCTGGATTGCAGAGAGCATGTCACGGGCACCGGGCAAATGTTTGCTGAGTAGATGAAATGAATAGTCGACACTTTAGACTCCGTCTTGAGGCCAAGATATAAATGAATCATTCCATGTGTGGAGCCAGGGCTGGAGAACGTGAGGTCCCCACGGTGTCTCTTAGCCACCCTCTTCCAGGAAGCCAGGACGTGACTCGTGGGGACTTTGCCCACAATGTCGACCGGCTCCAGGGAACCGAGGCCCCCACAGAGAAGCGGGGTGAGGGGGGCTTTGGCAGGACTAAGCCCCGAGGGTGACTGGACGGGCTCCAAGCCAGGCCGTCCTTGCTCTGCCAGCCCAGGCACCGCGGCTTGCTGAGCATGAGACTTCTGCCGCTTCCTGTGGCCGCTCCCCTCAGGGGTCCCCGAGGCGCCTGCACAGCCCGTGGCAGAGACCGCAGTGCCCTCTGGCCTCCTCAGGGGCCAGCGCTGCTTTGCATTTGTCAGCACCTTTCATCTCTGTAACTCGGCCTGGCCCAGAGTTAACCAGTTCAGAGAGGAAAGTTTGTATCCTTAGTGGCTTCTGTCAGATGAGAAGTGAGACTAGAAGGCTTTATCCATCGCCCCCCACCAAAGCCGCCAGCATGGAGGAGGGTCCGACCGCCCTGCGTAAAAACAAAAGGAGGCCAATGGCCGCTGCCCGAGGCACTCAGCCGCCTCTGGCCCATGTGTGTGGCTGCTTCCGGCTCCCCCTGCCGAGAGGCACCGGAGCTTGGCCCTTACGTGCTGGATCCCCAGGGTGGGGGGCCAGGAGCCCCGGGCATCTTCCGAGCTCTGGCCTCCGCGGTGGCCCCTCACTGCAGGGGGGCCACACCAGTCAGCGTCAGGCTGATGGCTTCGCGACCGAGCCGTTTGCTTTCTAGAACGACTTCCAGTTATAACGTCACAGCACCGAGTCCCGACCGGACCGTGTGCCTGCCCTCCGCGCACGGGGTCTCCCGGCATCCTCACCAGAACCCGTCCCGGGAGGCGAAATCCGACCCTTCGCGTGGCCGCAACGCTAACAGGCGGCGAGGTGGACAGATGGCCAAGCGCCCGGGCTTCGCTCTGTCCCCCTGGACCTACGCTTTCTGCCCGCTTGCGTCCCCCACGCGGCGAGATCGACGACGGTTCAGGGTGCCGAAGCCACACGCAGACGCGACCCCGCCCCGAGTTCGGGGCTCCCCGTGGATTTAGCAATGTCGACATTCAGACGTGCTGGTTGTTTCTCACCCCGGACGTCCGCAGCAAGCGGGGCCCAGTGTGTCCAGAAGCGCTCGGTGGGAGTCACCATCCGAAGTGGCTGCAAACTCCTCCGGGGCACCTCGGGTTTGCAGGACCGGCCTCGGCGTTAGGGGAGCCGTATCGCACAGTGTCGACGGGGTGTGCGGTCCTTGGCAGGGCGCACCCAGCCCGAGCGGCGCCCCGGGCTCGCAGACTCTGCCAGCTCTGGGGGAGCCGCAGAAGAGCCGGGGACTCGCTGGGCTGGGCTGGGCTGGGCTGGGCCCCGGGCAGCCGCCATGAATCAGTCACATTGCAGCTTGGAGCGCCAGGGGCGTTAGTGAGGTTCACATCATGAACCGTGAGAAAAGCTGACCTCCGGGGCGGGGGTTTGCGTGGGATGCGGGGCCCCCCCATCTGCAGCCGGGCCCTTCCGCCTGGGTCTGCTGTCCTGGTTGTCTGCGGGAGCCCCCCATTTAGATTTCGAGGTCTCTCTTTACTTTTCTGTGAAACTTGGTTAAGGAGATACAAGAACTAATCAACTGGGAGCGAGCGAGCGAGCTTTTGTCTTTTCAAAGAATGTTCCCATTCCGACTTTTTGAAGGCGGGATTTTCGAGTGAATTCCACTGCAGGAAATTCTGCAAGCCTAGCGACTTTCTTTCCGGCCAGGGGATGAAGTCCTCCTGTGTGTGTCCTTATAAAGCCTCGTGGCACTTGCTTGTTTCAATTCTCCAAGGGCGCACTGTGTCGTGCTGGGAGCTGGGCTGGTTAAAATCTTTGCCTTTTGTCCAAAGGCTCAGAATTTTGGTGACTTTTTGCCTGAGCTCTAGGCTGCCCTCTCCTGATGGCCTCCCGTACTGTCTCAGGCCGGCTCCCCCTTTTAAACAAAAGAGAACAGAACAGACCTGGGCTAGCAATGATCTTGGGCCAGCGTGTGCTTCCGAAGGCCACCTCCCTTCCCGCCGCCGTTGGGGGCAAGCCGGCATTTCTGAGGCCTTCCCTCGTGCTCACGTGTGCTCCCACTTACCTTCCAGATGCCTTTGGGCTCAGGGCAGCCAGAGGTCACCCCCAGACTGTCTGTGCCGGGTCTGCAGGCGGCCGCTGCCCACTGCCGCCCCTGGCGAGGAATTCGCTCGGACTGTGGATCGTATTCGTGTCTTAGTGTAGTGCAAATGACAACGGACTCAGAGGCTTAAGCGACACAAATGATCGTCTTACCGTTCTGGACCTCGGAAGCCCAACGCGGTCCCCCAGGCTAGAATGGAGGTGTCGTCAGGGCTGGGATCTACAGGGGGGACTCCGGGTCCCCGCCTCTGCAGCTCCTGAGGCCCCTGCTTTTCTTGGCTCGTGGCGCCTTCCGCCGTCGTGGCCAGCGCTGTGCCGTCGTCACAGCCTGCGTTGTGCCCCCCCCCCCCCCCCCGCAGTCAGGTCACCTTCTTTGTCTCTCCCTCTGCGTCCTCTTCCGCTCACACGTAAGGGGCCTGTGGCGCCCCTGGGCCACCTGGGTAATCCAGGGTTGTCTCCCATCTCAAGGTCCTCACCTCGAGCGTGTCTGCAGAGGTCCTCGCCATGTCAGGTGACACGTTCACGAGGACGTGGGCGTCCTCGGGGCTCCTACGCGCCCGCGTGACGATGAGTCCTTGCCGGCTCCACGTGCCGAGGACTTGCCGTGTCTCGGCCACGGTCCTTGTTCTTCCCTCGACTCCTGCGGCCCCTCCCGGCTCGTGTGGGAGCCCCCACTTCGCTGTGAGGAAACAGGGCCCGGGCCGTGGAGGGCCCAGGCTCGTCACCGGCTGGGAGGGCCGTCTGAGCCCGAGCTCCAGCCCCAGGCCTCCCCGCGGCCCCATCCATCCTGCTTCCCGCCGGGAGCCCCTGCCCGCTGAGTCCTGTGTCTGTAATTAGGACTCTGGTCGCCACCTCTCCGTGGGACCTGAGATGGATTTGCTTGCGAGCGCCACTGTGAAGCCCTCAGCAGCTCTGATCTGGCGGCTGTTAACTCCGCCTTGTTGGCTTTGCTGTTTTCCTGCCGCAGTGTGGGGATTTGGGGAGGATTAAGGTAAGCCTTCAGCAACAGATAAACATCCGAGGGTGGCCCAGCCCCACCACCTGCCTCTCCAAAGGGAGGCAGCCCCCGTGAGCGGCTGCAGGTGCCCCGAGAGGAGTTCTCGGCCTGGACCGTCCGTTCGGAATGCAGTTTAACTGAGTTCCGGCCCCGGGTGAGGGTGCGGGCCCCACATCTGTCCAGGAGGGACCACGCCCTTTGTCTCTGAGATCAAGGAGGATGAGTCACCTCCAGGTGTCCCCTCCAGAGCCTGCGCCTGCGTATCTGACTTGGAGAAACGTCGGGGTTTGATTTGGTTTGCGCAGGTGTTTGAGGCTGGGATGTACGAGGGCGTGGACGCTGGTCTGCCCGGAAGCCGAGGGCGGCTCTCGGTGGGTGAGTGCTGAGTGCACAGTCCCAGGGGAGTGCCGGCGGACGCGACTGGGAGCCGGGGTGCGCCTGAGAGAGGGCCGAGTCGGGGTCACCCGCCCACCTTCGAAGCAGAGGGTGGGAAGTCCAAGGGTGCCCCAGGAACTGTGGCCTGGGGGATGTTTGTTACGCCCCGCAGGCTGCTGCGTCCCCTCCCATGGGGGGCTGGGCGTTGGCCCCAAAAGACGCGTCTACCCAGAACAGTGACTGTGCCCTTGTTTGGAGAAGGGTCTTTGCAGGTACACTTAGGGGTTTTGAGATGACGTTATCTGGGATTATCTGAGTGGGCCCCACACCCAGTGACAAATGTCCTTAAAGGAGACAGAAGAGGAGAAGATACTGACACATGGCAGAGGCCACGTGACGACGGAGGCAAAGACGGGGGTGATGCGGCCACAAGCTAAGGACCCCCGGAGCCACCAGGAGCTGGAAGAGGCAAGAAGGAGCATCCCCCCCACCCCAACCCAGGGCCTCCAGGCGAGTGAGTCCCTGCCACCTTGATTTCAGACTTCTGGCTTCCAGAACTTCAAGAAAATACATTTTGTTATTAGAAGCCCCCAGTTTGTGGCCGTCTGTCACAGCAGCCCAGGACACTCACACAGCCCCTGAATCCTGGGCCTGCGGCCAGGGGTCTGCCTGTGTAAACCCACCTCCCAGGGCAGCCGATGCCTGTGTGAGCCTGAGGACCTCAGCCTGGAGGCTTTGTAGCTTAGCATTCCAAGGGCAGCGGTACCCACGGGGGTGTCTGCCCCCCGCGAGTACCGCGTCTCCCCGTGCGGCTCAGGTGGGCGGTCGGAATGACGCTGTGCTTCCCATCTTGCCCGCGTGGCAGGTGAGGCACTTCAGTGTGGCAGTGTAGTATCTCATGTTGTAAAGCGTGACAGAGAACAGTTCCATCAGAATTAAAATGCGCGTGGCACACTTTTTCTCCTCGCATGCTCTTCCCCTGTCAAATAAACTCCTAACACGGATTATAGCTCCGATAATATCGCATAGATACATTGTAAATATTTTGTTAATCTGAAGGTCTGCGTTTGGGGATGGAATGTTTCACGGCCGCTGCCGAGTGTGGGAGCAGGGGGCTCGCCGGCAAGGAGGCGTTTGTAGAACAAGTCTCTCTCCCCAAAACTGCTTTTCTGTGCAAATGCAAAAAGGCATTATTTCTGGCTCCGAGAGCTTCGTTTCCTGTGTTTCCAGCAGCTGCGTTTTTGCTGCCTGGCTGCTTAGCTCCCCTGCGAGCACAGGTTTGCATGCTTGCTCAGGAAAGCAGCTGCCGAGCTCGGTTGCCAAGGGCCCCGTCTCTGTCCCTGTCACTTCTTTGCAGCTGCATTTCAGGCAGCCTCATGCATACTTGCGGATGGTGGCGACCTGCCCTGCCCTGCCCACGGGGTCTAGGTTGTTGGGAGCCCTGGGTGCCCGTGGGAGCTCCAGGTCTTAGCGGGATGAGCTGCTGCAGCTTCTCACAGCCCGGCCATCCTGTCATCCTCTGGGTTGGGATGAGCCATCTGAGGGCTGGCGGCCGGGATGGGGACGGGCCTGTCCCTTCCAGAGAATGACCAACTGCTACATCTGGACGCCAGGATATCTCAGCGCCCTGCCCACTGCCCCAGCTGGGCACCTGGGCTGTGTTCCTACCTCTCCCCACCGGCCCTCCGGGCGGGCAGCCACGCGGGGCAGGAAGGGCCCTGTCGTGGGCACGTGTCCGGTAGGCTGCCTCGTGCTCAGTCGCGATGTGCGGCTGGGTGGCACGGCGAGGGTTTGAAGGAGAACGACACCCTCTTCCTTTCCTTGTTTCTTCAGTGTGACATTTACAGAGGGCCTTGGCTGACTCGGCGGGGCACCCATGGGCTTTGGATGAGCGAACTCTGTAAATAGGATAAGCGGCGTCTTAATGCCACCTTTGGGGAGCACGGGGGCCCCTGGGGAAGTCTGTCCCTGCCCCAGCCCCATGGGGGACTTGGTAGGACTGTTGATCTGTGTCCCACCCACCTTCAAAGCAGAGGGTGGAAAGTCCACGTGTGCCCCAGGAACTGTGGCCTGGGTGATGCTTGTTACGCCCCGCAGGCTGCTGCGTCCCCTCCCATGGGGGGCTGGGCGTTGGCCCCAAAAGACACATCTACCCAGAACAGTGACGGCCTATGGGTCAGCCGTCCTGTGCCGGCGTGTCAGTGGGCCGAGCGGACCGTCGGCACACTTACCCTGCGAGGGCACAGCGACCCCTTCCCAGGCAGGGGACGCTAATGGGTAACAACGCGGGGTCCCTGTCCACGCTCCCGTGGCCTGCACTGCAGGAGCCTGGGGTTGAGCGGGCAGCCCTCCACCCGCCCCGCCTGTCCCCTCAGCCGCCCGTCCCCCAGTGGAGCCCGGTCACCTCGAGGTTCAGGGGCTGGTCAGCTTCTGCGGTTCCAGTCCTCAGCTCTGCGGCACTCGGCGCATGTCGTGACCTGCAGTGTCTCCCGGGTCACCCGCCGGAGGAGGTGGCTGCCTCCTTGCACGGGCGGGTCTCCGGTTCCAAGGCGACACGTGTGACGTGTGGGAAGCAGAGCCCGGACCACGGAGAGCAC
>NW_011888899.1:2366965-2372345 GCF_000151845.1 Pteropus vampyrus
ACAACGCGGGGTCCCTGTCCACGCTCCCGTGGCCTGCACTGCAGGAGCCTGGGGTTGAGCGGGCAGCCCTCCACCCGCCCCGCCTGTCCCCTCAGCCGCCCGTCCCCCAGTGGAGCCCGGTCACCTCGAGGTTCAGGGGCTGGTCAGCTTCTGCGGTTCCAGTCCTCAGCTCTGCGGCACTCGGCGCATGTCGTGACCTGCAGTGTCTCCCGGGTCACCCGCCGGAGGAGGTGGCTGCCTCCTTGCACGGGCGGGTCTCCGGTTCCAAGGCGACACGTGTGACGTGTGGGAAGCAGAGCCCGGACCACGGAGAGCACGGGCTCTGGAGCCCCCAGGGACAGGCACCATGTGCTGCCGCGCCTGCCACCGCCGCCTCGGCCGCACGGTGCCCGCTCTCCCGGGAGGTCTCCTGCCCGCCTCTCCTCGCCGGAGGCATTGGGACGGGAGCCGACCCCTGCTGTGTCAGGGCCAAGGGCGCCGTTCACGTGCACCTGGCCCCGGTCTCGGAAGACCCCCCCAGATGCTCCTCCCCTGGGCTCTGCCCCCGGGCGTGCCGGGCTGGCCTTTGACGCAGTCAGTTTTTGTCAGACAGCAGCGCCATTCGATGGGTTTTTATGGTTTTGTCTGGGGACTTTTTTCTCTTCTCAGCCTTTACATTCTCCTGTGTGGCAAAAGGCACGTTTTAAAACTGAATGACTAAGTTATGGAGCGTCTCAGTTAGAGGCTTGCAGGCCCGCGGGGGGAGGGGCGGCCCACGTCACACGTCACTCGTCACCGGCCGTCGTCATTGATGAGCAGGCCCTGGCGTGACTGGACCACCTCCCAGCGCGCTGAATGCTGGGCTGCGGTGTCTTGACGGAGATAGAAACTAAGTTATCCAAAGGCCACCCGGACGCCCCCTCCCCATTTAAAGCAGACACTTTTTTCTCAAGCCGTCTTATGCTCTCCCGCCTTCCCTCAGATACAAAAGAGGGATTATGCAACTTGTCTTATCTAGTTCCTATATTTTAAGATAAAAACAGAATGCCAGAGAAGGGCTGAAGGCTATAAAATTGTGATCAAAAGTCTGTAAAATTATAGAACTTATGTTTTCTCGAGCACAGAGCATCTTCGCCCTGACTTTTTTTCTTAAAGGAGCTGGCGGCTTAAGGAGCGATCCTCGGAGAACTGGAGATAAACTTCCAGGAGGGGGAAAAAATAGGGTCACGGGCTTGAAAGGTTAATGGCCGGTAAACGTCAATTTTCTACAATCCTGGCTAATAAAAATAGCCCGTAAGATATAAAATGTCATGCTGCCAAAATTGCAGGGGCCTTTGAAATCCATTTTTGAAGTCTCGGGTCCTTTGAAGACGGTGGGGCTGGGGAGCGGTGCGAGCTGTGTTTTTCCTTCCAGGAACCCTTTATGACAGGAGACCGGGCCACCTGCAGAGCCTGAGTGGTCCCCGTCAGTCTAGGGTGTGCCCGGTGCGGGGCGGGGTTTGCACTAGAAACACCGCGAGCAGACTGTGCGCCCCCAAATCTCAGATCCGACATATGACGACAGCGGCAGACTTTTGTTGCAACCCCTGAAATTGGAACGGGGTTGTCTCCGCTGTCCAGGTTGGCATTCGAGCACCCAGGGGTCCGGGGACAAGCCGGGAACTGGAGAAAGAGGCCCTCCCCTCTCGGCCTGTCCGCCCCCTCCCCGTCTCGGGCGCTTTACCCGGGATGCAGGCGGCGTGGGCAGAGCGGGGGCCGGGCCGTCGGAGATGACTGTGGAACCTCCTGGAACACAAAATGCTCGTGGTGTGTTCGTGTCTGTGCCCTCTGGGGCCGGCGGCATCCCGTCTGCCACCGAGGCCATCGACCCTGCGCTCCTCACGCCCAGCCAGGCAAGACCAGCCCACGGAGGGGCCGGTGGCCCGCCCTCTGGTTTCTTCATGAGCAGGGTTCAAGCCCCCTGCGGCCGGCGTGGAGCCACAGGCCTGGCTCCAGCATCTTATGACACGAGGCCGCAGCCTGCAAGGTCCCGGGTCTGCCTGTAAATTCTGAAAATGTCCGGCGCCCGCCAGATGTTGCATCAGGGACCCCGCCTGCCAACCTCACAGGCCGGCGGGCGAGGCCGCGGGAGCTTAAAACAGTCATCGGGCTGTTCAGCCTCTCCGCCCGGAGCTCGTTCCTCCCCCGTCGCGAGCCAGAGAGGTACCACGGACGAGACGGTTCTGTCGCCACACGAGAATCTTGGTTTTGCCTTTTCCCGACTGAAAAATAAAAATGAAGGGTGGCCGAGGTCTCTCTTCAGCGTGCCAAGGTGTGGCTTCGGGGCGACGACCCGGGTTTGCGGGGCCGTGGGAGGGGAGGGGGCGCGGCCGGCAGAGAGACGAGGAGGGGGCGAAGCTCCCCACTCCGCGGCTTCCTTCTCTCCCTTTACATGTGTCACTAATGGCTCTTCCTCCCTTTGCCAAGAAGGAAGCCCCCACACAGGATCGCCAGGCGCGCTGCATTGTCGGCTTCTAAAAGGAGGATTCTGGAAGGATGTCATTCCGCGGGAACAAAGTCCCCAGCAGCTTTCCGAGTCGCGGCTTCAAGGAGGCACCGATTAATCACTTCCTCCAGCCCCGGGGGAGCGGAGAGAGGGGCTGCTCCCCGGAGAAGGGGCCGCCGTCCCCCCCCCCCCCCGCCTGTCTGCTCCTCTCCCAGGCGCAGAATCGCATTGTCCCCTCCCTTCGATGTGGCTGTTCGATCAGGAAGTCAGCGCCGCCCGCCAGTATCTAGGATTTGTCTGATTGCATTTCTCGTTATCGGTCTGGAAATAACATTACTTCCTGCCTCTTTAAATGTCATGCGGGTTAAAACTTTCTTGTTGGGTACATGGCATCTGGGATGAGAGCCTTGTTTGTGGAGATCCGGCCGCTCTGCGCGTGGGGCGCGGGGAGCCGTCGGCTCGGCCCCGTGCGCCCGTGGCCCCCCGTCTGTGTGTCCCTGAAGGAGTCACCGGTCCTGGTTGCCTCAGAGGCAGCAGACCCTTCTCCCCCTGCTTCCTGACACGCTGAGCTGCTAATCTCCATCGCGGTCTCAGTGGGGCTGCTCTTCGGGAGGCGGCGGCCTCCGTCCAGGATGTGATTTGATGTGCGGTGAGCGCAGCTGGGCTTTGATAAGGCCGGCTCCGCCCGCCTCGCTGAGCAGGGACGCGGGTCGTGCAGAGATAATTGTAGTTTTGCTGTTTAAGAACGAGGTCGAGAGCTTTGCGGTGTTAACGTGATAACCAGTTGGGGAGCTCACAGGGCCTGCGTCTGGGCACAGAAAACCTCTTCTCAGCCTTGCCTGGGATCCTGTTCATCTATTTTTGTTTTCCTGAGCGTGGAGTCGAGTCTCACTTCTGTTTGGATTCTTAAGCTAGAACGTGGGGCCAGAAGTGCCTGCCCGCAGTCTCGAGCCAAACCCACGTCCAGAGACTGCTGCGCCGTGGGCTGTGGCTTCGCTGAGAAGGGCCCCACGTGGCCAGATTAGCGCCCCCCCAACCCCCATAAACTCAGAGGAAGTGGCCTGGCGTGCGGGGCCATTGTTGATCCAGGCGCTAACCTCAGGTTTTACCTGGGGGTTGTGGGGAGAGAGAGAGGGTTAGAGGCCACACTTGAGCTGTGGATGTACGCGATCCCGCATTCCTGGCACCGGTCTGTTCCCGCCAAGAAAGTGACGGGCCTGTGCCTGCGTCCCCACGCCCTGTGATGCTGCCGTTCAGACCCGCTCGCTCACGTCTCTGTGTTTCTTGGGGCCAAGGACATCGCGGAGGCCCAGCACGGTGGCCCTGGACAATAGAGACTGGCTCGTGACTCTATCACAGGGGCCCAGACAGGGCGATACCTGCGGCCACACGTTTCTTGGAAACATTACTTGGTTGTTGGTTTCACTCCATAAACACTGTGGATACAAAGTAACTGTGGCCGTCATTGCCCATTAACCTCGGGTCCTGAGACTCGGAGGCGACTCCAGGCCACGTTCCCCACCCGCTTCCCCACCCGGGCACCAGCACTGGGCCACCTGCCCAGGTAGCGGGACCTCCCTAGCCCCGCCCGCCCTGTCCCCCTGTTCTGGCCAGCCCCCACTCCCATTCCTGGCTGGCCCTTCCGTCCGCGGGGACCTGCAGGGCCTCCTGATTCAAACGTCATTTCCCCTCTGAGCCGTCTGGCTGTCCTCTCTCTACCCTTCTGCCTGAGCTAAGTCAAATTAGTGCCGTCCACCTCCACTGCCCCAGAGGTTATTAAAATACGCAACGAAGCAAGGCGTTTGGACTCTGCGACTGCCCAGTGGTCTTGCTGTGAGCGTGAGCGTGAGTGTGAGTGTGAGTGTTCTGGGTGACCGAGCCCCTTGTCCACCCACGAACCTCCCTCCCCAAGGAGTCCGTGCGAGAGGAAAGACGCGAACTCTGCCCCGCCTGGGAGCCCGCGGAGGCCGGAGCTAACGCGTCGGGAAGCATGAGCGCTCGGTGATGAGAGGCGGGTGAGCGTGAAGTGGGGGAGCCGGCGTGTTCTCCCTTCCGCACCTCCGTGCGAGGGCGCCCTCGGTTTGTTTATTAAGCCATTGTCACGGCCACGTGGGACGGGCGGGTTTTCGTCCGACGGAATTGCCGCTCTGCGGGCCGTGCTGGCTGCGGTGCCCAGAGCGTAACTGGGCGACAGTGACAGTCGTGGCACCAGGAGTCCAGTGCGGACAGCCTCCCCCTTCCACGCCGTCCACACGGCACGGCTCCCGAGCTCCAGGGACGCAGACGCAGGCCTGGCTTTCCACCCGAGCTGCAGACGGGGGTCTGGTCGTGTCCTAACCCGGTGAAAAGCTCGTTCGTCACCGTTTGGTAGACTTTCACCATGGGCTCTTCGGCTGGTCCTACCATCCACGAGGCAGCAGTTACTCCTGGGTCCCCGGGGCCAGGGGGCTCAGCTGCTGACGTCGGTTTCATTTTGGGGAGTTGTTTGGCTTGCCCCGTACGGCCACCCCCGTCCATCCCCAGAGCCCCGTCTGCCAGCGGCATTCCACTGCCGAGGACTGGGCGCCTCTGCAGAGCCACACCGATGTGAGGCAGTGGCACTGGGGTGCCCGTGTGCTCGCCGTGCAGGGGTCGGGCGGCCTCCCTCCCCGCTCCGCCAGCCGGGGGCTTCTCACGGGGCGCAGGACGTCTGGCGCTGTGGCCGGGCCGAGGATGCACTGTCGTCACGCATGGGGGGACGTCAAGCAGCAGCCCACCTGGCCGGAGGCGGGGGACAGGGGATGCCCCTCCTGCCGTGAGCACTTGGGGCCTCACCCTGGGACTCACACGTGGCCGAGCAGCTCAGGGCTTACAATAAGTGTCTGGAATGCAAGAGCTGGGGTGTCACTGGGTCCCCCTCAGGGTGATGAGCCTGTG
>NW_011888899.1:2372740-2374184 GCF_000151845.1 Pteropus vampyrus
CCTCCCCAAGGAGTCCGTGCGAGAGGAAAGACGCGAACTCTGCCCCGCCTGGGAGCCCGCGGAGGCCGGAGCTAATGCGTCGGGAAGCATGAGCGCTCGGTGATGAGAGGCGGGTGAGCGTGAAGTGGGGGAGCCGGCGTGTCCTTCCTTCCGCACCTCCGTGCGAGGGCGCCCTCGGTTTGTTTATTAAGCCATCGTCACGGCCACGTGGGACGGGCGGGTCTTCGTCCGACGGAATTGCCGCTCTGCGGGCCGTGCTGGCTGCGGGTGCCCAGAGCGTAACTGGGCAACAGTGACAGTCGTGGCACCAGGAGTCCAGTGCGGACAGCCTCCCCCTTCCACGCCGTCCACACGGCACGGCTCCTGAGCTCCAGTGACGCAGACGCAGGCCTGGCTTTCCACCCGAGCTGCAGACGGGGGTCTGGTCGTGTCCTAACCCGGTGAAAAGCTCGTTCGTCACCGTTTGGTAGACTTTCACCATGGGCTCTTCGGCTGGTCCCGCCATCCACGAGGCAGCAGTTACTCCTGGGTCCCCGGGGCCGGGGGGCTCAGCTGCTGACAGTTTCATTTTGGGGAGTTGTTTGGCTTGCCCCGTACGGCCACCCCGCCCATCTCCAGAGCCCCGTCTGCCAGCGGCATTCCACTGCCGAGGACCGGGCGCCTCTGCAGGGCCACACCGATGTGAGGCAGTGGCACTGGGGTGCCCATGTGCTCGCTGTGCAGGGGTCGGGCGGCCTCCCTCCCCGCTCCGCCAGCCGGGGGCTCCCCACGGGGCGCAGGATGTCCGGCGCTGTGGCCAGGCCGAGGATGCACTGTCGTCACGCATGGGGGGACGTCAAGCAGCAGCCCACCTGGCCGGAGGCGGGGGGGACAGGGGATGCCCCTCCTGCCGTGAGCACTTGGGGCCTCACCCTGGGGCTCACACGTGGCTGAGCAGCTCAGGGCTTACAATAAGTGTCTGGAATGCAAGAGCTGGAGTGTCACTGGGTCCCCCTCAGGGTGATGAGCCTGTGGGTGATGAGCCCGTGAGTGATGAGCCCGTAGGCCGCCCAGTGGCTCAGGGGAAGAAGGCGCCCCTGGGGCCTCCCTGCACACACTGGCCAGTCCAGTGGTGAACTGGCCTCTGGAGCAGGGCTGGCTTTGCGTGCCAGTGGCGAGGACCCTCCTTCGGGGAGTTCAGGGTTAAGTTGCAGAGTCTTCTCTGTGAGCGGCTGAAGGCAGGGGACGTGATGAGCCCGTGGGTGGCTGCGTGGCCTCGGTGTGTCTCTGCTCGGGGGCTCTGCTCCTCCGTCTCCGAGGGCCACCCCATAGAAGCCACGCGGCCACGATGGCCATTCCTGAGTGCTGTCCCTCTGTCCCCACCACTGCCGGACGCGTTCTATTACACACGCGTTGGGAGCATCCTGTGCAGTGGGCAGGGGCCGGGCACAGACGTGCGGCCGTG
>NW_011888899.1:2374234-2379694 GCF_000151845.1 Pteropus vampyrus
CCCTCCTGCCGTGAGCACTTGGGGCCTCACCCTGGGACTCACACGTGGCCGAGCAGCTCAGGGCTTACAATAAGTGTCTGGAATGCAAGAGCTGGGGTGTCACTGGGTCCCCCTCAGGGTGATGAGCCTGTGGGTGATGAGCCCGTGAGTGATGAGCCCGTAGGCCGCCCAGTGGCTCAGGGGAAGAAGGCACCCCTGGGGCCTCCCTGCACACACTGGCCAGTCCAGTGGTGAACTGGCCTCTGGAGCAGGGCTGGCTTTGCGTGCCAATGGCGAGGACCCTCCTTCGGGGAGTTCAGGGTTAAGTTGCAGAGTCTTCTCTGTGAGCGGCTGAAGGCAGGGGACGTGATGAGCCCGGGGGCGGCTGCGTGGCCTCGGTGTGTCTCTGCTCGGGGGCTCTGCTCCTCCGTCTCCGAGGGCCACCCCATAGAAGCCAAGCGGCCACGACGGCCATTCCTGAGTGCTGTCCCTCTGTCCCCACCACTGCCGGACGCGTTCTATTACACACGCGTTGGGAGCATCCTGTGCAGTGGGCAGGGGCCGGGCACAGACGTGCGGCCGTGATCCCCACCGCCGACCCCCTGGTCCTCACGCCGGCCCTGCCGCCGTCAGCTCCGGCCGTCACGCCCACCCGCTGCTGAAATTCCAGGCGCCTCGGACGCCGGCTCCGAGGCGCTGAGCCATGTCGAGCTCCTGCTCTTCGCCCTCTGGTCCCCTCCTTCTTCACACCCGTCCTGAGGCCTCTGTGGGGGCTGCTTCCCTGGCCGGGGACCCTCTGCCTCTGCTCCAGGCTGCGCTTTTGGTACCAGGATGCTGCCCAATGTCCCTTGACCAGGGAGGCTGTCCCTGTTCCTCCGTCACCCTCATCACTGTTCCCTCGCCCTGTGGGACACAGCTGCCATCCAGGGGCCCCGGCTGCCATTCTCTGGCTTGTCACCCCCCGGCCCTACTCCGCTACATCAGGGACTCACGAGCTGTTTGCTGGGTCCCAGGCCTGGAGCCAGCTGGGCTCAGAGGGACATTCAGCCAGGGGCAACTGAGGAGTGGGTGACGGACGTGTCCCTGCTCCACTCCAGTCTTCCTGTGACTATTAGGGTCCCCAAGGGGCCAGGCAGCAGAGGAGAGAGCTTGGATGTGGGGAAGACTGGGATCTGGGGGCACGAGCCCTCCGCTGAGGGGGCTTCCTTCGCCTAAGCCCCGTGGGAACGCGGGCACATGGGCCAACTGGACGTTGATGTGAAAATGCCCCATTCTGCGAGCCGAGCGCAGCGGTGCCCGGGCCCCCGGGTGCACCGCAGGCCGCCGGTCCGTGAGTGAGGGCGCGACTCCGTCTTCAGCTCTAACGAGCGGCTTCGACGCTCTTCCTGATGACAGATCATTGGAAAGAAGGGGACATTCAATCAGGGCTGACGGCTGTAAGGAGAGAGCCTGCCTGAGGAGGGAAGACTGGGGCTGGGCTTCGTGTCCCTCCCCGCCGGCCTCTGACGAGACCCTGGTAGGACCAGGTGGACCACGCCTGAGGCAGGACAAAGGACCTCCCTGCCCTCCCGCTGGCTGTGAGCTTGACTTCTGGGGCCGGGCGGCCCCTGGGTGGGTTAAGAAGGGGTGAGGTGAGAGACAGGTGCAGGAGGGGCAGGTGCCGCCGTGCAGACGGGCAGAAGGAAGCCCATGCTGACCAGAATGCCCAAGATGCTGGCAACATGGCTTTCGACTGCGTTTTGCCCAAACGTGGACTGTGAGAGCCAGAAGCCCCCCAAAGTGCTGGGCTGGCGGCGTATCCTGAAGCGTGGGGTCCGCGATGCCCCGGAAGGACGTGCTGGGGTCCGCAGGGCACACAGGGCTCTTCCTAGGACGGGGAGCCCCAGAGTGAAGAAGAGACCCTGTCGAAGGCCCTTCCAACGTCACGACCTCAGGTTGGTGCCAAGACGCCCTTGCCCGCGACACGTGCGTTTTCAGAGGAACCAGCGGTTGAACGTGTCCCTTTGCTTTTCCTGTGCTTATTTATAAGCACAACATTGGACGGTGATGAAAACGTCCCTTTTAAATATTGTGCTTCTGAAACGATGAAGGAGTCCGTTAAAGCAGAAGCGGTGGTCTGGACGGTGAGGGGGCGCGGGGTGGCCCCAGCCCGGGCAGCTCCGGGCCGGCCCGCTCCGTGTGCGCCGTGCGCCGCCGCGTGGAGCCTGGGATGGCCTTAGCGACTGTCTGACCTCGCTGCTCTCCCTCTTCCGCTAAGCGGGGGGCGAGCCGGAGGGAGGCCAGGTAGAACCCCGCGTCTCGCGGCGGTCCCGTGTGTCCACCCTTCCCGACAGCGCCGTCTCTTCATGGTGAGCGGCTGGTTTTCGTTTTCCACGCCGATGAGACGTTTCCCTGTAAGTCACGCGTTTTAAAGAAGAACTAGGAGGAACAGAGACGCAGCTGGTCCGCAGATGCGGCCAAACCCGGGCCGGGCCGCCGGGGCCGGAGCCGCGCTGGCATCCGGGCCAGCCCTGCACGCAGGCCACTCTCGTCACCTTGCAGAGGACACGTGGCCCAGAGCGGTCAGAGCCTCCGCAGCCGCGGTGTGTGATAGGCGGGGGTCTCTCCCAGCCCTGGTTCCAGGCAGCGGTGTGTGGCCTAGCGGACGAGCCAGGCGCGACCCTTGCGTGCCTGTCACCCACTCCGGGACAGTGCCGTAAGTCACCAGGGGACATTTGCTTCTAGCCCACATCAGGGGACAGACCTCAGAACTGTGTGTTCATCCAGGGGACCCAGCGATCTCGTTAGTCACCCCGACTGCCAACGTTAAGCATAAAACAAAACGCACTGGACCTGCAAACTTCTCAAGCTCTGTCCTGGCTTCGGAATCTATGCGAATGTTTCTTTGAAAATCCCAGCTGCTCCGGAGAGAGCCATCTGGAGGAAGAGGAACGCGACCGGCGGGCGTCACCAGTGAGGAGGTGACGCGAGAATTCGCCTTCGGGAGCGCACCTCAGATAGGGGCTTTCTTTTTTAAAAAGTCTTCTTTTCATCTATGCCTCTCACTTTAATAGAGCACTTTCTATTTTTTAAATGCCCCCCAAGTTTTTTAAACTTGAAAAGCAGGAAAATGCAAAGAAAAAAGTCAGCGTAGTTTCATCTTCCCCTGAACAAACCACTTTAGTCATTTCGTACGTCATGCACGTGTGTGTGTGTGGCACTATGTGTGCGCGTGTGTGTGCAGACATGTTGTGTGCATGTAAGCATTGTATATGTGTGATGTGTTGTCGTGTGAGTACACATGTTGTGGGTGTGCGTGCAACCACACGTGAGTGGCATGTTCATGTGTGCACATGTAGCATGTGCACGCATGCGCATAGGTATAATGTGTGCGCACATATGCTGTATGTAGGCGTCTGAGTGTGATTCATACGTATGTGAGCACGTTAGTGTGGGCATGTGTGTGCGAGGACGTGGGTGTTTGTGCGCGTGGTGTGCACAGATATGAATGTGTGCACACACGTGACATGCTCGTGTGTGCCGAGGTGGCGTGTGCGCACATATGCCACATGCAAGTGCATGATTGTGGCGCATGTGTGTGCGTGTGCGTGTACATGGTGTGTGTGCGGTGTGGCTAGAGGGATATTTCCAGCCCTTTGGCACTGGAGATGCCACCACGGTGAAAACCGCCGTAGACGCGTCTTCGGCGCCATCTCTCGTGGCTTTTATATGATAAATCATGAGCAGCACAGTCAGAATGTCTGCTGTGGAGGGTCTGTTCATTGTGCAGACCCTCGTTATGGATTCCTGTGTCTACAGGATGTTTTAGAGAGCCAGTGCGAACGTGCGTTCCTGGCGAGGGCTTTGGGGATGCTCATGTCCCTCGCTCCCCAGACTGGAGGCCTCTCGAATGGCTTCTCCGTTAGAAATGTTTTCCAGCGTGACAGGCGTAAGATGGCATCATCTAGTCTACATTTACTGAATTAGTTGAGAGGTTGGGCCTTTTGAAAATCTTTTCCCTTTGCTTATCGCATGTCTGTTTGTCAGTGTTTCTATCGGGGGTGACTGGAATGGCCGCGCGCGAACGTGGAGATTTATCCGGGGGAAATCCAACATCTGTCTTCAACCTACAAACGCGGCTTGATTCGGTTAGTTCAGTCGCCACTGAAATCCCTCAGGAAAGTTTTGTGATTTTTCTTTTTCAAAGAGTTTCAGCGCATTCTTAGCGTCTGTTGCTAGGTGGTGAGGACGTGCCGATGTGTACTCACGGGCACGCGGAACAGAGGTGGCTGTCGATGGAATCGATTTGACCTAGTGACCGTCTGTTTATGTGAATGAGTAAACTGGCTGAAGCCCCCAACGCAGATTCCTTGAAAGGCAGCGGAGCTTTCCGAGGCCTAGAACCAAGAGCGAAACAGCCGCCGGGCGAGGGCAGCCACCTACAGGTGGGGTCAGCGAGCTCGTTCTGCAAAAAGCCAGAGAGAAGCTAATGTAGGCTTCACGGGACGGACACCAGCTGGCCCTTCTCGGCTCTGCCACTGCAGCCCTAAACCACCTGCACACGGCTGGAATGAACGACTGCAGCTGTGTACCAATAAAACTTTATTTACCACAGCAGGCTGAGGGCCGGATTTGACCCAACACAGAGCCCGTCCTTTCTGCTTCTCTACCGGATCCTCCCTCGTCGCCGTTCGATTTTCCTGTGTACGTGGAGGAAAAGGGCCCCGGGTTGAGACCCCCTGAATTCTTTAGCTCTCACGCCGATGTTATGAAGTTTGGTGTCATCAGCCCCATCTGACAGAGGAGGAAACTGAGTCAGGCCAGCTTAGACGATATAGCCAAGGCCACAGAGCTATAATATAAATAGGCAGAGCTGGACCTTAAAGTCATGGCCGGTGGACAGTGACAATGGCCACGTAAGTGCAGGGTCCAGCATACCAGTCAGAAGTCACGGGGGGCCTGTAGGCGCCAGTCCCCGGTTCCAAAATGGCCTCAAGGAGGAGGCAGGGGAAGTGGGGACACGAAGCGGCCGCCTGGCCCTCCGGCCCCGCCGCGGAGCACTTTCCGCCGGGCAGATAGTAACGACACCCGTCGCTGGCTGCAGCAAGGGAAGAGAAAGGAAACGAAACGCGTCAGCCGCTGACGGACACAGTGACTTCAGGTTTCAGTTTGACGATTCGCAACTGCGCATCCAGAGTGAGGCGCGAAGTCCCCACTTCCGCTGGCTCAGTGCACCCCAGCCGCTGAGCCTGCTCGTCCGGCACCCTGCTGCCCACGGTCACCGCGGGCTCAGGCAGCCACCCGAGAGGCGACACCGTCCACGGACGCTCACCTGTGACAGCCGTGGCCACTGGCCGCAGACCCCGCAGCGGGTGACAGCACCTGTGACTGGACACGCCTGCCCCGCGTGGACGTCCCGGGGCGCTCTGGGAGGAAGCGGGGTGGCCGAGCACTAAAACGAGCAGTCCCAGCTTCATCCGTTGGGGGTCGAGGACATTCGCC
>NW_011888899.1:2380339-2382315 GCF_000151845.1 Pteropus vampyrus
TTCCAAAATGGCCTCAAGGAGGAGGCAGGGGAAGTGGGGACACGAAGCGGCCGCCTGGCCCTCCGGCCCCGCCGCGGAGCACTTTCCGCCGGGCAGATAGTAACGACACCCGTCGCTGGCTGCAGCAAGGGAAGAGAAAGGAAACGAAACGCGTCAGCCGCTGACGGACACAGTGACTTCAGGTTTCAGTTTGACGATTCGCAACTGCGCATCCAGAGTGAGGCGCGAAGTCCCCACTTCCGCTGGCTCAGTGCACCCCAGCCGCTGAGCCTGCTCGTCCGGCACCCTGCTGCCCACGGTCACCGCGGGCTCAGGCAGCCACCCGAGAGGCGACACCGTCCACGGACGCTCACCTGTGATAGCCGTGGCCACTGGCCGCAGATCCCGCAGCGGGTGACAGCGCCTGTGACTGGACACGCCTGCCCCGCGTGGACGTCCCGGGGCGCTCTGGGAGGAAGCGGGGTGGCCGAGCACTAAAACGAGCAGTCCCAGCTTCATCCGTTGGGGGTCGAGGACATTCGCCGTCGTCAGGCCGTGATAGGCCATGTGCTGGGCGGAAGTGACGGCCTGGGGCTCCTCGCAGGTCGGCCGGCGCTTCCAGGAGCGTGGCTGACACAGATGCCCTCGGGAAAGAACAAAAACGTTTGGAAAGCAGCGATTCACCCTTCTCTGCAGCAATGATAATGGGACAGAAGGTGTCAGTTAGTTTTGCTCCCAGGCCCCATAGAAAATTCACAAGATGCCCCCCACATGTTTATGGGGTGATGGGGGGCAACGGGGAAGGGGGTGGCCCCACTGCACCCCACCATGCTTGGCCAGGCTTGTCCAGTCCTGGTGGTGGCCTGTGCGTGCTGACCAGGGTGCTAAGAGCTGTCTCTTCTCGCTTCCTCTGTGCCAGCTACAGGCATGGACCTGCTCCACGTGTGGCCCCTGAGGCTCGCAGGGCCCACGGGGCTGAGCTCCGTCCCCTACAGCCCTCGCTGATCCTGAGGCTGCCTCTTTTGCTCCCCGTGCATTCCCACAGGAAGGGGCACGGGAGTCTGGCCAGCTGGTAGCACTGGGGAGGAGCTGGCACCTTGGGGTGCTAAGGGACAGAGGGTGATTGGAGAGGTGGCCACCAGCCAGAGCATCCCCCGCTTTTGCATGAAAAGTTGTCTGTGGCTCACCTGGTGACAGCCCCTGAAACAGGAAGCGACATGGGAACATCCCCGGAGCCAGCCAGGCTCACTGGGTTTGGCGTCGCGGCGGGGCGGGGAGACAGGCTGACGCCCTCCTCAACCCCAGGTGCTGGTCCTGACTGCCCACGCTGGCGGGGGTCCCTCCTTGCCGGATTCCTCCGCTGGCCCTGTTCTCGCTTCAAGCACGTCACCCATAGTGGAGCCATTACCTTTGCACCAGCTCTGGGCTGGACTCAGAGTAAACAGTGAGCGCTGCGGCCCCCCACCCCCACCCCAGAGTCCTTTGGAAGGGACAGACACACCAGGGGACAGCGGCAGAGTGAGAAAGACCACGTGATTGAGTGAGCAGGTGCCACGGGCACCTGTGGGGGAGGGTCTACCCCAGGCCGTGGAGGTGGTGGGTGCGGGGTTCAGGAGGGTGGTGGCTAAGCTGAGACTGAAGGACAAGGAGGGGCTGTCTGAGAAGCAGGGGAGACCAGATGACATGGGTCGTCTACACCACGTCGAGGCTTAAACGTGCTCGAACCCTCAGGAATCGTATGAAACAACAAGGGGTGTGCGCGTTTGTGTGTGCGTGTGTGCGGGTGTGCGTGCGTGCGGGTGTGCGTGCGTGCGGGTCCTCATACCTGCCAGACATCATCCCTACTCTGGAACTGTCCTAGGTGATGAGGTTCCTACACCACGGAACATGTAATTCAGTCGAGGTGGGTCCCGCTGGGCACGGGCTCCCAAAGTTTTCTTACCTTGATTTATAGAAAAAAAGTGAATTTAAAATCGTGAGCCAGTAAACACTCCTGG
>NW_011888899.1:2385790-2389207 GCF_000151845.1 Pteropus vampyrus
GATGATCATCGCTCCTTTCTCTTGCCAAAAAGATAATATTAATTAAAAATAAATGTGAAAGAACACGTACTACAGAACACAGTTTCTAAGCCAAGCTTCAAAGAAATCTGAACTTAATAGCTATTAAGAGCCTCTTTTTTTTTTTCATGGAAATGACAGAAATAAGTGTAGTCGTATGTCCGTGTGACGTGCACGTGGTTCGACTAAACTCAGGAATGAAGCGTGCGCCAAAGGAACAGAGTTGGTTTCTAAAAATAGTGACGTTTGTAGCCTCGGTGGCAGAATTTTGAGTAGAATATCGCTGAGGTTGAATTGTGCCTCCCGCCGGAGAGGCTGACGTCCTGACGTCCCCAGTGCCTAGAGTGTAGCTTTATGGGGGTGGGGAGGGGAGACTTTGACAATTTAATCAAGTTAAGATGAAGTCGTACTAGATTAGGACAGGCCCTAAACCCCGTGCCTAGTGTCCTTGTAAGGCAGGTCACCAGCATTGGACAGGGACCCACGGGGGACACACAGGGGACAGTGGAGGCAGAGGTAGGAGGGTGTCTACAAACCACGGACGCAGGCCGGCCCGGAGGAGGCAGGAAGCGTCCCCTACAGGTTTCAGAGGGCGTGTGACCCCATGGGGCCGACTTTAACTCCAGCCTCCAGGTCTGTGACAGAATGAGGTTCTGTTGTTTTAAGCGCCCCCGTTTGTGGAGCTTTGTTATAGGGGCCCTAGGACTCTAGTACAGCGGTCCCCAACCTTTGTGGCACCAGGGCCCGGTGCTCCCATGAGAATCTAACGCCTGATGGTCTGAGGCGGAGCCGAGGCAGCGATGCTGGCGCTGGGAGCGGATGCAGATGCAGACGAAGCTTCGCTCGCTCACCCGCCGCTCACCCTCTACTGTGCGGCCCGGTTCCTAATAGGCCACAGACCGGTACCAGGCCCAAGGGTTGGGGACCCCTGCCCTGATACACTCAGGCGTGTGGCATTTTGGGAAAACCGAGAAGGAAAATGCGGTGGGACAAAAGCGTCGGTCCACGTGCGCTGACTTCTCAGAGAGGAACCTCCGCTCCAGGTGAGTGTCCTGCGGCCAGCTCGCTGCCGGGGCGGAGCGGCCGCCTCCCTCCAGAAACGCGGCGCCAGCGTTAGGGCTGTGCGTGGCTGTCACGCTGCCTCGGCGTCGTCCGCTCCACACCGGGGAGCCCCCCGCTCTCGGCCCCGGCCAGCCCCTCGCCTTCTTCTCTCTTCCCATAAAGCCGTCCTCTGCGTGAGAGCGTTAGGGCCCTTTTAAATCGGCCGTGGCATCAGCCAGCCTCTTCCCACCGGGGCGTGACACCGCGACCGGCTTTGGGCCCGGTCCTTGTAAAAGAGCGTTGTTAAAAATGGCTTTCTGGGGAAGCAGGTGCAATACGTATTCACGGAACAAGCAAGCACGGCCTGTCCTAGGTACCGGCGAGTTTTCGGTGCCTAAACAGAAAAGGTTCTGCCCGCTCGGAGAGCACCGAACAGGGGGAGCGGGGCGACCCCTCGGGGCAGCGAGGCCCCGGGGGAGAGGCCGGCGCCCCGTGCGGAACGTTTTCAGGCTGCAGGCAGAGCTCACGTCCCACCCGCTCACGTGAGCCGCCGGGAGCCACCGATTTCCTCCAGCTCTTACCCCATCGGCCGCCCTCGGCTGCCCCGTGGGGAGCAGGGCCAGAGCGGCCGACCACACTCTGGTTTATAACGCGCAGCTTGCGCCACAGGCTGTTTGCAGATCCCGCTGGAGGGCCCCCAGCCCCCGCTGCCCGCCCGCCTCGCGGACAGGGGAGCCCAAGCTCAGCCACGGCCCTGGGAAGTGAAGGCACAGAGCCGGAGCCCGCCTCCCGGCGGCCACGCCACAAAGGGTTTCGGGGCGCCCTGTCGAACGGGACTGAGGGGGAAGCGGCGCCACGAGCATTTTCGAGGGCGCCCGTGGACGCTGACCGTGCCACCTGGGGATCGGCGGCGGCACCCAGAAACGCGAGTCACCTTAACTGCAGTGGGGCTGCCACTCACGCCCCCAGCTAGGGCCACAGGGCGCTGACGTCGGGGCGGCCAGGTCTGCGAGGCCAGGCCGCTGCCCGTGGCCCCTGGGGCTCTGGAGTTGTTCCCGGGGACTCGTCTCCAGAAACAAACCTCACCTCTCAAACTGGGTCACACAGAGGCCTCGACTTTTTCTTTCCTAATTAGTGTTAAGAATTTATTGAATATACATCATACGTATAGATCACAATGTTATTAAAATTGCCATTAAGGCTTTACACATCAAACCGTTTCAGGCAGTGGGGACACGGGAAGCCCGATGCTGCCTGAGAATCATATCTGCATTAGCAAGATAAAGAACAATTTAGGACGATTACAAAAGCTATGATTTAGCGTACAACATAAAACTCTGCTGAGAACTAATTCGTAATGCCAGCTGCTGCTAAGCTTCTTAATCTTTATCTAGTTCAATTAAAATCTGGACGTTTGGGATTTCATTAACAACCAGGGGTTTGAAAATTACAGGCGCGTTTACACCGTATTCCATCGCTGACGAAGGTTCCTCAGAACGTCTCCAGGTAGACGGAGGTATAATTAAAACTTAAGTACGTAAGGGGTAATGCCGATGTAACAGAGGATTAGTTTAATTTCTCAGTCAGACACAATTGACAAAAGTAGGAAACCCCACCCCAAAACAGCGTAACTTTTGGAGGGGAGAGAGGTGACAGGGAGCCGCAGCTCTGGAGGTGACGGGCTGGGGTGCCATCCCAGCCCCTCGGCCATGGGACAAGTTTCAGTTGAAGGACCAGAGACGTGCTCTGGGCGACTTGTAACCCGAGCTCCCTCGCCCGTGCCTGCTCGTAGGGTTCACGCCGTCACTAGCCGTCCCTTGACGTGCTTGCTGCCTGTCATTTCATTCCGCATCCTCCAGACTTCGCAGGCAGGTCTTTCTAAAATTAAACTAGCCAAAGTGATGAACCAGCTTAATGTGTAACTTCGGGTGGAAAAGAACAGGCAGAAGGATGTTTCGTGTGCATGTTTTTCCTTGACCTGGATGTCAAGGTCTATTGTCACGAGTTTCATTTTTCTGCCAAGAATGGAGGACCCCTCCGTCCTCTTCCAGAGGCTCTGACGAGGTGGGGGCAGAGGCAGGTAATCTGCATTGTTAACAGGCCTCCCCGTGTCAAGCCGAGGCTGCTGGGCGCAGACTCACCACGTCCTGTGCTCCCCTGAGGGTGAGCCTAAGACTCGGGCTCCGTGTGAGACACACACGCTTTCTAGATTCAAACTAGAGACCTGTAGGGGGGCCGTACGGTGGCCCCCAACAAGGTCCACATCCTGATCCCCAGGCCCGGTGAAGTCCCCACCTCTCGTGGCAAAAGGGACCTTGTAGACATGATTCAGTTAAGGACTGAGATGGGACATGACCC
>NW_011888899.1:2390932-2395224 GCF_000151845.1 Pteropus vampyrus
GGCCTGGGGCCGGGGGCTCCCCGCACCGGGGAGTGAGGGGTCCCCCACATGGCCGCACAGTGCCGAGCTGTCCTCCCCGCTCCAGCTGCCCGGGACCGGGCACCTCTCTGTCCACTGGGCATTTACTCAGCGTGGTTGCTGTTGGGGCGGACGGGCTGCTGTGAACGTGACAGCGTTTCGGAGGCAAAATTTAAAAAAGGAAAAAGCGAACAAAGGGAAGGAAGGGTAGTGACCGCCTGGACCCGGCGCCCGCCGCGGCCGGAGCCGCCCACGCTGCCCTCTGAGGAGCACACGTGACTCTAATCACAGTATTTAGTGGAACGACCGAACCACGGAAGGATGCGTTTGCCTCATTCGCTCATTCGACGCGTATTTCTCGAACACGTGCTGAGAGCCCAGGACGTAGCAGTGAACAAAACAAAGCCCGGGACCGATCTGAGGGCTTCGGGCATCACGCGATCATTGCCGGGGACCTGGGTGGGGCCTGGCTCGCTGCAAACCGGCTTTTAAAAGTCCGTCAGGAAGAAGCGGCCTTGGCCTCGCCCGTAAGACGAGTCTGCAGAGGGGCCGGCGTGACGTCGGCCGCTGCTCCGCCTCCCAGCCTCTCCGCCGCCCTCCCCGCGCCTCTGGCCTCTGGGGGATGACCTTGTCTTGGTCACAGGGAAGGCCACAGTCACTGTCCAGAGCCGCCCTGCAAAAACCCCGAGGCTCATGCCAATGGACAGCCCGAGTCGTCCACCTCCCTCTGAATCCCCGACCGTGCCCACAGGGTGCTGCCTGCAGAACGTCTTGGCCTTGAGCCAGGGCCCCGGCGGTGGGGTCGGCCTGCGTCTCCGGCCAGTCAGGTCCCTTCACGCGAGTGGAGGACGAAGGGTCCTCTCCTACCAGCTAGGAGGGGACCGCAAGGCTTCCCGTCGTAGTCGCCTGCTGGAGCTGCCGTGACACAGGCCCGCAGACCGGGCGGCTTCAACGACAGGCATTTTTCCCCCGCGGTCTGGAGGCCAGACGTCCCAACGTGCTGACGGGGCTGGTTTCTCCCGAGGCCTCGCTCCCGGGCGTGCAGGCGCCGCCCGCCCCCACGCCGTCACACGGCCGTCCCTCCGTCCCCCCCCAACACCCTCACACGGCCGTCCCTCCGTCCCCCCCACGCCCTCACACGGCCGTCCCTCCGTGCGCATCTGTGTCCTCGTCCCCTCCTCTTATAAGGATGCTGACCGTGCTGGATCAGGGCCCACCCTGGTGACCTCGTTTTATCTCAATTACCTCTTTACAGGCCCTATTTTCACATATAGTCAGAGTCACAGGTGCTGAGAGGCTAGGACTTCAAACCCTGGATGTTTTGGAGGGGAGGTTACAATTCACCCCATTACACTTCTTCTAAGGCGGCACCGCTGGTCGTGGGAAGAGACCCCCCCACCTCACAGCCACCCCCTTGTGTCCGGGAGACTCGCAGCTCATGGTGCGATGAACCGTCAAATTCAGACACTTAAAGTTACTCCATTAGAAAACAAAAAACAAACAAAACCGCCAGGAACGAGTGTTTATCTGAGTCCCGGGTGGGGGATGGGAGGGGCCGGCTGAACGGAAAAGCCCCAGAAAAATCGGAAAGGAAAGACGGCTGGACCTGACCAAAAAGAATTGTTTTTTAAACTCTATTAAAAAAAAAAGTAAAACATTTTCACATTAAAAGGTTAACAGATTGGGAAAAGTAATTGTGATAAACATGACGAAGAATTTCTCACCTTGAACTATAAAGAGGTGACGTGAATTGGCGGGAACAATGCAAATTAGGAAAATGACCTAAACATACAAAGAATTACGGAACGGCGCGGGAAAACAGGGACAACACCTACGATTCCAGTGGTCGCCACGGAGATGACCGGAAAACCGCGTTCTGCCGGCCGTGCTACCGATTCCAGCTCCGTTTCCTCCTCTTTAGCAACATTACCCAGCGCTGGCCAAGATCTGCTGAGCTGGCTGCTTACGCGGCACTGAGGACTGTACAGCCGAGATGCGACATAAACGGACTCCACAGGGCGAGAGCCAGAGAGACAGTTATGAGTTTTTGCCGAGTGATTTCAGGGCTCGTCAGCCCTGGAATGAGAAGTCGGGGGCGTGGGCAGGGACTGTAGGGCACGCAGCCCCCGGACCCCGGCGCTGCTGCGCTGAGCCCAGCGCCCCGGCCCCCTCCAGGCTCCTGCCCTGCGTCTCCCGCTTTGTGCTCACAGCTCCCCGTCCAGCCACCCCGTGAGCTGGGAGCCCCGGAAGGCGGGGCCGTGCCCTCCGTCCCCGTTCCCTGTGGTACGCAGCGGTGTTTGGCACACACGTGAACGGTCAGTGCCAACCAAGTGACGGGATGGGCTGAGGGTGGTGACTTCTTTATAGGGTATGGCCGTGACCACAGAACCGGCTCAGACGGGTCCTATCCTGTTTCTAACGAGACCAGAACCAGAGTGAGGGGGCCGCTGTCCAGGGAGACTCGGTGCTGAAACCTCTAAGTCCTGCCCAGACTCTGGGTCAGGACACAGATCTGAGCCCTGGGTCCTGTCCCCTCGCTGGCCGAACACACCATTGAAACATCTTTTCTCAAAAGCCGACATCATGGTGTTGGCTTCTCCACATGTCAGGCAGCGAGCCCGTGCTCAGAAACCCTCGGGCATGGAGCCCCAGCGCCTGCACCCCGGAGATGCACACAGGGCTGCCGGCACAGGCCCCCACCCCAGCCCTCCTCCCAACCCAGCTGATCCCACCCCAGCCCTGCCCGCTGCGGAGCCCCAGTGCGGAGTGAAGGGTCACGTGCAGCGTTTCAGGCCAGCTCTGCCCTTCCGCCTCGGAGTGTGGTCCAGCTTCCCTCCCCAGCAGCGTCTCTCATTTCTGGGCCCCTGTGATTGCTCAGGGTTGGGGACTGAACCAGGCCAGGAAGACACTCTCAGATTTTTGGGGCGAGAAACTCCTCTAGGTGCCAGGCAGGGGTCAGAGGGAGAGAAGCCGCTGGCAGGGGAGCTCCTGGGGAGCACAGAGCTCAGCCCACAGAGAGAAAGCTGGCTCTGGGGACAGGTGGTCACAACAGACGAGAAGCCAGGGACCCCGGCTTCTCAGCCCCAGAAGCCACCGGGTGCGTTTTGGCGTAAGCCAGTTGGAGTCAGGTTCTGGGTCTCGTGCCGCAGGGAGACAGGGAGTCAGCGGACAGGCTCCAGGGCATGAGACACCACGGTGCCTAGAGCCGCCTGGAGCAGGCGGTGGGGGGCGGGGTCGCGGGAGAAAGACGCCGGGCCTGTCCTCTGGTTGGCGGGAACACTTCCTGGGAAAGGTGGATTTCCATCAGGGCCTCAGCAGGTGGACGTGGGACACGGGTGGCGAGGGGTCAGCCCAGGGCCGAGGACAGGCACGGCAGCCCCCACGCCCCGCCTCTCACCTCCCGGGGGCCGGCGGGTCCCGTGAAACCAGCAATGGAAGGCTGTTCTCGCTCAGGCTTCTCGACGGGTCTGCATTTTTCAAAAGCCGTTCCACCGGGAGACGTCCAGGAAAGGAAATCTAATCTTCTGAAACATCGGCGATGCAGGTGGAGCCTGGGCTCGACCACGCTGGTCGCCCGAAGGCTCCGAGTGTGGAAAAGTCTGCTAGTCCCCTAGGTCAGGCTCAGGCAGCGGGACAAACGCGTTCCTCCAGCCCGGACGGTGAACCTTCCTCCAGCCCGGACGGTGAACCTTCCTCCAGCCCGGATGGTGAACCCTCGGCCGGAAGGAAGAATAAATCCGCCAGCCCCGCGCCGCCGCGCCCTGCCTCTCGCCCGCCCACCCGCCATGCGCCACATCGTCTGAGCAGGGACCACACTGCCCACGAAAGGGGCGGGTCCTCGGCACAGTTAGGAGGCCACGAGTGCTGCCGACGGCCAGCAGTGCGTTCCACCAAATGGGCTGGTTGATGGGCAGCGGAGAAACGTTGACGGCGTGGGACAGGGTGACGAGCTGGGATCAGCTGTCAGTCGTGAGAGCAGCCCCCCTTCGCGGGTTGGGGGTGCCTCTCCGAGCCGTTGCCCAGAGCCGGAAGCCGTCCACCCACGTGCTCCGCAGCCGTTGGTTTGGCGTGATGGACGGAACCGAGACGCTGGGCCGGGGGGAGCCCCTGGGTGTGGGGCCTCGGGCTCGGCCGCCTCGCCTGTGCGCTCCCCAGCAGCCTTTAAGGCGCACGGCTGGAGGTGGAGCTGTGAGCCTTTCGCGGAAGCGATGACTTCTGAAACCGCATAAACGGAGGGGCCGGAGCGGCCAGGTCTCCAGGCACCTGTCCCGTCA
>NW_011888899.1:2395694-2397495 GCF_000151845.1 Pteropus vampyrus
CGCCCCGCCTCTCACCTCCCGGGGGCCGGCGGGTCCCGTGAAACCAGCAATGGAAGGCTGTTCTCGCTCAGGCTTCTCGATGGGTCTGCATTTTTCAAAAGCCGTTCCACTGGGAGACGTCCAGGAAAGGAAATCTAATCTTCTGAAACATCGGTGATGGGAAGGGCCCCAAGCAGGTGGAGCCTGGGCTCGACCACGCTGGTCGTCCGAAGGCTCCGAGTGTGGAAAAGTCCGCTAGTCCCCTAGGTCAGGCTCAGGCAGCGGGACAAACGCGTTCCTCCAGCCGGGACGGTGAACCCTCGGCCGGAAGGAAGAATAAATCCGCCAGCCCCGCGCCGCCGCGCCCTGCCTCCCGCCCGCCCACCCGCCATGCGCCCCGTCGTCTGAGCAGGGACCACGCTGCCCACGAAAGGGGCGGGTCCTCGGCACAGTTAGGAGGCCACGAGTGCTGCCGACGGCTAGCAGTGCGTTCCATCAAACGGGCCGGTTGATGGGCAGCGGAGAAACGTTGACGGCGTGGGACAGGGTGACGAGCTGGGATCAGCTGTCAGTCGTGAGAGCAGCCCCCCTTCACGGGTTGGGGGTGCCTCTCCGAGCCGTTGCCCAGAGCCGGAAGCCGTCCACCCACGTGCTCCGCAGCCGTTGGTTCGGCGTGATGGACGGAACCGAGATGCTGGGCCGGGGGGAGCCCCTGGGTGTGGGGCCTCGGGCTCGGCCGCCTCGCCTGTGCGCTCCCCAGCGGCCTTTAAGGTGCACGGCTGGAGGTGGAGCTGTGAGCCTTTCGCGGAAGCGATGACTTCTGAAACCGCATAAACGGAGGGGCCGGAGCGGCCAGGTCTCCAGGCACCTGTCCCGTCAATTCTGTCAGCTGTGCTCGAACCGAAGTGTCTATTAGCGAGTCCCGAGCACGTGGCCCGATTGCGTGGAGGCTGTGGTCCCAGCGACTCCACGGACACGCGTGGGCGGCCCAAGCCGCCTCCATCCAGCTCTGGACCTAACCCTGGGAGCTACTGGGTGCTCTTCCGTGGCGGGGACCGTCCCGCGTCCTGTGGGATGCCCAGCAGCAGCCCTGGCCTCTGTCCACTCTGTGCCAGTAATACCTCCCCCTCAGCTATAAGGACCAAACCTGTCTGCAGCTGTGGCCCAGTGCCCCTGGAGGCAGGGGGCCCCCTGGTCAAGAACCAGGCTCTAGATGAAGGGCCGACGTTGGTTCGCGAACTGGCCCCCCATGTGGAGGGCAGACAGAGACAAGAGAACGGCCACCCCGGACCAGTAGGGGGCAGTTTTAGTAAGCAGGGGGACTTGCTTATGTAGCTCGTCTTGGGCGCCATGAGACCTGCTCATCTGTGCCCTGCTCGCCAGGACCTTCAAGTTAACGGGGCAGTCTCAGTGGGGTTCAGCCAGCACCCTGCTCTCTCAAAGACACGTCCTCGACAACGGCTCCCACTGCGGGGTCAGCAGGCGGGGCGCACACCCCAAGAGCGGGGGGAGCGAGGAGCCCCAGACCGCCGGGGCCAGCTCGAGGAACAGCACCCTCTCCGTGACCCCCGGTGCGCTCCCAAGCGAGTCTGCTGGGTCTCCGTGCAGAGACGCGTAGGAAGCAGGTAAAAGTGGATGCCACATGCATTTGGGGAAAATCGGAAGGATCCAGCCGTTCTTGCAAGCGTCAGTGTTGTGGGCGCTTTGTCGGGGTCCAAGGTGGGTTTGTGTGTTTGTTCCCGGGAGCTCCGACCTGGGCTGGGGCCGCGTGAAGCAGGGGTCCCGCCCTGGCCTCAGCCGCAGGCTCCTGATGTCAAACTGT
>NW_011888899.1:2397545-2399357 GCF_000151845.1 Pteropus vampyrus
GCACGGCTGGAGGTGGAGCTGTGAGCCTTTCGCGGAAGCGATGACTTCTGAAACCGCATAAACGGAGGGGCCGGAGCGGCCAGGTCTCCAGGCACCTGTCCCGTCAGTTCTGTCAGCTGTGCTTGAACCGAAGTGTCTATTAGCGAGTCCCGAGCACGTGGCCCGATAGCGTGGAGGCTGTGGTCCCAGCGACTCCACGGACACGCGTGGGCGGCCCAAGCCGCCTCCATCCTGCTTTGGACCTAACCCTGGGAGCTACTGGGTGCTCTTCCGTGGCGGGGACCATCCCGCGTCCTGTGGGATGCCCAGCAGCAGCCCTGGCCTCTGTCCACTCTGTGCCAGTAATACCTCACCCCCAGCTATAAGGACCAAACCTGTCTGCAGCTGTGGCCCAGTGCCCCTGGAGGCAGGGGGCCCCCTGGAGGCAGGGGGCCCCCTGGTCAAGAACCAGGCTCTAGATAAAGGGCCGACGTTGGTTCGCGAACTGGCCCCCCATGTGGAGGGCAGACAGAGACAAGAGAACGGCCACCCCGGACCAGTAGGGGGCAGTTTTAGTAAGCAGGGGGACTTCCTTATGTAGCTCGTCTTGGGCGCCATGAGACCTGCTCATCTGTGCCCTGCTCGCCAGGACCTTCAAGTTTACGGGGCAGTCTCAGTGGGGTTCCGCCAGCACCCTGCTCTCTCAAAGCCACGTCCTCGACAACGGCTCCCACTGTGGGGTCAGCAGGCGGGGAGCACACACCAAGAGCGGGGGGTGCGAGGAGCCCCAGACCGCCGGGGCCAGCTCGAGGAACAGCACCCTCTCCGTGACCCCCGGTGCGCCCCCAAGCGAGTCTGCTGGGTCTCCGTGCAGGGACGTGTAGGAAGCAGGTAAAAGTGGATGCCACATGCATTTGGGGAAAATCGGAAGGATCCAGCCATTCTTGCAAGCGTCAGTGTTGTGGGCGCTTTGTCGGGGTCCAAGGTGGGTTTGTGTGTTTGTTCCCGGGAGCCCTGACCTGGGCTGGGGCCGCGTGAAGCAGGGGTCCCGCCCTGGCCTCAGCCGCCTGCTCCTGATGTCAAACTGTGGGAGACCGAATCCCCCAGCACGTGTGGCTGTGGCTGCAGCGGGCCTTCGCAAAGCGAGGACTCGCCGCGACATAGAGGTTAAAATACCGAGTCCTGTGTGACTGCGGCCCTGTTCCCGCTGGCCGCGTCCACCCGCGTCCCTCTGCCCCCACCGGGGTGCAGTCCCTGACGTCACTGCCCCGCGGACCGGCCGTCATTGCAGGAGGACGCGGCCTTACCCTGTGCCTCATTTCGTCCGAGGTGCCCCGCTTCAGAAGACAGACGCCTGAGCGTGTGAAGGACACTGGAACGGACGCCCTTCTCCCCCCTGGCCCGTGTGCTTCTCTCTCAAAGTTACCGCGGCCCGTCTCCTGCGGAACCCTGTGCTGACGGTGCTGTGACTCGAGCGTGCGCTCGGGGCCCTGGGCGGGGGCGGGGGCGGGCAGCCTTCCTGGGCAGCGCGGGGCCCGGGCTGATGAGGTCCGGGTCCACGCTCGGCGCCCAGCGCCCGGTGAGGAAGCTGTCAGTTCCGCGAGGTCCACACGTGGGTCCCGCGTCACCACTCGCTAGCGCCTGCACGGCAGAGAGACGGAGACGCCGGGCGTCCGTCCCCGGAGCTGAGGACACGCCACGCTCCTTCTCCGCCGAGCAAACACCTGCCCCTGTCCATGTGCCTGCCACAGCCCCGGCCCGGGGCGGAGGGCTGCCCAGGAGACCCCTTTGCGGCCTCAGGCCGCTGGCCCTGGCCTTGGCGCCAGCTGGTAC
>NW_011888899.1:2399607-2403587 GCF_000151845.1 Pteropus vampyrus
GCGCTTTGCCACGTCACGGTTTGGAGGCTGAGTGCCGGGAAGGACCGTGCGTGCGTGTGCGCACACATGCACGTGCGGGTGCCTGAGTGTGTGTGCACTTAGTGTGTGTCTGCGTGTGTGTGTACTTTTGTCTGTGTGTGGGCATTGGTGTGTATGCGTGTGCACTTTGTGCGTATGCGTGCATGCATGCGTCTATGTACATGTGTGCGTGTGTGCATATATGTTTGTGTCTGCATGTGTGTGTGTACTTTTGTCTGTGTGTGTGCATGTGTTCGTGTGTGTGTGTGCATATGTGTGTATGCGTGTGCACTTTGTGCATATGCGTGCATGCATGTGTCTATGTACATGTGTGCATGTGTGCATATGTTTGTGTCTGCATGTGTGTGTCTACTTTTGTCTGTGTGTGTGCATGTGCGTGTGTGCATGTGCGTGTGTGCATGTGCGTACAGGGGTTTTGCCGAGGGCGAGCTGTTTGGCGGGCACTGGCAAGCCCCCCGCCCCGGGCGCTGCTGGGGTGCGCTGGCACCTCTGTGAGGACTGTGCACCCAGCAAACACTCACCTTTCTTGCATCACCTGTCACCGTGACCCGGTGGCAGACCCCTCCCTGGAGCGTCCTGCAGAGTCACTGCAGCTCAGCTCGGGCTTTGGCCAGTGCTGGCCAGGGTGACGCTGTGATAAACGTGACCTGGCTACAGGAACCCTAACGAGCACCCTCTCCTGAGCGCGTGCTCCGTCCCCGGCACGGACACTCACCACGTGCTCCACACCCAGTCCTCCCCGTCACCCCCGAGGGCCACACTGGCGGCGGCAGCAATAGTGTCCCCATTATACAGGTGGGGAAACCGAGGCACCAAGAGGTCAAGTCACTTGCTCGAGGTCACATGGCCAGTCAGAGGTCGAAGCAGGATGGGAAGCTGGGGTCCCGGTCCAGCGCTCCTCCAGGTCCTTGTGCTCATCTGTGGACGGTCGTTTATTCACTCGAGGCACAGGGAGTCGGCGCCTCCTGTGTGCCTCACACTCCCGTTTTCCTCATGCAGGACGCACAGGAGGCGTCTGTGACGCCACTGCCTCTGCAGAGACCCTTTCTCCAAATAAGGACACATCGTGTTTCCAGGCCGATGTGGATTTGGGGGTTCAAATTCAGCCGAGTACAGGAGCCCCCCTCATCCACAGGGATGCATCCCAAGACCCCCAGTGGATGCGGAAAGCGTGGGTAGAACCCAGCCCTACATAAACTGTTTTCCCCTACGCATTCACACCTACGACAAACTAATTTATAAATTAGACACAGCAGGAGATTAGCGACAGTAACAGAATAAGAAAACGGTTGTAACAATCTGCTGTAATAAAAGTTAGGTGAGTGTGGTCTCCCTCTCCCTCCCTCGCCCTCTCTCTCTCTCTCCCCCTCCCTCCCACCCTCCCTCCCTCTCTCTCTGTTTCTCTCGTAACCAATCTGATAACCAAGACAGCCACTGAGTAGCATCCGCGGCACAGGGACGCTGGACACAGGAATGGTTCACGTCCAGCAGGGACGATCTGGCCTGGGCTAGATTGCACTGTGCTGCTGAGAACAGCATGCAGTTTAAAACTTGCGAGTTGTTTATTGCTGGGGTTTTTCATTAAATATGTTTATACCCCAGTTGACTGCGGGTAGCGGAAACCATGGGAAGCAGATCCACGGATGGGGGGAGGGGTCTGCCATTCAGCGTGAACATCAGGGGAGCAGGGTTTCCAGCACCCAGAAAGTTAGGTCACTCGTCCTCAAGGTCGCCAGCCATGAGGGACTTGGTTTGTTTGTCCATCTGCATGTCCCCACATTTATGGATGGACGACGGCCACGCACTAGACCTGTGGGGAGAATCTGGGGACACGGAACCGTCTGGGGGCCACTGCATAGGGACATTCCAGGGCGGTTTCCTGGACCGTCACTGAGCCACCATCATGCCGGCGAGAATCCCGGCTTCCGCCACCTGCGAGCCACACGGTGTCACCTGCTGGAGCCTCAGGCCCCTCAGCCATAGATGCACCTGCCCCTCGGGCTCGGGCAGATGCCACACGCGGTGCCCGGCAGAGAGCCAGCCCTCCGCGGAGCCGCCAGTGTTTTTATTAGCTTCAGCAACATCATTCTTCACTTCCTATGTGAGTCATAAAAAAGCGGGCGCCGAAAAAATAAGTCTTGGCTTTTAAACTCTTTCATGTGGAAACCTCTCGAAGCTGTCCAGAGGGGCCCAGCACCCCCAAATGTTGTCCGCTGTAGCCGAGAGGCACACCCAGAGGTACCCTTCCCTGTCTGGTGTGATGGTGCCATTTCGAATTCTGTTGCTGTCCCCTGGCCTGCAGAGATGCTACTCTATCAGATTTCATCTCTCCCTGTTGGCGGCCATCCACGTGGTCTCGTCAAAACCGTGTCCTGTTCCTATACTTCTCGTCTCTGATGCTGGAGACGCCGATTCTAACCCAGCAGCAAAGGAGAAATCCCGGCTCCTAACAGAGGGACAGATCCTGGAGAGAAGCGGATACCGGGGCTTAGAACTATGTCCCCTTATGCTTTCAGATCAACGTTAGGTGGCGAACACAGTGAAGGGGTGAGGTGACACCTTCGACTTTCTCTCCTGGCGCCTTTATTTAGCCAGGTGATTAATAGTCACTTTCCATAGCCTTCTCTACTTAAGTGATTTGTTTTAGGAAAGGTTTAGCCCAAAGCTGAGCTCATGGAAGGTTTCCATGAATATATATTGTATGGATAAATGAATGAGTGACATGTTTTGAACTATATTGGCTCACTGATACAAACTAGCATGCATAACAGGAAGCCTGCTTAGAAAAGAAGGGGTTATTCTTATGAAATACAAGATTATCTCTCAAATGTGCCATGTGGCTTCAGAATCTCCCGGAATGCATAGCACGCGTTGCTGGCCCGCGTGGGGGTGTGGAATTTTGGCTAATCAAATGGGGTGGGGGCGTGTGCGTGCCACAGTATATAAAGTACATGACCACTTTTCATAGGCTCAGTCTCAGACAATAGAATTAGCATTAAAATTGCACCACATAGAGTTAAAGTCCTCCATGATCCAGAAGGCTCACAGGCTTTCTGGGAGACACCAGGGGCGTCCTTGGAGACCCCACGTTGCTGCATGTGGGGTGGGCAGACCCACCGCTTGAAAGCGTTTTGGAGTGAGAGTCTACAGGGCAGAGCCTTTGCTGTGTTCGGTCACATAGGTCGGTGGCACAAAATGAGTTGTTTTTCATTTCCTTAGAAGAAAGATGTCTTCGGCTTTAGGAGGTGGGCAGGCACAGGTAAGTAAATGCAAGACACGTTAGGTCCTGTGGCTTCTCATCTCAGTGATCCTGAGCGTCCGAAGGACCCAGGTACCACCAGCTGCGAGGGTCGCGAGGTGCGTGAAGTGACCGTTTCTGGTATCGCCCTCCTACATGACATCTCCAAGTAACTGACTTGTCGGCTACGTGTTTACTGGCTATAAGGTGTAAGATTTGCCTCGACCGGGCGAGACCAGGCTGTCGTCGTCACCCTTTCTCCCCAAGCATTTCTGCAGCAGAAGACAGGGAGATAGCCGTGCCGGGTGCCGTGGGCACTGCCGGAAGCTGATATCTGCCCCGAAGTCTTGTGTTTTATCTGAAGAACGCGTGTGCCCGGAAGCCACGCAAGGAAAGACAGTTACGTATGACCGTGTAAAAATTAAAGTTCTTGACTGTCGAAAGCATACCATGTAAATTTTACAGAAAATAATAGAAACCTTGGAGAAATGTTTTCGATATATTTGAGTTTTCCTTGATAAATAAAGAGCTCTTTTAAAATCAATGAGAAAAAAGATCGAAAGCTCACATTGGTGGGGATAGGGATGGGCGTTGAACTAAATTTCGTGAATCCGTAATTTATGGCTAAATTATATGGATCCGCACTTAATGGGGGAAAAATGGTTTAAGGTGGCCGAGGAGCAGTTTAAAGGCAGGTACATCC
>NW_011888899.1:2403637-2409638 GCF_000151845.1 Pteropus vampyrus
AGCCGTGCCGGGTGCCGTGGGCACTGCCGGAAGCTGATATCTGCCCCGAAGTCTTGTGTTTTATCTGAAGAACGCGTGTGCCCGGAAGCCACGCAAGGAAAGACAGTTACGTATGACCGTGTAAAAATTAAAGTTCTTGACTGTCGAAAGCATACCATGTAAATTTTACAGAAAATAATAGAAACCTTGGAGAAATGTTTTCGATATATTTGAGTTTTCCTTGATAAATAAAGAGCTCTTTTAAAATCAATGAGAAAAAAGATCGAAAGCTCACATTGGTGGGGATAGGGATGGGCGTTGAACTAAATTTCGTGAATCCGTAATTTATGGCTAAATTATATGGATCCGCACTTAATGGGGGAAAAATGGTTTAAGGTGGCCGAGGAGCAGTTTAAAGGCAGGTACATCCACTTCGATGCAAGATAAAGCTCCCAACTCCCGTTTCTCCCATCACTTTGGCAAAGATGAAACAGTTGCTCCTCGGCTCGGAGGCCATGGGGAGGCCGCGGGGAGGCAGCCCGCTCCAGGAGGCTGGAGAGAGGTTTGCACTCAGCGGTGTGGGCGGTCATTTGTCAGCATCCACCAAGACCCAACGGGCACAGGCACACCCGTCGGCACAGCAAGTTCACCTCTAGAAAGTCTCCTCATGCACCCCCGCCCCCAGGCGTGCGGGTCTGTCCACCGCAGGATTGTCTGCAACGGGAAACTGGAAACAGCACCAGTGTTTGTCACCTGAGAACTGTCTCAGCCAAGAGAAGCCGGGGCCTCGATAAAGGATGAGGCAGGATGCTATAAAGGACCGTGCGACTTCGGCAAATAACTAATATTTTGTGAAAAAGCACATTTGCAAAATGATGCATATGGGAAGGTCCAATTTATGGGAAATGAGGGGCTCTGTGTTTGATGTTTGTGGGGATGTAGTCAGAGAACTTTTTGAGAAGGATCTAAAGAAAAAGTTGCGTGTTCCTCTGGGGAGTGAGGGAGGGAGGAAGGACAAAGGGGCTTTCACTCATTGAGAATTATTTATGGTGGACTTGAATCGCTTTTTAAGGAAATTGCTAAGTTAAACAATAATTTTGCTCGAGGAGGAAGCTAGCCATTTCTGTTTGGTATAAATGATGGTCAAAATGCCCATCGTACTTCATAAGTAATAAAAACATTCACGCGCATTCTGCATGCTGATTCACTCTGCACCCACGTGTGCTGCCGCGTGCCGTCCCCAAACGCTACACGCTGGGTTGGCATTTGGGGAGCAAACACCTCAATGCCCTGGCAACCCCACGCGTACGGGCCTCCTTGTCCCTCGGGACTCCCCATAGGTGGCCGTCTGCTGTTCTGTCCTCCGCGCTCACATTCGGTAACGAGAAGCGAGGGCCCTTTGTCACACCTTCCCGCCTCCACCCTCTCTCACATGACACTTCGAGGGCGGGCCCGACTCCTGGCAATTATCCACCCACATGCCACGCGCCACGGACGGTCACTTTTGAGTGTCACAGGGCAGCCTCGGCTTTGGCTGAATAAGCTGTGGTCGCAGGTCCCTGCAGGAAGAATGTCAGCGGTCACTGCCACCGTGGCGGAATCTGTGGTCAGACAGCACAGGTCTGCTCCAGGGGCGCCCCAGCCCCACCAGCGGGGTCCTGGCATGGGACGTCCTCAGCCAGAGTCCATGGCCAGTCACAGAAGGGCGCTTGATGCATTTTAACAGCCACCCGGTCGCCTGTTCTGTCCTGTGCTGTGCTGCTCGAGACGGCTCCCGGCTGACAGAGGCGAGTGACCCCCAGGCCCCAGGGGTCGGTGGGCCATCCTGCTCAGAGGGATGGTGTCTCTCCAGCAAGGTCCCAGATACAGAGTGGCTGGGTCAAAGGGTGCGTCCACCTTAACTCCTCGTGGGTGACGTCAAGTGACCCTCTGGAGCGCTGTGTGATTTATCCTGTCACCGAGTCTTCTACGAGGGACATTGGCCCACGGCCTCCCAGCCTTTGCTGTGGGAAGGGTCTCACCAGGGTGCCGCGGGGAGGGCTCTGTCCTGGGGCTCGCCGTCCCCCAACACCCCCCTCCCATGCCGAGTCCTCGGTGAGTCCTGCTGCGGCCACATCCATGCCATCCCAGAGCCATCCTCCTCTTCCCCTGAGCTCATCCCCCAGAGGGATAATTTAAAAAGCGCGGACGGGATGACGTGGCTGCTCCGCGGTGCCCAGAATCCCACCCCGTGGTCTCTGTGCGCCAGCCGCAGCGTCCGGTCTGTTCCTCACACTTGTCCAGCGTGTCCCCATCGAGGCTGCCCATCGGCTCCTCTGTGCCCGGAGTGTGCCCCACAGTCTGGCCACGGATGACCCTCATTCTCCATGTCCCCTGCCCTGGCCACCTGACCCCGACGAGCCCAGCCGAGACCTCGCCACTTGCTTTAGTAGCGTGTGGCACCAGTCCCGGCCTGGCCTGAAATCGCCCTGCCAAATTGTTTCTCTCTCGTCCAGCACTGTAAGCCTTGCCTCGTCCTTGGCACTGGACTGCGTCCGGCAGCAGGAGCAGTCCATGAGCACTCGTCCAGGCGTGAAGCAGCTGCACCACAGCCGGGGGACAGTCACCCACAGGGATGGGGCTGTTAATCGGTCTGCTCTCCGACCTGTCCTACCGCTCCAAGAGCAGGGCCAGGCCCAGGCCGGCCGCGAGAGGCCTGCCTCACAGGCAGAGGCCGGTCCTGCAGGGTCAGGCAGACGCGCTTCACAGCCGTGCCCTCTGCACCGAGCCAGAGAATGAGGCTTATCCTAGGGGCTTCATTAGAAAGAGCCCACAAAATTCACGTCTGTGAGCAAACTGTAAGCCTGCAAAGGGCACCACCACACCCACGCTGAGCCTCGTGATGGGTACTGCCATGGGTCCCCTCCCCTTCCTGACCGGCGATGGGGCACTCTTGGGGGTGGCCCATGGGCCCTGCCTCCGGCCTCCCCTCCGCCGTGGGCGTGACGCATGGCTCTCTCGGCTGCACGGGGCCACCCGGCTAATAGGCCTTCGATGTGCTGCCGCCACCGCCTTGGTGCAGGCAGCGTTTCTGCTCCCGGCTCTGGGGCTCTGCACGGTGCAGTGAGTTTGCATTTCTCTGGGTGTCTCTGTCCCCATCCCCGGGTGACCCCGGCCCTTCTGACCTCAACCTGAGCACTCAGCTATTGCAGGACAAGGCCGCGGTCCAGGATCTCTGGGCTGAGGCTCCTCATCATCTCTGTGGGTATCCGAGGCTCCTTCCCCGCAGACTGTGCCGCCTCTTAGAGCATCAGCCGAAAACAAAGCCTCGGCCTCCCCTCCCCCGGCCGGGAAAGCTCTGATTTTGGCCCAGAACAGACATTTATTTGTTTACAAAGGTCTTGCTCCTCCGAAGAACCTGCCTGGTGCTGGCGGAGGCCTTGGCCCTTTCAGAGCAGGAATTATTTTTAGAGGCACTTCGGCGAGTCTTGTGAGGAGCAGAAGCATGAGTAGGTGTGACCGCCACTTGCGATCACACAAGCACACACGGGGCGGGGCGGGGCAGCGAGCAGGGCTCAGGTTGCCGGCCCTCCATTCCGGGGCGGGCAGGGGCGCGGGCCCGGGGGCGTTTAGGCTGAAAGGCTCCGGCTGGATGAGGCCCCACGTCGTGGGCTCCGCCCTGGTTGGCGGTCCCAGCTGCTTTCCGCTGGTTAGAGGGGCAGATGACCGCAGCTCTGAGAAATAATTCCTTGCAGGGGCCGCCGGGCCGTGCGCCCGGCGGGGAGGCCTGCGGAGCGGGCCAGCTGCTATGGGCCGCGGCCAGCGAGCGGCCTTCGTGGACCCATGCGCCCTGCGCCTCTGCTAAGCCACAGGCTGGTGTTTCAGACAAAGTGCAGAGTCATGTAAAATGTAAAGTTTATGCCTCTGTTTCAGAGTGGCTCACAATGACCTCGGGCCGTCCAAGGGACCTGCCGCGTGCAGCTCCGGGGCCCGTGTCACCCGTGGCCTGTCTGCAGCCCGGAGGAGCGTGGTGCTGGGCGGGCCGGGGTCTCCTGGGAGGCCCCGTAACTGAGCTGGTTGGCTCTGCCGAGAGATTGCTCTCAACTCCTTCGTTTGCCTTGTGGCCTGAGTTTCTGCAGGTGGCCTCGAAACCTTCCTGTCCCCAGGCCGTGATCCCCCGAGCTCCAGGTCTGCCCGGCAGCGGGAGCCCTCAACAAACAATTGTCCCCTGAGCTCCAGGTCTGCGCTGTCCAGCTAAGGGGCCGAGGGCAGCTGGCCAGCCTGCGGGCTGGGCCAGTGCACGTGGCACCACGGGGACAGGGCGGCTGCGCTCCCAAAGCTCCGTGTGAAAAAGAACGTGTGACACTCATTAATGACGCTTTGTGTCGAGCGCATGCGTGAGCGATAACACTCGGCTGTGCTGGGTTAAACAGAACACATTAAACTGTTAGGAAAGAATGTGGAGTCACCATCCCAGCCCTCCTGGCTTCCAGCCACACTGGGGCGGGACCTGCATCCCTTTCCACAGCAGCACGGCCCTGCCCGGCTGGCCCCTTTCCAGCCTCCCTGTCCCCATGCAGTGAGTTGCCATGCTCTAGTCACTCTGCCTGTCCCCACTGCACCCAAGCTGATTCACGCCTCACAGCCTTTGTCCTGTGCTGTTGCCTTGGCCTCCAGTGTCCTTCCCCTGACCTCCCCGAGCTGGCACCCTCTCAGGTCTCAGCTCAGGTGTCACCTCTCTGGGTGCCTGTTGCCTGAAGGGGGTCGTCCCCCGCTCCCGTCCCTTCCTTCTGCTTTCTCCATGGTGCGTCCTTCTTGCTGCTATGGACAGCTCGCCTGGCTTTGAAGTGACCCTCTTTGTGTGTGTGTTTATGGTCTTCTGCACTAGAAGGGGCCACTCCACAGGAGAAAGGCATCTCTTGCTGCCTGTGCCCAGTGCCTGGCACATAGTTTGTCCTGCACTGGCTGGACGAACGAGCAGTGGGTGGAAGCATCACTCCTAGACCTGCCTGTCTGGTGTCGGCCGGTTGCCCCGAAGCCCCAAACGATTATGAGACAGACGCCATCCACAGGCACTTATCTTGCAGTGTGGAAGTGGGACCTGCCCTCCCCACAAAAGGCAGGAAACCCCAGGATAAGCAAGAAAGCACTCCCAGGTAGAAAATGAGGCCGCTCTTTCCCCCTGCCTGAACAGAGTAGTGACCGTGTGGGAACCGGCTGAGCGTTCGGTCGCCATTAAAACCTCAAAGACCTCTCAGCAGATGCCAGAGGCACGCTGAGCCTTACCGGGCGCACGATGGCAGCGACCGCGCTGCTACCGGAAGCTAATGCAGCAGGACACGCCGGACGGCCCTGCGAACCGCGGCTCTGTTCGTCACGTGCACTGCATGACGGGTGGTGACGAGATGGCGCGTGGCCGCGGACAAAGGGCAGCGCGTGGTATCGATTCCCTCCTTAGCACGCCAGCCGATTCGGGAGGAAGGAGCGGGGCCCGAGTCAGCAGCTTCATGCATGGTCCACGCAACAGCTGAACTTGCGGCATATCTGGCCTGCAGGGGACTGAAGTTCATTATGTTCACCTTGTTCAGACACTTAGGGGTAAGCCCCACGGGACACTCGTGAAGATTCCAGACAAATGGATTTGATACTTAAAAAATTGAACCGCGCCTTCTTTGTGATGCACAAAGCGTGGTCTAAGGAGCCATGAACGCATCATACATGGTCGGGGTGCCTGCTAGCCAGTTACTGAACCAGGCCTCCCAGGGGCGAGGTGGTCTGTCTGCCCAGAGGTGGCCTCAGCGGACCCTCCTGCACCAGCAACCGTTCCCAAGAGAATTAACAAAGCGTCTGGAATGTCTTGGAATGTCCGTGACTCAGTCCCATCAAGAACTCTACAGAAAATTCGAACTGAGATGGGATCCAAAATTTGCAACTCAGGCTCAACTTCTCCAGTTCGATTAGAATCATTGAGGAAGATACAAGCGTCTGCTGGCAAATGGCCCTTATTCGCCTAGTCTGTCTTCTCATGAAATCAGACCCCCCC
>NW_011888899.1:2409688-2418138 GCF_000151845.1 Pteropus vampyrus
GCCTTCTTTGTGATGCACAAAGCGTGGTCTAAGGAGCCATGAATGCATCATACATGGTCGGGGTGCCTGCTAGCCAGTTACTGAACCAGGCCTCCCAGGGGCGAGGTGGTCTGTCTGCCCAGAGGTGGCCTCAGCGGACCCTCCTGCACCAGCAACCGTTCCCAAGAGAATTAACAAAGCATCTGGAATGTCTTGGAATGTCCGTGACTCAGTCCCATCAAGAACTCTACAGAAAATTCGAACTGAGATGGGATCCAAAATTTGCAACTCAGGCTCAACTTCTCCAGTTCGATTAGAATCATTGAGGAAGATACAAGCGTCTGCTGGCAAATGGCCCTTATTCGCCTAGTCTGTCTTCTCATGAAATCAGACCCCCCCCCAACTCCACCCCTTGGTTCCCCCCAAAACCAGGCCTGGGAGAGTCTCAGCCTTTTTGTCATCATCCACCTCATTTTGGTTCGTCAGGGAAGAAGTTGCTGCCATGCCGATCAGAATTCTCATAAATCCGCCCAGCTGAGAAGTTCCTCTTTTTAGGGTGCCTTCTCCCCATCCCTGTCTGCCCAAATCCTGGAGTCTCAAACGGACCTGCCCGCTGGCGGGGACAGCTGGGCGAACCCCGTCGGCCTCGTTCTCCTCTGCAGAGGGGATGAGAGTAGTTATTCTGAGGGTGAAACGAGATGACGTGTGTGTAAAACACGCCCTGCACCTAGCGCGTAGTAGGCACTTTTCCCTCGCCTTCCTCTTCCGTCGTCAACATTATCCTTCAGTCTGAGCGTCTCGCTCATTCTCCTTGACAGCCTCTTGGCTCCTGGTACCTGTCCCCAGCACAGCATGTGGTCTTTCTTCAGTCCCTTTTTGTCCTCTTCCGGGAAGGCATTTTCCTGGGCCTCTTTCGGTCTCCCTTGGTCAGTGTCGATCCTGTGCACACAGTAGGTCCCCACGAAGTGTTCAATGGAAGGAGAGCCCTGCCTCCCACACCCAGCCATCTGTGCACGTGGGCACCGGCTGTGTTTTTGGCAAACACGGGGGAGGTCATCAGTGTGGAATCAGTGGTCCTCATTGTGGAGGGCGTGTTGTCCAAGTCACTGAGAATCAGCTGAGAGCCCCTGAGGTCTGGGGCCTGCTGCGCTGCTGGGCCTCATGGGGCAGGGTCTCTCCTCCCTTCCTGTCGCTCTTCCGTAGAAACGACACGCAGTAGGGGTGCATCCCACTCACGCACGGAGCGGGTGGCCAGGCGGTTAGATTTAGGCCTCAGTCTGGCCAGTTGAGAACAGCTGTGCTTCTCTCTGCGAGGCTCACAGCAAGGGCTTGAGAAAGACAGGCCTAGGTGGAATCCTGATTCTGCTCTTTTTGGCCACGATGATGCTGGACGAGTCACTG
This sequence comes from Pteropus vampyrus, assembly GCF_000151845.1. Taxonomy (NCBI): domain Eukaryota; kingdom Metazoa; phylum Chordata; class Mammalia; order Chiroptera; family Pteropodidae; genus Pteropus; species Pteropus vampyrus. The sequence goes on from NW_011888899.1 coordinate 2,411,069, forward strand.
TTTCTCCCTGAATGACCAGGGGCTTCCCTGTGAAGTGGGGGTAATCCAGGCATCCACCTCCCCAGAGTCCCTGAGAGCCTAATGAGTTCTTTCCTTGAGCGTAGCTGGCAGAGTACATTGTCAGATGGTGGTGACAGTGAAGGTGGTGAGGGGGAAAGAGATGATAATGGAGATGATGATGGTGATGGAGATGATGATGGCGATGGTGATGGCGATGGTGGTGATGATGATGGCGATGATGATGGTGATGATGGTGATGATGGTGATGATGGTGATGATGGTGATGGTGATGGTGGTGATGATGGTGGTGGTGATGGTGATGATGGTGGTGATGATGGTGATGATGATGGTGATGGTGGTGATGGTGATGATGGTGATGATGGTGATGGTGATGGTGTGATGATGGCGATGGTGATGGTGATGGTGATGGTGGTGATGATGATGGTGATGATGGTGATGATGGTGATGGTGATGATGGTGGTGATGGTGATGGTGATGGTGGTGGTGATGATGGTGATGGTGGTGATGATGGTGATGGTGATGGTGGTGATGATGGTGGTGATGGTGGTGATGGTGGTGATGGTGATGGTGATGGTGGTGATAGTGATGGTGCTGATGATGGTGGTGATGATGGTGGTGATGGTGATGGTGATGGTGGTGATGATGGTGGTGATGATGGTGGTGATGGTGATGATGATGGTGATGATGATGGTGATGGTGGTGATGATGGTGATGGTGATGGTGATGATGATGACGATGGTAATGGTGATGGGTGATGGTGGTGATGATGATGGTGATGATGATGGTGATGATGGTGATGATGGTGATGGTGATGATGGTGGTGATGATGGTGATGATGGTGGTGATGATGGTGATGACGATGGTGATGGTGGTGATGGTGATGATGGTAATGATGGTGATGGTGATGGTGATGATGATGGCGATGGTGATGATGGTGTGGTGATGGTGATGGTGATGGTGGTGATAGTGGTGGTGATGATGGTGGTGATGATGATGGTGATGGTGGTGATGATGGTGATGGTGATGGTGGTGATGATGGTGGTGATGGTGATGATGATGATGGTGATGATGATGGTGATGGTGGTGAAGATGGTGATGGTGATGGTGGTGATGATGGTGATGGTGATGGTGGTGATGATGGTGATGGTGATGGTGGTGGTGATGGTGATGATGATGGTGATGGTGGTGATGATGGTGATGGTGGTGATGATGGTGGTGATGGTGGTGATGGTGGTGATGGTGATGGTGATGGTGGTGATGATGGTGGTGATGGTGGTGGTGATGGTGGTGGTAATGACGGGTGATCATGGTGATAACGATAATGATGAAGACAATAAAAAAGAAAAAGAAAATGATGATGATGATGAGACGATGCGTAGGTGCCCCCTGGGCCTAGCCCCGAAGTGACCGCAGGGTTTGCATTCAGCCGTCCAGCGCTCGTCGTTTTCGAAGCCCTGTCCCCGAGGACACCCATCTCACACTTTCACACCATGTTGCGTCCTCCTCCCTGTGTGGGAGTCCGACCTCCCATTCTGTGAACTTTGGAGTCTTTAAGATTTTTATTTCTCCGAGCTGTGATTTTGCCTTTTCTATGCATGCTTTTTCCTACTTTCTAACCCGTGCCGCACCAGCGGCTCGCCCCGCTGTGCAGCCAGAAACAGCGCGTCCTTCCCTCCTTCCTCTGGCAATTTTGAAATGTGTGAGTTTCTGCCCTGGAGTTTTTAGTTTTCTCAAACTACAGGGGGTTAATTAGCTCGGTTATTTCACAATGGCATTTACAGTTTTCTTATTAACTGGGCAGATATTCAAGGACTCCTACTCGTCACTGGGGACTTTTGCAAGGTTTTTGTCACAGGGTTGGGTGGGAGGGTGACAAGGCTTGCAGAGAAGCTGGGGACAAGGAGAGAGTTGAATTACTGGAGTCACCTCCAGCCGTCCCCAAGAAAACCACACAGCGAGGTTTGCCTTTTTGGTTCGATCAATGAGAGAAGTATCAGCTATTTTTTTAGATCCATTGTTTATTCCCTTTTTTACAGACCTAGCTTCCAAACACTTTTTAAAAACTCACATTATCGACACACTTTAAGGAGAGACACTGGGGAAATGTCGAGGGGAGGGAGTCAGGGCTGAGACTCGGCAGAAAGGCTTTTCCTGCGCTGAAACAGACGAAGTCTCGGTCTCGGCACCGCGGTCGTCGTAAGGGCTGAGCTGGCGTCGGGAGGAGGAAGGCGGGTTCCTCGCCACGAAGCCACGTCCTCCGGGAGGACAGTAACCAGAGAACGGGCTCCAGGCCCGGCTCCTGCTGTTTCTTTCACCCCCACGTTCGCTCCTCCCCCCATCGCCTGGTCCTTTGAGTGGGCGCGACTGTCCTGACCTCAAGGAGTCCTTGGTGACCGTCCAGCCTCACGGCTCCTCCCCGATTGACCGCTACTGTTTACTTTTGGTACTAATCTCGAGCACGTGCCAACGCAATTTAAGTTGGGATTCGAAGGAGCCTTCTTAGCTGTATTACTGGTTCTCCATAAAGTGTTTGCTTTTCGATTGTCGGACACTCCTAGGGCCAAGTGAGCATCATCAGAAGACCGAGAACCTTAGAGAAAGTCCCGCCCCGCCCTTCATTTCACGTGCGTGGGCGTTCGAAAGCGAATTCGCTCTTTCTATCCCCCAGAGACATTCTTAAACGTGTCCCCACGGGATGTGACTGCCGCATCGTTCAGAATGGCAAAAACAAGCCACAAAAGAAAACCAAAATGCCCAGCGATAGCAGAATGAAATGGCAGTTCTGGCATCTCGAAACAGTGTAATTCTGTGAAAAACTGTTTGTACGTACACATCGCCGTGGAGAAATCTCTAACATAATGGTCTACAAAAATCGCAGAGCGAATTGACTAAATGGCAGCATTTATCCGATGTTTCAAAATACCCTCGAATGCTGTGTTTTGTTTAATATGCACCAAGGTGAAGAGAGAAGACACACGGACCAGTTTTCAAGTAAAGGCTACGGCTTCTAAGGAAGCAACCGGAATGCAGGCGGGCTCCCGGTGTCATGTGTGATGTGTGTTGGTCTTGGGATGTAAAGTGAATACGGGGAGTGTTCTCATTGGTTAAGTGTGGGTGGTGTGGCTGAGTGTGTGTGTCTCTGTGTGCGTGTGTGATTATTTCTTGCCCATTTTTGTAGGTTTGAAATATCTCATAATTAAATAAATACTGTTGATCTTGTTATGGGCTTTTTGCATAAGTGTTTTAAAACATCGGAATCTCTCAGAAGAGGAGGGATTCTTGGGTTTAGATAAAAATTGGGTCATGCCGAATTCTACGAGAGGTTACGGGACCTTGCAGAAGATTCTGGAAGAGATCGGGACATGTGTGTTCTGCCTGCCCCTCGCCTCCCCGCAGGCCTGTGACGCAGGCATTCTGGTGTTCCCTCAAGCTCGATCCCCTCCCAGGCGGAGCTGGGAATCTGATGGCAGATGCGAGAAGGTCCTTCTGCGTGCTGGGTCCAAGCAATGACTTCAGAACCCCGCGCGAAGCAAGCAACTTAGAAGGTTCGAAGGGAAAAGCCCTCTGGATTAGTCACATGTTTAAAGAGTTATTTGCCGGCACATTGTAAATGCCATCTCACTGCTGCCACGTTAATTTCACGAATATAAAGAGCATTACCAAGTTTAAGAAGATGAGTTAATTAAAAAGCCATAATTCCCAGCAAGCCTCTTCGGCATAATTTAAAACACCCAGGTAAATGTAATCCTATCGTTTAAGACCTTAAATTGAATGGGAGGCCAGACAATGCCAGTCGACTTGATGACAGAGGCCACCCCAGCAGGGAGAGAAGGGTGGTCGGCCGTTCGGATGGGGAACGAGTCTCGTTCTGGTCCAGAGGTCACACGGCACCCAGCGGGGGGGACACCCAGGAGGTGGTTTTACATGACCACGTGGGTAAGTCACCCGCACCTAGAGCCTGCCAAGGGCGGGCCACCTGGCAGCGCTCCCGTGTCCGCCATGCGAGGGAGCTGCCGCCCGGGAGAAGCCCCAGGCAGGGCGTCCGTGTGTCGGAAACGTTGGTGACGGGCCTGTCCTGGGTGGCGGCTTGAGTTTTCTAGATCTGAGTCTGTGGTGACTTGTAGCAGAGTTATTCATCGTAAGGTGATTGCTGGGTTGAGAATTTAGCAAACGCTCTAAGGCAGGGGTTTGCATCCAGTTCTGGCCCGCGTTCTGGCCCGCGTTCCGGCCCACCAAGTGTCGTTCCTCACGTCTGGCCCGAAGGACTGCAGTGGCCAGGGCCGCCTGGTCGCAGTTTCAGAATGTGGCCTCTAAGATGCTTCCTGTGTCCCCCAGCCTTTCCACAGGGTGGCCGCAGCAGGTGACAGCAGCCTGACGCTCCCTGACGTGAGGAGACTCGGGATAAACCCCATGTCTGTCCATCTCCTCCACACACATGACGCGGCCGCGTGCCCCACGGTGGGCTCGAGACACGTGCCGGCCAGTGAGTGACTTGTTGCAGGCTGTCCCTCCTGTGCGTTACCCCGCGATCTCTGAGGACAGCACCCGGAGGTGGCAGGCACAGCTCTGATCTAGAATTCTGGCTCCGCGTGAAGGTGGCGTCTTAAGTGGCTTTTACCCCATTGTGCATTTAGCCTCTACAAAAAGCGACCCAAAGAAAGGAGACTCGTCCTTGACATTTTCCACTGTGGCCGAAGGCTGTGGGATCTGCTTTTCCCCGACCGCCACGAGCAACCTCGCCAGGCCCCGGAGGCGTGGCGTGCCCGGGTCCCCTCAGCGCCCGTATCCGGGGCTCGTGGTGCCACCGCAGAACGCTGCCAGTTCAGTAGGTGTGCCCTTAGCACCGCGGCCCGTGTTCCACCTCTCGTGGCATCTGGGACGGTGACAAAGAGGGAGTTTTTTTGACTAGGCAAATGCAATGTGGCCAGTCGACGAATGTGTGTTCTAGGCTGGAAAATGAGACAGGAAATTTATGAATTAGGATAAAAGAAACTTCGAGTTAGTCATTCCTGCCAAGAAAACAACGACTTTCATTCATATTCTATCAAGAGATTGGCTGGGAGCCACGTCCACGCAAAGAACAATGTTTAACTAAAGTAATTGGACGGTGATGTGGGAAATGCGTGCGTGAGTGTGCGTGCATGCGTGTGCATCCGTGTGAGAGCCCAGACGGACCTCAGCCAGCAGTGAGGAGGTGTTCAGGAAGCGGGGTCCGCGTGCATGTGTAAGTTCCCACAGGAAGAATCGTCGTCCCCAGCCACCTTGCTCCCCGTCCCCATCCGGCATAAAACCCCGATGGCTCTGGTGTCAGTCAGCGTCAGCAAGTTGCGGCTGCTGTAACAAGCGACCCCAGACTCCGCAGTCCTGGCTGAAGGCGTTCATGACTCTTCCGGCACCTGCGCCTTTTCTTTCGAGAGCTTTTCTAAGCTTCTGTTATCAATGGATTGGTTTCCGATGCGTGAATTAGACTCTAAGCTCCAAGAAGCCATGGGCCATCACACAGCAGAGTCCCCTGTCATCGGCACTGACAGCCAGTCTCATGGTTTGAGAGATGGGGCCTGACACTGTAGGGGCAGAGATAAAAATCAATGAAGGTCCCATCGAAGGGTTCCCTGCCCCCAAGGTCACACAGGGAGCCCGCTCTGAATCTGTCATCAGTGTGCGTTTGTTCTGGAATTTCCTCCGGTTTGAGAGTCCCTAGGCTAGTCTGTTGAGTTTTTGTCTTTGTTTATTCATCATTATCCTTCTGTCCACATTCAAAAAGGATCCGAGGTCATTTGCAGTCAGATACAGAGGTACGTTCAGGTTGTTCAAATGGAAGGTGACAGGCACCGCATTGAAATTATACGTCTGTTCTTTCCTTGTGAATGTCTTGGAGTATTTTCGTTTTCTGGGTTTGCCATTTTTCCCGGTGACAAGGCAGCCAGGGGCCAAACTGATACCCATTAAGAAATCGCGAGTTAGTTGTCTTTCCCTGTTCCTCATTAATTTATAAAATTGTGTGTGTCATATTAATTTTTTTTTTGTAATTTTTGATGACATCTATAATACTGACCCGATCTTCTAGACCCGCACTCAAAAATAAAGTTTTCCGAAGTTTAAACTTAATAAGATGAAGTCCCTCTGTAAGGGGACAGAATCGGCAGAATTCTGCGACAGTCACTGGATTTCAAGATCGGAGGTCCGTCTCCATGGAAACAAAGTAACGCTGTGCAGTAGCCGTTTACCCGCGGGCCGGGGTCCAGACGCGCTCGCTGCTCCATTCCACGTGTAGAGATTGTTCTCAGAGGCTAGGGAGGGGCGAGTCGTGGCCCCGAGGGTGTCCGGGGCGGAAGTGTTTTCTGGGCCCCTTCGATTTCCCGCTGTCTCTTTTGGTAAATGGTCCATCCCACCAGGAGTCGACCTTCCGATGGGAAGCGCGAGCAGGTCTGCGTCGCGTTTGGTGCCAGCCCTCATCCGTCCTCCCCGTCGCCGACGTATTTACCGACACGGTCATCTTCCAGGTGACGTGTCCACAACAGTGCAGTGGAGGTGGCGCGAGATCGGCCACGTTCTCCTTTAATGCCTTATCTGTAGCAGCGCCGAAAGCTCCCGCGACCCCAGCCAGCAGCTATTAGCATAGCGAAGTCCAAACTCTCCAGTTCTCAAAAGCAGTCCCGGACCCCGTAATTAACCAGCCGCGTTTCACTGGGAATATGGTGTTTCACTGAAGAGTCAGTGTTTAATTTTGACTCAGCCGCGGGTCGTACGGGCCAGAAGAAGCCTGTTTGGAACACCTGGGCGCTGAGTCCACGTGACGGTGTGACGGGTGCTGACTGAGGCGCTGCGGGGAATTCATTCATCTCATGAGACCAAGTGCGTGTCGCTCTCCCTTTGCACAGCGGTGAGGGGAGAGGGCGCCCGCGTCGCCGTCCGTGGGCGTGGGGCAGGAACGGAGACAGGGCCCGCTGTCACGCCCTGGGTCGGGGCCCTGTGCTTCTGGTCCCCTGGCCGGTGCGCTAAGAGGCGGACCCCCTCTGCTAGCCCGAGCCTGGGGAACAGGCGAGGAC
>NW_011888899.1:2419144-2419979 GCF_000151845.1 Pteropus vampyrus
TTAACCAGCCGCGTTTCACTGGGAATATGGTGTTTCACTGAAGAGTCAGTGTTTAATTTCGACTCAGCCGCGGGTCGTACGGGCCAGAAGAAGCCTGTTTGGACGAAGCGATGGCACTTTCCTGGAACACCTGGGCGCTGAGTCCACGTGACGGTGTGACGGGTGCTAACTGAGGCGCTGCGGGGAATTCATTCATCTCATGAGACCAAGTGCGTGTCGCTCTCCCTTTGCACAGCGGTCACGGGGAGAGGGCGCCCACGTCGCCGTCCGTGGGCGTGGGGCTGGAACGGAGACAGGGCCCGCTGTCGCGCCCTGGGTCGGGGCCCTGTGCTTCTGGTCCCCTGGCCGGTGTGCTGAGAGGCGGACCCCCTCTGCTGGCCTGAGCCTGGGGAACAGGCGAGGACCCTCCATGGTCCCGTTTCCAGGCTCGTGGGTCCGGCCCCCTCGTCCTTCCGTTCGACACAGTGTTCCCGAGCGCCTGCCTTGGACCAGCACTTTCCTCGGACGCGGCCCGTTCTCCTTCCCCGGCGGGGCACGTTCTGGGGGAGGGGCAGACACGCAGGAAGCACATAAGCCAGACGACGCCACATAGCAGGGCGCCGTGAAGGGACGAAGGCTGGACACGGGGTAGGGGTGGCCATTCTCCTGGGCAGGGCCAGGGACATTGACTTGGCTCAGCCTTGGGGAACATTTCCGACAGAGGGGACGGCGGAAGCAGTGGCCCCGAGACGGGATGGACCGGAGCCTAGAGGAACAAGGTCACGACGCGTCAGGTGGGGCCGTTTGTGGGTCGAGAGGTCGAAGGTGATAGTCGGAGTTTGGGTTCCATTCGTGC
>NW_011888899.1:2422939-2424329 GCF_000151845.1 Pteropus vampyrus
CCTGCCCTGGCAGTGGCCAGCTTCAGCACCGAGTCCTGGGGGACAGACACGCACTCGCATGTGAGCCAGGTAATTTACAAGGTCAGCAAGGAAAAGTTCCCCCCAAGCCACTTGGGGGGTGAGCGAGCAGAGCGATCTCCTGTGGCTGCCACGTCTTGTGGGGCAAGGCCAGGGGCCTCGGCATTGCTGGCGCCTGGCTGAAGCCGGGTGCTGGGCTGGGGCGTGTGTGGACGGGGAGCGGGCTGGCTCGTGGGAGGCCGGCGGGGGGAGGCCGGCGGGGCGAGGCGCGCTGCAGAGGCCAGCCCTCCGTCCCATGGGGCAGGCCTTTGCCTTGGAGAACAGCACAGCTACCGGGGAGTCACGCCTTTTCTTCTGCCGAGGAAGACCCCTCATAAGTGGAGCACGTGCGGAGAGAGGCAGGCCACAGAAAGGCAGCACTTTGACCAGAGGGGACACAGCCTGGTGCCTCGGCCCCGGCTGCGTGTCCAGCCCCCTCGGGCTGGAGTCAGGCCCCGTGGCGGGCGGCGGGGGCTCGGGTCCTAACTCACTCACCCCTCCAGCGACAGGACACTGTCCTTCCTGCTTTGCATAAGTGAAGGACAAGTGTCCTCGGCTCCCCAGGCTTCTCACCCCTAACGTGAGCCCTCACCTGCTGAGTGTCCCAGGGTGCAAAGCCACCAGGACGTTGCCTCTTCGGTTAAAATTAACTTCAGACTCTACAGGGACATGCCGAGTCATCGCGGGTGACCCGATGCCCGCGAACCTGGCCTGTGGATTCATTTCACCGCCGTCGGCCACGCATTACCTTGTGAGCGGCCTTAACCTCCTCGGGCTCTGCGGGGGGACGGTCCTCACAGAAAAGCCAGACTATTCCACGGCGCGGAGAGTGGGCACCGTTCAAATGCACCGCTTCCCTGCAGCCCGGCTTTCCACTCAGGTTACTTCTGCTTTCTCCGTCTTCTCCTTCCTCCCGGGGAGGTCGATGAAACTGCAGTGTTCACGGAGTGTCCCGGGTCGCCTCCGCCAGGCAGCCGTGCTGCGAACGGAGCTAGCACCCGCCTCCTTCAAACGTCTGAAGATGGAAACTGGTTTTTAGCTCGGCTGCTTTCATGAGATTGGTCTTTGAGCACCAGAGACAATGGTGCTATTTCGCCCGAACCGCCTGCCTTATGTTTTGAGGACTTATCTTGGGTTTCGGCGTTGGCAGGCGGAGTTTTCCTGCTTTTAGATGCGCGGAGCACGTGATTTGCAGTGACGGTGATCGTTCTGAAGGTTTTCAGCTAGGGGTGATCTGGCCCTTGGGGACAACGTGCAGGGACATTTGGGCTGTCACGACTGGGCAGCGCGATTCCGGCGCCTGGCGGGCGGAGGCCAGGGATGCGTTGAAAAC
>NW_011888899.1:2424379-2425634 GCF_000151845.1 Pteropus vampyrus
GACTGCGGTTCTGGGAACCTGACATTCACGGGGTCACCCCATAGCTTTGTCCCTGCTTGGCCCTGACACCCCACTTTTAATGCAAAGGACCCACTCGCGAACCATCCTTAACCTGTCACTAGTGCCAACCGATTCTGCATGTGACAGCTGACCTGTTTGGGGCAGTATTGGATGAGTCTTCCGTTTTAGGCTGTTCCTAGCATTCTTACTTGGATTTTGCTTAAAGGGGAAAAAAAATTATCAACACATTTTTTTCCTCTTCATACTTTGCCGAAGAGGGGGAAACATGCAGCAGAATATGGACGATTCTTCCTGTGGTGACTAAATATAAATATCTGTGACAGATCGCAGAAGGGACCGTTAATGGCAGCTGTCAGTGTTATTTGAAACGAATTAGACCTTTCCAGATTCCTCTGTAATAATGTACGCGGAGACATCGAAGGCCGCTCTGATCCATCACACCCCGAAGTCCGCCGTTCAGCTGAGCCAGGAGCCGCTGATGCTTAGGAAGCAACGTGAACTCAGCTCGGGTGCTGGAGAAGCAGCTCCTTTCCCTGCGTCTCACATGGTCGACGGGCTGTTTCCCTTGGTCGGCAACGAGACATCCGTCTCTTCCACGTCAGTCGATTCGGCCAGTCGGGAATCTGGGCCACAGACACTGGGGTGTCGTGCGAATCACACATAGAATCATCTGGTCCCCCATCCACTTGCATAATTCCATAAAATTAGGGGGAGCCCTTCACACGGCACCAGAGAAGTCTGGCGCCCCACGCGTGTTTATCGGGGCGCGCCCTCGCGTGTGCAGGCGAGCCTGTAACGTGACGACGCCACGGTCAAGGTGAGCGAGGCTGGCGGGAGCGGGGCCGGGGAATCGCCGCGAGCCGCTCTCTCTTCGGCAGAGCGTGGGAAGCCCGGATTCCGCCCCCGTTTTCTGTCCCCTTAAAGCCGAACTCCCGCGGAAACGTCATGTCCGTTCGCTTGCCCTTTGTTTCACTGCCTGGCTTTAAATACTCCAGCATCCGTCTACACTCCACGGCGCCGTCTCTCAACGACCGGGTGGAATCCCTCGCGGTGGCTTGGGGATCTCGGCTTCCGGCAGGACGGACAAGTGTGGGACGTGGCCGTGAGGCTTCGGGAAATGCAAAAGGGACTCGTCACTTCGCAAGTGACTCATCCCGGCTTTGCCGTGAGCGAGCAGGTGGCGGCTCATAACTGCTTCTTGGTTCTTCTGCGGAAGAGGAAATCGCTTGGATTT
>NW_011888899.1:2429679-2431562 GCF_000151845.1 Pteropus vampyrus
TATGTCCACGTCCGTCCACCTGCCGCCCCCCTAGCTGCGTATCTGTCTGTTTATCTGCACACACGCACGTCCACAGACGTGTCGAGGACTGAAAAGCCATAGGAAATCGGGAAAATCGCCTTCCTTCGTCACAGCCAGCCCACAAGGACATCGTTGTCTATGGTAGGGGTCCCCCACCCCGGGCCGTGGGCCGGTCCTGGTCTGCGGCCTGTTAGGAACTGGACCACACAGCAGGAGGTGAGCGGCAGGCGAGCGAGAGAAGCTTCGTCTGTGTTTGCAGCCGCTCCCCAGCGCCAGCATCACCGCCTCAGCTCCACCTCAGACCATCAGGCGTCAGAGTCTCACACAAGCACCGGTCCCTGGGGCCAGACAGGTTGGGGACCGCTGGGCTATGGAACAAGATGCTGACGGACTATTCTGGAAGTGGTCGAGTTGTCAGGAGAGCATTCCAGCATTTCAGAAAGCTCGAAGCTAGTCACGCACTTGTCGGAAGTTTCTTTCTGGGGAGGCTAAACTATTTTTGCCTCCGAGAACGTGTCTGTTTACCTGGGCGCTCTGCGAGGTGGGGGATGAGACCTAGCAACGACATTGCAGAGTGTTTACCGTGTGTCCGGCCGTGAGCTAGGACGGCGGTCTCGGCGGGAGCTAGCCGTATTCCCACAGCACAGGTGCGGAACCTGGCCACGTGGAGGGCCGAGCCCCGAGCCCCAGGTAGCAAAGCGGGAAGGCTGGACTCTCGCCGTTTTATTTCGGCGCCTACATCCTCCGTCCAGCAGTATGACGACGCCCCAGGCCGGAGCTGATTCCCAGGACACCCTGCATAAAGGAAGTCGCCAGCATTGTTCCCGCCCCCGCTCAGCCAAGAGCCCCAGCCTTTATGCCCGGTTGTTTACGAGTTCAGCCAAGTGGACAGCCGCCCTCCCCCCCGCTGGCTCTAATCCCCTCGCCATAATTGTCTGTCTACACGGCCTTCGAAGAGGCAACAAAGGGTCAGCAACCGTGCAGTTGAGTTTTTGTTTAGCTGGTCGTGAATATCCAGCCAGATTTGACTGACAGCTCAATATTACGTTCCCCAAAGCTTGTGCCGTACGTGAATATTTTAATTAGGATTGTAACACGCCATTGAGAAAGTTGGAGCTAAATTGGTTCAGCTGCTTTTGCATTAGCGAAGCATGAAAAGGAATTTTTTTCCTCTATTAGAAAATATCCCTTAAAAAAAAGAATAAGCCAAAGCAACCGAAAATCCGCCAGTTTGAGAGACTTAAAGGCGGCAGATTGGCTGTAGGTTGGGATCAACTGGACAGATTTGAAAAATGCGGAGTAAAGTTCAAAGACGTTTGCGTTCAGCCCCTTCCCTCGGGCAGCTGCTCGGGAGGGGGGGGAGGGGAGCTGCTTCCTACAAAGATGACGTGTCCTAGGAAAGGGAGAGAATTGCCAGCAGGTGTGTGGGTTCCTCGGGGCGTCTCGGGGTCAGGGTCAACCGTAAAGGTGATCTGCTCCCCACCGAGTCAGACGTGGGGGGTGCCTCACTCAACACAGTGCTCCCGCCTCCCCCGGCTGGCCCGCTCCGGGGCCAGCGGACAAACTGGGCAGCTCGTGAGCCACTGCAGTGGATGGTCGCAGCAGCACAGAATGTGGGCCCGGGGGTGCCAGATCTCCACGCCTTTCAGAAGAAGCCAGACATCTAGGATTAAACGTGAACTCTGCCGTTTTCAAATATTGGCGGCCACTTCAGACGTTTTTGGAACAGCGAGCGGGCCGCACAGAGCAGACCGCGCTGCGGCCAGGGCCGCGAGCCAGTCGGTCACCTCTGACCCTGATGCCGGGGCTCCTGAAGGCGGGAGCTGTGGTCCTCAGCTCTGGATTTTCCCCGACGCCCCTGC
>NW_011888899.1:2432867-2434122 GCF_000151845.1 Pteropus vampyrus
GAGCCAGTCGGTCACCTCTGACCCTGATGCCGGGGCTCCTGAAGGCGGGAGCTGTGGTCCTCAGCTCTGGATTTTCCCCGACGCCCCTGCGACACCCACGTCACCTGTGACACCCATGTCACTGACCACGTGGTCATTGTTTGTAAACAATTTTTTTAAGTGTATTTGTTTTTGTCGCGTGCAGCGTTTAGGACAATTGTACCCCGTGCTTGGTTTACAAACACTTGTTCCAGGGAGAAATGTTCATAAATACAAAGTGTCCAACAGCGTCCTCGTTGCTGCCGCTTGGACGTGGGGGCTGAGGGAGAACCCTGGGCCCAGGCCCCAAACCCCTCGCGGGGAGTCTCACCTTCGGGCTGTTAGGGTGGGGCGACCGGTGCTGGGGCCCGCTGCACTGTCCCACCAGACTGCGATCCTGGGGTCTCTACCCTGTGGCCTCCTGGCATCTCGAAGCACCAAGCCCCAGCACCCGGGGCGTCCATCGAGGCTCCGTCCCAGCGCCCGGTGGCACGTCCCGTTGCTGTGAGCTGCACAGGGCAGGACCCACGCGGGCCCTTCTGGGCACATCTGTCCCCAGGCCTCCCAAAGGCCCTGGCACAGTAAACATTCCGGAAGTGTTTGTAGAACGCACGGCGGGCGCCCGCGAGCTCCCTGCCAGCTTCTTCTCTGTCTAAATGAGGACACTTTAAATCGTCCGCTTTATACCGCTGATTACTAAAACCTAACATGCAGCCCCTCACAAACAGACGCGCCTGTATCTCTCTAGGAGAGAGGGGTTCGGGGGCGTGGCTGCCCCGATTCCTCGTGGAAACCCTCGTGCAGACGTGTCTGGAGGACAAAGGGCCGGGCGCTGAGGCTGAGGCTGACGGCAGCCGTGAGCCTGGCCCGGCGGAAGCCAGTGATGCTTGATGCTTGGGAAGGCGCGATCCGGCTGACGCAGGAGCCGCGGGCCTGCCGGACGCTCTCCGTGAGTTTCAGCCCGGGGTCACTGCGGGGAGAGCTCCGCTCTGCCCTGCACCCTGCTTCCGGGCTGCAGGACCGTGGCGGGGTTCTCGCCAGTGCCCGGCGCGCTGCCGTCTGACGCCCGCGACGTGGGGCGGGGGAGCGGGGCGTGGAGGGAGCAGGGCGGAGGCCCCAGAGAGCTGCCGCGAAGAAACTCACCCACGATTCAGTCCCAAGTTCATTAATTCCGAGGGGGACGCTGAGTCCTGGCTTTCTTTTCATAAACAATGAACTCACACAGCAGGACCCCGGG
>NW_011888899.1:2434731-2435202 GCF_000151845.1 Pteropus vampyrus
GATGGGGCACTAACCTCCGCCATCAGCTCTGTGGGGGGTGAGAAGGAAGCCGAGCTCTCGCCCCGCAGGAAGACGCAGCGGTGTCACCATGGAAGGGAGCCCTGAGAGGAGCATTAGCCAGAACGAGCTCAGCTTCGAGCAGGTCGAGCAGGAAGGGGGACAACTGGACGGCGACTTTTCTGGAAGGGACAACAAATAACATCCCAGCGCCGGAACCTGGGGCTCGGGGCCAGATCCTGTTTCCAAACAGGAGGAAGCGGCCGCGCACGGCTCCCTCTGCTCCGCGAACCCACATGACGACCCGAGCAGCCACGTCCGAGCGAGGCTGCCTTCGAGGGGCCACGTCCGAGCGAGGCCGCCTTCGAGGGGCCACGCGTGGACTCGGGGTCTCGGGGCAGTGAGCCGCGAGCTCTGCATTTGCTGGGGAGGGCGAGGGGACGCACGTGGACCCCGAGTGCCCCGGGCCCTGTG
>NW_011888899.1:2436102-2437451 GCF_000151845.1 Pteropus vampyrus
CCAGAATGAACGGGCGTCCCATGGGCGCGGGTCTAAGTCGGCAGATCAGTCTCTGGGAACGCGGGCAGATGCCCCCAGTGCCCTGGAGTTTAGGGAGCAGCCGTGCTGAGACTGAGACTCTGCCTGGGGGTGCGGGGGTGTCTGTCCTGCCGAGTCAGACAGAACAGCCCGGGCGGGGAAGGCGTCAGACGCGATGGTGTGGGCCGGCCCGCCGCCCATCTCTAGGCTCCTCTTCCGTGTCTTCCTGGGGCTCCTCGGCCCTTCGGCGCCTCCTGCTTGAACCACAGCCCCCCCTCCCCCAGGGGGGGCCTGTGCGTCCCGCAGTGGCACCTCCAGGTCTACCACTGGTTCCGCCCTGCATGACCCCAGCGTTCCGCCCCCGGCCGCGCTGAGCTGAGCCCCCCTGTGCAGGAAACAGGACCCGCCACCGTGCTGGGGCCCATCCCACGTCAGATTCTGAACCTGAAATCTCCTCCCCCTCCCACGCCCCCTGCCCTGGCCAAACATGCGTTGTCGCTTGGGGAGCACAAGCCCCGCCGGCCGCTCCGCACACAGCCGGGGGGCTCTCGGGCGCGGGGAGCCGGTGCACGTGGCGGGGGCGGGCTTCACAGGGTCCTTGACGGCGGCGAGGCAGCCAGCTGGGGTCGTCGGCCACGCAGGCCTCAAACGCTGTGGACGCCTGTCGTGTGCCGGCGTGGGGCTTGGAGCTGCTGCTGGGACAGCGGGAAAGCCCCGGGGCCCCGGGCGGGGGGAGAAACGAGCACGGAGCCCGTGCCGAGGAGAAAGGCGGCCCCTCCGGGCACCGACCTCTGGGGAGGGTGAGACACAAGGTCTGCTAGGGCATCTCTTCCCGGCAGTGACACGACACGGCACGCCTGGGCGTTCCCAGGAGTCCTGAGCGGGGTGTCAGCGTGTAGACCGGGGTCCGACCCCCGGACGAGGTCCTGGCCCTCCGCCTCCCTCCCCGGTGACCTCGGGCAAGTCGTGTAAGGGTCTGGCCCAGCGTCCCCAGCTGTAGAATTGGGTCCTAGCACCAAAACCCCTCACAGGTTTTGCAAGGTGGTTGTTGGGCAAATGCTCAGTGTCCACCACGCTCTCAGGGAAGTTTGGCAGTGGCGGTGGCGGTGGTGGTGACAGACTCGACTGCAGGTGGCAGTGCCCATGGTTCACCGTGGCAGTGGTGGTGGAGGTGGCGGTCACCGTGGCAGACGTGCTGGTGCTGCTGGTGCTGGTGGCACGCGTGGCTGTGTGGTGGCATTACCTGTGACCGAGTGGTGGTGAGGTTTGCTTATCTGTGTCCCGCTGGTGTCGGTGACATGTGCAGGCCGACGAGAAAGTGGCCACGAGAG
>NW_011888899.1:2439632-2445063 GCF_000151845.1 Pteropus vampyrus
TGGACTCGGGGTCTCGGGGCAGTGAGCCGCGAGCTCTGCATTTGCTGGGGAGGGCGAGGGGACGCACGTGGACCCCGAGTGCCCCGGGCCCTGTGCTGGGCCCACCTGAGGGGCTCTGCCAGGGAAAGGGGCAAGGGGGAGGCGGGGCACACGCTTCCGAGGCAGGAGGCAGCAGAGGTGTCCTCGGGGCCGGCCTGGGGACAGGGACAGGGGACCACAGTGAGCACAGTCCGGCCGTTCCCAGTTACACGTCCCTCCGTCCTCATGCATTCCTGCGTGCTCGTCACTTATGCCCATTTGCCATGAGCCCAGTGGAGGGCCCTGCTCAGGGCGGCAGAGATAAGCTGCTCCCAGCCCAGGAGCCTGGGGTCGAGGGCACATGGTCAGGGCACTGAGTGACGAACAGAGCGATGAAGCTCCAGCCAGGATGTCACCGGGCGGAGAGGCCCCTGGGGAAGGGTTCCGGGAGGAGGTAAGTCAGAGGACAAAGATACATTCTTAGGGCTGTGACCTCACGGCCGGACACGGGAGCCTGCGGTTTCTGCATTTCACGCAAAATAGAAAAACATTTTTACAGAAGCTGTTGAAAACCAACCAAAACGGTCAAAGGCATAGAAACTCAATTTTTGGTAGAACACTTTGATAAATAAGGACTGCACACATGCGAATTGATGGTTTTAAACGCGTCACCAAAAGAATGTAGCCTGTCATTCCCGGCTCAGCAGGGGTCTCAGGAAAGGCGGGGATGGAAACGCAGCAGGGAGTCGTCTGGAGGTGGGGGGGGGGGCCGAGGTTCCAGGACGAACGGGCGTCCCATGGGCGCGGGTCTAAGTCGACAGATCAATCTCCAGGAACGCGGGCAGATGTCACCAGTGCCCTGGAGTTTAGGGAGCAGCCGTGCTGAGCCTGAGACTCTGCCTGGGGGTGCGGGGGTGTCTGTCCTGCCGAGTCAGACAGAAGAGCCCAGAGGGGAAGGCGTCAGACGCGATGGTGCGGGCTGGCCCGCCGCCCGTCTCCAGGCTCCTCTTCTGTGTCTTCCTAGGGCTCCTCGGCCCTTCGGCGCCTCCTGCTTGAACCACAGCCCCCCCTCCCCCAGGGGGTGCCTGCACATCCTGCAGTGGCATGCACGCCCCTCCAGGTCTGCCACTGGTTCCGCCCTGCATGACCCCAGCATTCCGCCCCCGGCCGCGCTGAGCTGAGCCCGCCCTGTGCAGGAAACAGGACCCACCGCTGTGCTGGGGCCCATCCCACGTCAGATTCTGAACCTGAAATCTCCTCCCCCTCCCACGCCCCCTGCCCTGGCCAAACATGTGTTGTCGCTTGGGGAGCACGAGCCCCGCCGGCCGCTCCGCACACAGCCGGGGGGCTCTCGGGCGCGGGGAGCCGGTGCACGTGGCGGGGGCGGGCTTCACAGGGTCCTTGACGGCGGCGAGGCAGCCAGTTGGGGTCGTCGGCCACGCAGGCCTCAAACGCTGTGGACGCCTGTCGTGTGCGGCGGGGGCTTGGAGCTGCTGCTGAGACAGCGGGAAAGCCCCGGGGCCCCGGGCGGGGGGAGAAACGAGCACGGAGCCCGTGCCGAGGAGAAAGGCGGCCCCTCCGGGCACCGACCTCTGGGGAGGGTGAGACACAAGGTCTGCTAGGGCATCTCTTCCCGGCAGTGACACGACACGGCACGCCTGGGCGTTCCCAGGAGTCCTGAGCGGGGTGTCAGCGTGTAGACCGGGGTCCGACCCCCGGACGAGGTCCTGGCCCTCCGCCTCCCTCCCCGGTGACCTCGGGCAAGTCGTGTAAGGGTCTGGCCCAGCGTCCCCAGCTGTAGAATTGGGTCCTAGCACCAAAACCCCTCACAGGTTTTGCAAGGTGGTTGTTGGGCAAATGCTCAGTGTCCACCACGCTCTCAGGGAAGTTTGGCAGTGGCGGTGGCGGTGGTGGTGACAGACTCGACTGCAGGTGGCAGTGCCCATGGTTCACCGTGGCAGTGGTGGTGGAGGTGGCGGTCACCGTGGCAGACGTGCTGGTGCTGCTGGTGCTGGTGGCACGCGTGGCTGTGTGGTGGCATTACCTGTGACCGAGTGGTGGTGAGGTTTGCTTATCTGTGTCCCGCTGGTGTTGGTGACATGTGCAGGCCGACGAGAAAGTGGCCACGAGAGTGAGCTGCCGTGAGATTCTGTGGCGCGGGGCGTGAGCCTCCCCGGGAGCCCTCAGGGACAGGGCCGGCGGGGCCGCCGCGGTCATCACGCGGAGAAACCGGGCCCGACCAGCCTGGGAAGGGAGGCCGGCTTCCCCAGGGAGAAATGGCACCGGCTCAGACGTGGGGCCTGGACGAGCCGGGGAGCGAGGACGGGAGGCGGGAGTGGGGGGGTGGCCTCGGGCACAAGGGCACGGAGCGTAGAAAGGCCAGGGGACAGACCGGCCTCGGCACGTGCCGCAGCCCCCGTGTCCCCCGGGTGTGTGTTTGGCCTGGGCACCTGCTCCCCACCCCTTCCGGTGATCGGCACCGTCCTTCCGGACAAGCCCTGGAGGGGACGCTAATATTCCCATTTCGCGGGTGAAGGCCACAGGCTCAGGGACGTGGCGACACCACTCGGTCACCCAGAGGCACCCGCCACAGCCAGGGCCACAGGCGGCCTGAGGCACCGCCCACGCCACCTCTCCTCCCTGGAGGTCCCCTCGGCACACGCCCAGGTCCCACAGCCTGTCTGTGCCATTCCGACACAGACGCCCATGGCGCTGGCGTCGAAAGCCTGCTTCGCGCCCACAGGGCCATCCTTCCATCCCGACCGGCGAGCGCCGGCGAGGCACGCTCGCAAAGTCCCACGCCCGCCAGCGGTGCGTGATGGGAGGCTGCCGCCATTCATGCCTGCGTTGCCAAGGTAACTGGGGATTTGGAAGGGGCAGCCAAGTGACATATTTTGCAAGCAGCGCTCTGCAATTATCGAAGACTTTGCGGCTCAGTCTAAAAGTGAGGAGGTGGGGGGCTCGCGGGGGTGCCAGGGTGTGCGGCCGCCGCCCCTGGTGCTGGGGGCCTCGCTGCCTCTGCATTTTCTGCAATCCTGGCCTCTGAGGAATCCAGAGGGCCCCCCACCTGCTGTGTCCGAGCCGCAGCATGGCCGAGGGCCTCTGTCCGGGCTCGCCTCCTGCCTCGTCCCCCAGTTCCCTCCTGGCCTGAGCCCCAAACCCTCCCACACCAAAACTCTGCCACCTGCGACCTGGATGAGGGTGAAGTGATGGTTAAGGTGACCTTCAAGTGTCATTGAGATGAGGGGGCCCCGGTGGCCCCGTCACCCTGCCGGGCACAGGACCTGTCATGTTAGCATCGCCAGCGCATGCAGAGGCGGCGTCCACCGCCGGCCCGAAGCCCCCGCCGCCCCTGAGTGAAGCTGGACCACGCACACAGCCCGAGAGGGGTGCGAGCGCTTCCTCCTGGCTCGGCCCCCGTGATGGCCTCCTGGATGGAGTCAGCCGACGCCAGCGTCTCGAACTTGGTGCAGAGTGTGGCGGGGTTCCTGGATGGGACGTCCCCACCCGGCTCATTCCAAGTCCCTCCCGGACTGGAGGCGTCGGGTTCGCAGTGACCCTCCGGCCCTGTGTCCGTGGCACCAGCATCTACTCCCCTCTCCAGCTCCGAGGGTGGTCCCGAGCCCCTGTCTGCACCGTGCAAGGCCGGCTCCTGTGACTGAAAAGCAGGTCGACGTGGCCTCGTAGTGAGTGGGCCAGCGGCTCAAACGTCCCTCCGATGTCCCCAGTTTATAAGGAACAATGTGAGCGCTTGGTCCTCTTAGGATTTTTAACACTGTGTTGATTTTGCTTGATAGGATTAAACATACTTAGGAAAACGGTTCTAAATGTTCCACGGCGACAAAAACTCCCTTTAAGGGTCTGAAAGCGTCGTGTGGCAGGTTCCTGTGGCCACATAACAGCCTGCCATGAACTGGGTCCCGGTCGGGGTGTGGCCGGGCCAGGCTCCCCCGGCCCAGCTCCTCGTGGCTCCAGGCGTCCCCGGCTTATGCCACATCGCTCCACCCTCTGCCTCCACTTTCACGTGGCCCCCTCTTCTCTGCGTGTCACCCCTCTGTGTGTCTCTTCCCAGGACCCTTGTCACTGGATTTAGGATAATCCAGCATGATCTCTTTATCTCAAGGTTCTCCGTGGCATCTGCACACCTTCTTTTTCCAAATAAGGCGACATCTCAGGTCCCAGGGATGGGAAGTGGACTTATATTTTTGGAGGTCACCCCTCAACCTGCGTGTGTGGTTTCAGATAGGATAAGAAGATGGTTTAGCTAATTTATAAGCTTCTTAGGTTGAAATAATTATAGGTTTGCAGGGAGTTGCAGAAATGGCGCACACAGGTCGCCCTGCCCAGCTTCCCCTCCTGGCGCCCGAGGCACAGCCTGGGGCACAGCATGCCGGGGGCGCAGCACCCCCAGACACAGCAAGCCCCCTCCCGGGGCACAGCACCCGTCCCCCGGGGAAGAGGAAACAGGTACAGGCCTCAGATGAGACCGTGGCTGCCACGTTCTTCTGGGGGCCGAGTTTCTGTCACAGCGACGTGTGTCTGGGTCCCAGGGCCCCTTCCTGGCTGCGTGGCTTAAAGCGAGGTTTCCCCCCTCCCGCGCCTGTGTTTTCCGTTTTCCACCTGTGAAGCGGGGAGCCTGGCCGCCTGGCCGGGGACCGGGGACATGAAGAGGCCGCGAGGGACAGGAGCACCGCGTGCTGCCCAACCTCCCCCCCACCCCCCGCGCCACAGCTGGTGCCACTTGCGTTCGTAGGTTAGAGCCAGGGCTCAGGGATCTGTGAGTTTCAAGGTCTGCTCCCCGGAAGGGTCTCGAGGTCAGACACAGACCCCCAGTGTTTGGGGGGGGGGCCTGGCTGGGTCCGGGCGGGGAGCAGGGCGGGGCATCCGGGGACAGCCGCGCTCTCTCCAGCTCTGCCGCCTTCGTGGTGGTCAGCCACGCGCAGTCAGCCCGCGCTTCCCTGTGTAAAGGCCGAGGAGGACGTCTGGCTGGAGCCGCGAGCTTCACGTCCCGGGGGAGCCGCGCTGGGCTCTGCGCGGGCGAATCTTGACCGTCTGTAAGTCGGTTCAGACCCACATCTCCCTGAGGGCGAAGGCAGCAGTGCGATGTGGTCGGAGCTGGCACTAAGCCATCCCGACCCCCGCCCCCGCCCGACAGCGTCACTCCCGCAGGGGAGGGGTGTTCCCGCCTTTGAAGAAAGGGGGTGTTAGGGCGCCCCGTTTAGGGGCAAGTGTTGCATTACGAGTCCTTCGAAGGAGCGATAGAAGGTCACGGGGTCACTCCCCCATCCCAACTCTGCTCACAGCCCCTGTGCCCAAAAGGTCTCCGTGTAAATCCCCACGGAGAGTTTTCGAAGCGAAGCTTCAGAATATGCAAGGAAAAGCAGTGTAGCCCGGAGCGGGGACAAATCATTCA
>NW_011888899.1:2446198-2447460 GCF_000151845.1 Pteropus vampyrus
GGTCTCCGTGTAAATCCCCACGGAGAGTTTTCGAAGCGAAGCTTCAGAATATGCAAGGAAAAGCAGTGTAGCCCGGAGCGGGGACAAATCATTCAGAGAAAATCGGGATAATTGGCCTTTGTCTAAAGCCGAGGCTTAATGCAGATAAGGGTTGTGTAGATAATTTTGATGCAGACTTTTTTCTTATTACACAAACTAATTTCATACTGTCCTGGGAAGCCGTCCCTTTGAATATTCAAGGAAAGCGGCCATGCGGGGGAGGGGAGAGCCGGTACCGCATCGTGTTTGCATAAATTCATGCTCAGCGACAGCCACCCCTGCCTCTGCTCATCACACCTTTCCTGGGGGCTGCTGGGTGCTTCCAGTCTCATTGAGCTACTTATTCGTTATCATGAATGACCTCCGTGCCCTGCATCGGGCTATGCCACACTGAACTGTTAAGAAACCCATCTCACTACACACGTTAATGTTTACAGCTAAGTTAATACCTTTATCACCGCCGCGGTGGTGGAATGATGCCGCGCGTGTGCATTAATCCCACTTGTCTCCGTTTCGTCCCCACCCTGGGCCACTTCTGGGCAGAGCTGTGATCACCTCACCTGTGGATAGATGAGTTGCCCGTTTTGCATAATCTCATGCAATTCAGGGCCTCCTGACGGCGCCACCGATGGATTTGGACCCCTCCCTAGATCCTGCACAATGTTGTCGGCAAGTTGCAGACAGGACGATGATATCTAGCGGGAGGAGGGAAGGCAGCGTTAATAAAACCCGCCATTCACAAACCAGATCCGCTGCCAGGCGACGTGCATAAAGCCCAGATGAACTGCGAGGTGGCCGGATGTGGGTCCCAGCACAACCACTACAACTCAGAGGGTCTCAGCAGCTAGGGAAGGGGGCGTGGGTCCCACTGCCACTTGGGAGACGGAGAAGTTTGCGCTTCTTCTGCAAAGAACTGTGGCGTCTGGCTCCGGCACATCGAGTTACCTCTCCCGAACCCGCTGGAGAAGCCATGGCGGATGCTGGTCCCGAGGGGGGTGGGCACAGGCCAGCGTGTGTGTCATGAAACACCAGTGCCACCCTTCACAACGTACGACGAGGCACGCCGAGTGCCGTGGTCCCCATCCGAGTGTGGCAGAGGGAAAGCCAGAACAGCAGTCTGCAAGGGAAAGCAGGCCGGGCCGGGGTCAGCGTCTCGCATTTGGGGGGCGGGCAGCCCAGAAGCCGCTCCGGCCAGCCCTGCCCAGTAGCGTGGGTGGCATTTG
>NW_011888899.1:2447765-2449686 GCF_000151845.1 Pteropus vampyrus
ATTCAAGGAAAGCGGCCATGCGGGGGAGGGGAGAGCCGGTACCGCATCGTGTTTGCATAATTCATGCTCAGTGACAGCCACCCCTGCCTCTGCTCATCACACCTGTCCTGGGGGCTGCTGGGTGCTTCCCGTCTCATTGAGCTACTTATTCGTTATCATGAATGACCTCCGTGCACTGCGTAGGGCTATGCCACACTGAACTGTTAAGAAACCCATCTCACTACACACGTTAATGTTTACAGCTAAGTTAATACCTTTATCACCGCCACGATGGTGGAATGATGCCGCGCGTGTGCATTAATCCCACTTGTCTCCGTTTCGTCCCCACCTGGGCAGAGCTGTGATCACCTCACCTGTGGACAGATGAGTTGCCCGTTTTGCATAATCTCATGCAATTCAGGGCCTCCTGACGGCGCCCCCACCCCCACCCCGCCGCCGCCGCCGGGTTTGGCACAATGTTGTCGGCAAGTTGCAAAGACAGGACGATGATATCTAGCGGGAGGAGGGAAGGCAGTGCTAATAAAACCCGCCATTCACAAACCAGATCTGCCGCCAGGCGACGTGCGTAAAGCCCAGATGAACTGCGAGGTGGCCGGATGTGGGTCCCAGCACGACCACTACAACTCAGAGGGTCTCAGCAGCTAGGGAAGGGGGCGTGGGTCCCACTGCCACTTGGGCAACGGAGAAGTTTGCACTTCTTCTGCAAAGAACTGTGGCGTCTGGCTCCGGCACATCGAGTTACCTCTCCCGAACCCGCTGAAGAAGCCATGGCGGATGCTGGTCCCGAGGGGGGTGGGCGCAGGCCAGCGTGTGTGTCATGAAACACCAGTGCCACCCTTCTCAACGTACGACGAGGCACGCCGAGTGCCGTGGTCCCCATCCGAGTGTGGCAGAGGGAAAGCCAGAACAGCAGTCTGCAAGGGAAAGCAGGCCGGGCCGGGGTCAGCGTCTCGCATTTGGGGGGCGGGCAGCCCAGAAGCCGCTCCGGCCAGCCCTGCCCAGTAGCGTGGGTGGCGGTTTGGGAAGCCAGAGCCCTTCTCAAAGGAGCCGCCGTGCTCCATCCCCAAGGTCACCGGGGCGCGTGTGACGGACACTCCATGCGGGTTCCTGCCTATTTTATAGATGATATCACCAGGGCCCGGTCCAGGTCCCGGGCTTTGAAACTTCAGGGAGGAAAATATGTTCTTTGAGAGAAAGCAAATGCAGAAAATCGTAGACAATTGTTCTGGGCTTGTTTTAGACCGTGCAGAAATAATTGGTCCATCTAGCAAGAGCTTTCCTTGGGGTTTGGAAAAGAAGAATAAGATGAAGAAAGAGTATGCCGCCCCGCCCCCACCCCCCTTGCCACGTACCGCCTCCCTCTTCGGGGAGACTCAAAGCTCAGAACAAATGGCACACGTCGCGAAGGGCGAACCCAACAGAATCAGTGCAGCCTGGACCGTGGGAAGTCCCGCTCTGAAAACTGGAGCCATCGGACAGCCGCCCCCCACAAATTCAAGTTATTTACTTCCTTTTTTCCTCCCCAATTGGGCCTTTACATAATCTAGCAACAGGAAAAACCCTCAATCAGATAACGTCCGTCGGAGAACTCTTTAAGAAAAAAAATCCCTGTCACAGGCAGAAACGTGATCGAAGGGATCTCCGATACCTGTGGCCAGATCTTTCATTTAGTTAGAAAAGTATATGTTCTTTAGTTCGGGTCGTTTTAATTTTCGTACGTGGGTACCTTTATATGTTATCTTTGGGAACTTACTGTTTTTCACCCAAAATTATACTGGCATGAGTCATCAAGGATTTTGGCCACCACCGAGGTTTCCACCGTGCGGGCTCCACAGGTCAGCTGCCCCCAGTGTGTGGCCCGCGGGGCCTGCTCCCCGTCCGGGCAGCCGTGAGCTGTGGTCCCCGTGTCCATGGCCCATGG
>NW_011888899.1:2450791-2453752 GCF_000151845.1 Pteropus vampyrus
GTGGCCAGATCTTTCATTTAGTTAGAAAAGTATATGTTCTTTAGTTCGGGTCGTTTTAATTTTCGTACGTGGGTACCTTTATACGTTATCTTTGGAGACTTACTGTTTTTCACCCAAAATTATACTGGCATGAGTCATCAAGGATTTTGGCCACCACCGAGGTTTCCACCTTGCAGGCTCCACAGGTTAGCTGCCCCCGGCGTGTGGCCCGCGGGGCCTGCTCCCCGTCCGGGCAGCCGTGAGCTGTGGTCCCCGTGTCCATGGCCCATGGGAGGAGGTTCCTCTCGCTGGGTAGATGCCGAGGAACTCAAATGTTTATGCCCCGTCTCTCCCTCAGCGGGAATAACAAAGCGTACAGCCACGGGGCACGCGGACAGAGCCTGGCCAGGGCGCCCCCAGCCGCGTGAGGACGCGGTGGCCGCTGCAGCTGCGTCTGGAATGCGGGCGCGCGGCAAAGCCGGGCTTGGCGTTGGCGCGTCCCCGACAGACGTTACCGTCACGTGTGCTTCACCTGGATTTTTAAATATGTCGCGGATGGCGGACGAGCGTCTTAATCCACAGCGACAGTTGATGGCTGCTGCGTGCACACGCACACTCGCAGACGCACACGCTTTACGCTCCGTAACAGGCTTTCTTCATTTAACGGTATCTCCTGAAGCAGTTTCAGAAAAACAAAACGCAGCCAAAATGTAACCTTAATTATGCTATTGTGCGAGCCTCACGTACTATATTTAACCCACACTTTGTATCTGCGCATCAGAGTTGTTTCCATTTTTGACAATTACGCACAGCTTCGGAGAAACAGCCTAGAAGTTAAAGCTTTTCACGTTGGAATGTCTCTGCCCCGGGAGGGGCTTTAAGTAGCAGGAGCGTGGAGCCTGGACGGGCGCTTCAGCAGCTTCCTGGTGTGTGCTTGGCGAAATCGGGCGAGGGTTTTTGATGGCGGTGTTTGTTTTTGTTTTCTGAGAAAAAAAATAGGCAGAGGTTATTCCCGGCAGGAGCAGACGCCGTCATCCGGGGTCCCCGCGTGCAGGCCGGGGTGCCACACGGAGTCCGGGGTCCCCCCACGCAGACGGGGATAGCAGACCTTAGACTTTCTCGCTCCGACCCCCTTGGCTGGCTCATGTCCGCAAGTAACAATCGGCTTTGCTGCCTTAACCAGCGGGCGGCCTGTCCGAGACACCAACGACCACATGGCCCCGTCTGGCTCCCCATGAGCACATCTCAGCACTTTGCGACTCTTGAAAATCTCTATTTGCTGCCTTGAAAAAGTGAGCTTGTCTTATTCGCCACATCGTCTCTCTGCCCGCACATAGTAGGTGCTTCAGCTGGGCCCAGGGGGTGTGTGGCGAAGTCTGGAGACGTTTTGTTTGTCACAGGCGGGAGGTGGGCTGCTCTCATCATGCAGCGGGCGGGCCTGGGGATGCTGAGAAACGCCCCACAGTACCTGGGACACCCCACAGCAGAGGTGGCCGGCCCCAAATGTCAGCAGGGCCACATTTGAGAAAGACTGAACTACATCGTGACGTCATAGGCTATTTTTCTTCCTTTTCAATGTTTCGATTTTCCAAATTCTTTGGAACAATTCTGTAATTAAAAATTACTTATTAAAGAGGCATTATTAATTAATACGAGTGTGAAGTAAAGAAGCCATTAGGAGTGGCCTGGCCACGGCACGCTACTGCTGCCTACTAGCCCTTGTCCTGTGGGGCACACGTTTGGTGCCAGTTTGAATATCTGCACGTGCCCTCAGGCCTCAGAGCACTCGGAAGCTCAAAGAGTGTTCTAGAAAGCACCCTTGAGATGTGCCCGCTCTGTGACCTGCCCCGTAAGTGAGCCCAGGGAGGCAGTAATTTACGAAAAGGGGTAGAATCGGCGCCATTTAGGGAGAGAAGGGCTGAGCTACTGTCCAGCTGCACTGTGGGGCCTGGAAGCAGTCGGCACAACACGCCGGAGCTGCCCCCTGCGGCGGGAGAGAGGTCTGGAACAGCGACTTTCACCAGTGACCCACCAGCCAGAACAAGGATGGCCACCTCCTGGGCCCCACACACCCGCTGAGCCACCATATTGGGCTAAAGGACATTGTCAGGGCTGGACATGAGTCCCCAGCAGTCTCGGCGCCATTCCTGTAGCTCTGGGGAGACCCCCCCGGATTTCGGGGTTCCGGTCAGCTGAGCGGAGGCTCTCTCCCAGCAGGAGCAAGTGTGCGATCTTGTCCTGTTGTTCCCTGCAGGGGCCTGTCCTGTGTCCGGCCGATCCTGCCCCGGTGCTGGGACTGTGTGTCCACCGCCTTCTCTGTCCCTCGAGGGGTGTAAGCAGAAAGGCCTTGGGTTAAAAAGCGGGGAAACGCTATTTTTGCACCCGTACACTGTCCTCTGAGCCTGCCCGATGGGAAGTCACAGCGGAGGACGCTGTCTGTCCCTAACTACCAGCCCTGCATCCAGTTTGCCTGTGCGGGCAGCTTCCCAAGGCAGGCCCTGGGCACCCCGAGCGGGCGCAGGGAAGGAGGGGCCGGTGGCCGCGGGGTTTGGGGATCCGTTTCTGCCGGGCACCCTTCCCTGTCCCCGCCTTCGGCAGAAGGCAGCGGTGAGCAAGTCGGGGAGACACCCAGAACGAGAGCCGCTGGCCACACACCCCCTTCCCAGGCCACCCGCAGGAAGCCTCTGAACCGTCGATGGCTCCAGAGTCCCCGGGCGGAGTTCAGGGTGAGCGTGACGGGCTCTCAGGGGAATTTCCTTTGGGTGACCACAAACTTGTGCTGTGGAGTGTGTGGCCCGAGGGACGAAAGGATCTGTCCTTCCCCGAGCCATCCTGTCACTCGCCCAAGGTGGCGTTTGACAGCACAGCCAGCCGGCCGCGCCCCCGGCCGCCGGTG
Organism: Pteropus vampyrus; assembly: GCF_000151845.1. Classification (NCBI taxonomy): domain Eukaryota; kingdom Metazoa; phylum Chordata; class Mammalia; order Chiroptera; family Pteropodidae; genus Pteropus; species Pteropus vampyrus. The sequence goes on from NW_011888899.1 coordinate 2,453,667, forward strand.
GCCCCCACGAGCTAAGCAGGGTGCTTCTTCGGGGAGGCAGACGCCCCATCTGCCAGTCGCTCATCTAGAATCCGACCCTGCTCAGC
>NW_011888899.1:2455235-2456732 GCF_000151845.1 Pteropus vampyrus
TCTGCATCCGCATCCGCTCCCCAGCGCCGGCATCACCGCCTCGGCTCCGCCTCAGGTCATCAGGCACAGACCCTCAAGGGAGCACCGGTCCCCGTGCCACAAAGGTTGGGGACCGCTGCCCTAGAACAAGGCAGAGCTGCAGCATCCGGACCTCGGCCTGACAGCCTTGCACACGCAGGAGACCCGGCCCGTCCACTCTGCGCAGCCCTCGTTTCCTGGAGAAACGATCCAGTCTCATTGGTCACCGGCATCCCTTGAATCACGCCGACGGCTGTGAGCGGCACCCCCAGGACAGGGTGCCGCCGCCGCTCCGGGGAGCTGGGTGCCCCGCCAGCCAGCATTTCTAGATCGTGCCACCTCCCGTGGTGGGGACATCACACCGGGGTGAAATTCATCATAAACGGAGCCCCGAGTCTTATTCTTACTGACATCAAAGAGTGGACCCTCCAAACAGCGTCTTCACGTGTTTGAAATAAACACAAAAAAATGCTCATTTAAAAAAAAGATTTCTAATGGAATACTTCAAACATATTTGAAATTAGAGAGACCAGTTTCTGGGGCCCCTCGCCTCTCCTGGGTCCAGGTACCACCCTGGGGCTTGCCTTCTGCCCCGCGCCCCCCAGTAGCCTGTCTGACCATGAGCCGCCACCCTGAGGCGCTAGACCGGCCCGTCGTCGTCTGCCAGCCTCACCACGGGGACTGCTGGGAGGGCCGGGGCACCCCTCGCTCACACCTGCCATCCTGCGCTTAGTCTCGACATCGCCGGCCTGCGATTCGGTGTTTTTCAAACTGCCTTTGATTTAGTGCCTGTGCGATGCATGATGTGGGGCCCTGGAGAGACTGAGGGGAGGCAGACTCAGGACCTGCCCTCCCGAGGCTCACAGCTGGCGGTGGCCTTCCAGGCAGGGGCTGAGGGCTGGAGGTCACAGGTGGCCTGTGCCACTGGAAGTACAGAAGCAAGTGGCTGGGGCTGTCCCCTGAGCCCGGCCGTCCTCACTGGGCTCACACTCTGGTGGCCCCCCGGATGGCTGCATCTGGGGTGCAGAGCGTAGGGTGAGGGTGGGCTCCTCCCATCCTCGTAGGGAGCACTCGCAGCCAGGGAGCACTTCTTGGGGCCACCACCCCCCCGCCAGAGGCGGGCACAGGCGTCGCTCTGGCCATGTCCATCAGCCAGCCTCAGATTCCTGGCCACGCCCACCTCAGAGGGGCTCGGAAAGGGACGCAGCACCACAGCCCCTCCCCACCCCCGAACGAACGTGACATTTCCAGAAAAACCGAAGCCAGGCAATGTGGTGGTGTGATGGCAGGGGACAGGGCGTGGGAATGTCCTCGGGCCACATCGCGGCCCCAGGCGGAGCACAGGGGCCGGCCCTGGGGTGTCGGGTATGGTTTGCTCAGGCTGCGAACCTCCCCTATGCCGTCTGCCCCAGTTCTTAGCTCCTGAGCGCAGAATGGATTTTCACTAACGAATATTTGCGGAGAGCTTTAGTCTTAAAG
>NW_011888899.1:2456782-2458645 GCF_000151845.1 Pteropus vampyrus
GGCATGTCGGAGGATGAGAAGAAATAAATGTTCGCTTAATTTATTAACGGAACTCATATATATGGCATTATTAACACATATCTGGTATTAATAATGTTACTAGTATTCTAAACACTTAGTTTTGAAGAGCTGACATATCTGGTATTAATAATGTTACTAGTATTCTAAACACTTAGTTTTGAAGAGCTGACATATCTGGTATTAATACTGTTACTAGTATTCTAAACACTTAGTTTTGAAGAGTCTTGCTGACCCCTCCATCATCGTATTACCCAGAGGCACAGTGAACTCTCAGGGCGAGCGCCCTCACTCGTGAGGCGGGATAAATCCACATTTTGGATAGTCTTAAATTTCAGATGTTTTAGACGATTTCCTCAAATCTACTCTGTGCTCCGTGGTCTTAAACCTCTAATGTGGCTGACAGACAGCTCAGATTAAGACTAGAACAGGGCCGCCATATCTGGCCCTCTGTCTGTTTTTGTAAATAAAGCTTTATTGGCACACATTCAAATTACGCTACAGTTTTTGTTAGAAAGATAAATAACTTCCACCTGAGTAGAGACCCCATGTCCCATTGGTGCCTGTGCCATTGATGCCTAGCGGGGCGCCTGCACGCACCCCAGGCCTTTGCTGGGGTCGGGGGGATGGGGCAGGCGTGGGGCCCATGAGCAGGGTTCTCACAGGCAGCGGCGTTCGGGAACCACGTTCCTAAGGCTGCACCTTAAACGCCAGGGCTGGGTTCCAGTCGCCTTTTTCTAAGTACACCCGCTTCGTGTTACGGATACCCGCGTCTATCTGGCACCGCTGTGCAGCGGAGAACCAGCTGCCGATCACGGAGCGTGGCATCTGCACGGCCAGCTTCGCACACCGTGTTCGGCGGAAGCGAGGCCGTCGGGAGCGTGCGCGGACGTGTGTGTTTCTGCGGGACCCGCTGCCCCGCTCCCAGGACGCGGCAGAGGATGATGCACCTGGAGAGGCTTCAGCTTTCCACGTTGACAGAGGCTGGATTTTACATTGCGAGGGATTGCAGTCTAGGTTTTTACAACTCATGTAGAGAAGAGGTGATGTTTTTAAAAAGTGCTAGTTGCAAAAAAAAAAAAGAATAGAATAGAACAGAACAGAATAACATATATGGCGCCAAACCCTCCAGGTCACCCCAGGGGCCTCTACATGAACAAGAGGAATGTGCCCGCCCAGGCCGGACACCCAGGCTGGACGCGCGGACCGTGGGCCCACAGGATCCAGCTGAGCGAGGATTCATTTTGACATATTTCTCGGGCACCGTACGTTCCGTCCTAGTGGATTCAGATGCCGGGTCCAGAAAACACTGGCTTGGACCCGCTGCAGACTGCCTTTCTGATTAAGAGCCTCACTCCTACAGAAGTTTGGAAAGAATCCTTTTCCTGTTTGGCTGTCCTGTGGCAAACGTGTCACATAGACTTTGGTTGACACGTGAGCCCTGGGCTGCGGCCGAGGTTCCTGAGCTCAGGGGACGGTTCTGGTTCTGGGAGGTCGACTCTGAGTCCCGCGGGAGGGGACTGAGGTGGCTCCCACACACCCTCCGTCCTCACCTGAACCAGCGCTGCAGGAGACCCCTCGGCCACGTGGTCCTTACTGGATTTGGGGCTAAACTCCCTCCCCCTTCTTTCCATCCTCTGGCCTGTCTTATAGAACAGGGGTCCCCCACCCCCGGGCTGTGGACCAGTACCAGTCCCTGGCCTGTTAGGAACCAGGGCGCACAGCAGTTGAGCAAATGAGCAAAGCTCCGTCTGCATCCGCATCCGCTCCCCAGCGCCGGCATCACCGCCTCGGCTCCGCCTCAGGTCATCAGGCACAGACCCTCAAGGGAGCACCGGTCCCCGT
>NW_011888899.1:2459773-2461811 GCF_000151845.1 Pteropus vampyrus
GAGGCTCTGTGCCGCCCTCACACCCACCACCCACCCTTATCACCCACCCCCAGCGTGGCGAGACTCCCAGCTCTCAGAGACAGACCCAGCTGCCGGCCACGGCCCGAGGGGCCGGAGCTGCGTCCTGTCTCATCTCGTAAGGAAACCGCTCGCCGGGATGCGGCTGTCCTTGACCCCGGAGGGAACACGGGGAGCCTGCCGGACCCCGCACTCGCGCGCTGCCAGGTCTTTATCGGGTCCTGCGGGAATGATGCCGGGCGCCCAGTGGTGCCGGAGCCGGAGGGGACCCGCCCTGGGGGCAGCCGGCGTCCTAGGGGCCATGCTGCTTCCCGCTGGACGCCGAGCGTCGTGCTGGGCGGGCTCTGCAGACGGTGACGCAGGAGGGGCGGTGTGAGGGGCGTCACCTCTGTGTTGGGGGCGTCACCGCTGGCCTCTCTGATGAGGAGAGATTTGAACCGAGACCAGAAGACAGTGAGGAGCCAGCCTGTGGGGACAACGAGAGGACGTCCCAGCGAAGGGACCGGAATATAACACCGCAAGGCCTGTGGCTTAGTGGGCTCCGGCCGCTGGAGCAACACACCACAGACGTCTGTTTCTCACGGTGCTGGAGGCTGGAAGTCCAAGATCAAGGTGTCGGCCAAGTGGGCTCCTGATGAGGGCCCGTCGACAGCCACGCCCTGGCCATGTCCTCACGTGGTAGAAGGAGCCCTGGGCTCTTCCTCCTCTCAGGGGGGCACTGTTCCACCTCGGGGGCCCCACCCCCCGACCTGCCTGCCCCCGTTACGTCCAGATACCGTCACGCCGGGGCCTGGGGCTTCAACAGGGGAGTTGGGGCGCCGCGGCAGCCAGGGTCAGACCAGCGCCCCGTCTGCCGAAGGCCTCCACAACCCCCTGCGCCTGCACACAGCGCCGAGCAGGACAGACGTAGCCGCTGCTCCCAGGAAGGGGCACCTGTCTCCCAGGGTGACTGCGGCGTCCCTGTGAAGACACCGGGACAGCAAAAGGCAGTTGCCGTGGCCCAGCCGCTCCCCCCTCTTTCCAGAAAGTTCTTCCCCTGGCTCCATGTGCGGCTGGTTCTTCCTCACATTTGGGGCTCAGGGGAAGGGGCTCCAGGAGAGGCTGTCCCTGTTGCCCAGCCTGCTGTCACCTCCAGGGGGCACGTGCTGTGCCTCGCCTGCCTCCTGTCCCCTTCCTGCCCTCACCAGCACCCGGAGCTGCCGTGGGCGCACGCCCTGCTGGGTCCACCCCCTGCTGGGTCCCCTCCAGCGGGACGCCGTGGGGACAGGCGCCGGGTCGGGCAGACAAGTCGTTTTTGGTGACTCGGTGGGGGGATTGTGCCCACGTCCTGGTCAGGATGTGGACTGGCCCTCGGTCCCGGGCGCGGGGCGCAGGCCGCTGCGGCTGCTCTGGTAAACACCGTGCCAGCTTCTAAAGCTACACGTAAACTTCTTTATGAAGTTTCTCCAGAAATTCCACTTCTGGGCATTTTCCCAGGAAGAGTGAGTGCAGATAGCAGGATATTTATAGAAGCTTTATGCACGGTGGCCCACAATGCAAGCTACCCACGTTGGCACATGCAGAAGGCCAGAAAGGCCGAGGCGTATTCACACGCACAGCGGGACACAGCACGGGGCGGAAGGAGGGACTCCGTGCAGTGACGTGATGTTGAGCAGAAGCAGCCAGACCCGAGGGCGCACGCGACCTTCATCCCATCCCTGCGGAGTTCGTGAACAGGCCAAACTAACAGCGTTCGCCTCCGTGGCTGCTGTAACGAACGGACGCACATGTAGCGGCTCGCACCTCACGGCTCTGCAGTGAGACGTCCAGACTGGGCCAGCAGGGCCCGTTCCCTCTGGGGGCTGAGGGGGACAATCCATTTCGCGCCCTTTCCAGCTTCCGCGGGCTGCCCACGTGTCTCGGTTCGTGACCCCGTCTCTGTCACGTGCCTCCATCATCGCCTGTCGCGCAACTGTGACCCTCTGGCCTCCCTCTTACGAGGACCCTGTGATTTCGCTGGCCCCTCCCTCCCCCAGAATCC
>NW_011888899.1:2462571-2464722 GCF_000151845.1 Pteropus vampyrus
CTGGGACCTGGGTAGCACCCCCAAATCACGTTCTTCCAGAGACCCGACTTCCCAGGCTTCGTTCCAGCGTGGCGTTTGAGGTTCTGGACATTGTCGAGACTGGACAAGGCCCAGCCCGGTGGGCAGAGGCAAAGGGACACGCAACCCCATGGCTTGGCGTGGCGCCGCCCGCGCAGCCCCTGGGCAGGGCGTGGACTTGCCGCACAGGAGCCATGCCCTTGACCTTGAGCTTCTCCCCTGTTTAGTGCCAGAGTCAGAGACACCCAATAAACTGGGGGACGGCTGGGCCCCAGGGGGCACACCATAACACTCTGCAAACAGTGTCGGCCTTGAAAGGGGTGCGCCCCGCCCCCGACGCCCCAGGAGGTGCTAAAATGTGTTCTTCACAGATAAATATTTCAGACCAGACCAACTCGTCTGGATCAAATGTTACCTTTTTAAAGATGCAAATTGAAAATACAACATCAAAACGGGAGGGTGACTAGGGCCACCACCAGGAAGGGCACAGTGACCGTTGGAAGGGGCCCGCCGTCCCTGGAGAGCTGACCTCACTGCATGTTGTTTGTCTGCGTGTATTTTAGAATGCCCGGGGCGGGGATGGAGGATGAGAGCTACTAACTGTGTCTCAAGCAGGTGACTGCCACTGTACATGGGACACGCGAGTCCCAGGCTTCCCTCTGGGAGGACTTTGGCAACTGCTGTGTTCTTCACACTGAAACTTGACGGTGACTCTGCCGCGTTATTTACTTTTTAATACTCACGATTTGGAAACTTTGAAAGGGGATCAAATATATATAACCTTGGGTAGCTATGATTATTCAGTGTTTTAGAAAACTCGTCATCCTAATTGATCCGGGGGCTAACGACACCACAGGCCTGGTGTTAGGGGTGGCTGTCGTGTTCCATCCCTGCCCAGACCTTATGGAGAGGGATTCCAGTCCCTTTTCCCGGGTGACAACCAGGAAACTCAGAGAGGAGAAGTGACCTGCTCAAGGGCACAGACTTGGGGCTGGCAGGGGTCCGAACCCATCACTGCAAGTCCTAAGAAGGGGCAGCTTCAACCCAGGGGTAGTGACACCTTTCTGCATGAGATCAGACAGGCTGGAGTCATGACCAAGAGCCCAGTGACACTTCTGCGTCTTTCGTATAAGTTATTAGGGACGTGAAGACTAGCTGTGCACATCGTTCTTTACCCATCTACTCAGGCATCCCTCCATCGTCTGTCCCTTATTCACCCATCCATCATTCATTCATGCATTCATTCAGCCAGCCAGCCAGACATCCATCCCTCCATCTATTCATCCATCCATCCATCCCTCTACCCACCATCCACCCATCACCCATCTGTCCATCCACCATCTATCCCAGGTATTAGGGATTCCACGACCGATGAGGCAGGCAAAGTTCCTACTTTCGTAAATCTCATTCTTCAGCATCCTGTACCACCGTCGACATGGGGAACGCTGCAGTGTCCTGGTGGGTGGGGCCCCCCTGAGCGTCCACCTCCGGGCCCACCTGGCGGGCAGCGGCGCCCTCCCTTCGCCGGGCGGGGCGAGCCGCATCCGTGGAGGGGGAGCCTCCGCGGAGACTGCCAGGAGCCTCGCTGGCACAGCCTCAAGTGAGACTCTCTCATCTCCTTTGTTTGGGTTTGCCATGGGCAGCGTTCCCACGGGGTCACACGGCCCAGCTTCAGCGCGAAGGCTCGGCTGCCGGCCGGGCCGCGTGACCCGCCTCGAAGACGCCGCCCGCAGCGGCAGCTCAGACACGGCCCGCCATATGCCGTGTGTCGACACCGAGCCGCTCATTTCGTAGAGTTATCTCGGGTGCAGAGGAAGTTTTGAGCTTGAAAAAATAAAAACAGAAACAGAGTGAGCGGTGACTGCCGGGCCTGGACGGGACGCAGCGCGGACGCAGGGGGCGGGGGCCGGCGGGGGCGGGAAGGGGGCTACCGGCCCACAGCTCTGGGCTTTCCATGGTGGGCGGCGGCATGGCCGGGCCCAGGGGCTCCGACGGGTCCCCGAGGCTGGACTAGCTCTGCGCCTGGCTCTGCGCCCTCCCGGCGGTGGCCCTGTCAGCTCCAGAGCGACCCCGTCCCTAGCGTCAGTGCCCCAGTGAGCGAGACAAGAGCTCTCGGGGACTGTGTCCCATCTG
>NW_011888899.1:2464772-2466443 GCF_000151845.1 Pteropus vampyrus
ACGAGAGCTACTAACTGTGTCTCAAGCAGGTGAATGCCACTGTACATGGGACACGCGAGTCCCAGGCTTCCCTCTGGGAGGACTTTGGCAACTACTGTGTTCTTCACACTGAAACTTGACGGTGACTCTGCCGCGTTATTTACTTTTTAATACTCACGATTTGGAAACTTTGAAAGGGGATCAAAGCTATCAAATATATATAACCTTGGGTAGCTATGATTATTCAGTGTTTTAGAAAACTCGTCATCCTAATTGATCCGGGGGGCTAACGACACCACAGGCCTGGTGCTAGGGGTGGCTGTCGTGTTCCATCCCTGCCCAGACCTTATGGAGAGGGATTCCAGTCCCTTTTCCCAGGTGACAACCAGGAAACTCAGAGAGGAGAAGTGACCTGCTCAAGGGCACAGACTCGGGGCTGGCAGGGGTCTGAACCCGTCACTGCAAGTCCTAAGAACCGGCAGCTTCATCCCAGGGGTAGCGACACCTTCCTGCATGAGATCAGACAGGCTGGAGTCATGACGAAGAGCCCAGTGACACTTCTGCGTCTTTCGTATAAGTTATTAGGGATGTGAAGACTAGCTGTGCTCATCCGTCTACACGTCACATCATTCTTTACCCATCTACCCAGGCATCCCTCCATTGTCTATCCCTTATTCACCCATCCATCATTCATTCATTCATTCATTCATTCAGCCAGCCAGCCAGGCATCCATCCCTCCATCCATCCATCCATCCATCCAATCTACCCACCTACTTATCCATTCATCTACTGTCCATCCATCCATGTCCCCATCCATCCATCCATCCATCCATCCATCCATCCATCTATCTACCATCCACCCATCACCCATCCCTCTATCCCCCATCCACCCACCCACCCGCCTATCATCCACCCATCCCTCTACCCACCATCCACCCATCACCCATCTGTCCATCCACCATCTATCCCAGGTATTAGGGATTCCACGACCGATGAGGCAGGCAAAGTTCCTACTTTCGTGAATCTCATTCTTCAGCATCCTGTACCACCGTCGACATGGGGAACGCTGCGGTGTCCTGGTGGGTGGGGCCCCCCTGAGCGTCCACCTCCAGGCCCACCTGGCGGGCAGCGGCGCCCTCCCTTCGCCGGGCGGGGCGAGCCGCATCCGTGGAGGGACAGCCTCCGCGGAGACTGCCAGGAGCCTCGCTGGCACAGCCTCAAGTGAGACTCTCTCATCTCCTTTGTTTGGGTTTGCCATGGGCAGCGTTCCCACGGGGTCACACGGCCCAGCTTCAGCGCGAAGGCTCGGCTGCCGGCCGGGCCGCGTGACCCGCCTCGAAGACGCCGCCCGCAGCGGCAGCTCAGACACGGCCCGCCATATGCCGTGTGTCGACACCGAGCCGCTCATTTCGTAGAGTTATCTCGGGTGCAGAGGAAGTTTTGAGCTTGAAAAAATAAAAACAGAAACAGAGTGAGCGGTGACTGCCGGGCCTGGACGGGACGCAGCGCGGACGCAGGGGGCGGGGGCCGGCGGGGGCGGGAAGGGGGCTACCGGCCCACAGCTCTGGGCTTTCCATGGTGGGCGGCGGCATGGCCGGGCCCAGGGGCTCCGACGGGTCCCCGAGGCTGGACTAGCTCTGCGCCTGGCTCTGCGCCCTCCCGGCGGTGGCCCTGTCAGCTCCAGAGCGACC
>NW_011888899.1:2466701-2468375 GCF_000151845.1 Pteropus vampyrus
CCCGGGCAAGCGGGATGTCGTCCGAAGCCCTTCCCAGGCCCGCGGCCGTCCTCTTGCTGAAGTCAGCCCCTCCCTGTCATCCGGCCAGCGGCCTGGACCAACCGCCCCGGAGCGGAGGGGGACACCCACAGCCCCGTCTCTTGACGGACGCAGGCCTTCCTGACACGTGGGAGGTGAGCCCTCGCTGTGGTCTGCCCGTCGTGTCCCTGATGGCGAGCGACGCTGGGCATCTTGTCACGTCCCTCTTGTCCACGTGTGTGTCTCCTTTGGGAAAACGTCCGCTCCGTCCCTCGCTCATCGTGGAATCAGACCGTGCGTGTGGCTTTGCTCGTGAGTCACCGAGATCTCTGTACCTTCTGGCTAGTGCGTCACCCTGCACTAGCTGCACGACCGCAGCTGACTTCCCTCCGCCCACCTCTCCGCGGTGGCCTTTCCCTTTCCCCGAAGGTCCCTTGTGCCGCGCAGCTTGTTTGACGTCCTCGTCCCATTTGTTTCTTTCTGCTTTTGCTGCCTCTGTTTTCGGGGCCAAGTTCGCAGCGTCACCTCCGAGACCGCCGTCGGGGAGAGCACTGCCTGCGTTTTCTTCTCGGCGTTCCGTGGTTTCGGGTCTTACAGTCAAGTGTCCACCACGAGCTGCCTTTTGTTCACGGCGCGAGGCAGGGGTCCAGTGCCCCGCTTTCGCGTGTGGCTGTCCAGCGTTCCCAGCGGCGTTTACCGAAGGGAGTCTCCTTTCCCCAGGGTGCGTTCTTGGATTCCGAGTCAGACGCCCGTCGACTGGACGTGCGGGGGTTTATTTCCGGGCGCCCGTGCTCCTCCGCAGATGCGTGCCGCCCCCCCACTGTTCTCATTCCTGCTCGTGGTATAGATTGAAATCGGGAAGGGTGATACCCCAGCTTCGTTCTTTCTCAGGGGGGCTTTGGCTATTCAGGGTCTCTTGTGGTTCCGTACAAATTTTAGGATTGTTTTTTTTCTTTTCTATTTCTGTAAAAACTGCCGTTGGAGTTTTGATGCAGATCACATTTGATCAATCAGTTGAGCCGTACGGACGTCTGAACATTAACTCTTCCCGCCCGTGAGCACGGAGCGTCTTCGCATTGACGTGTCTTCTCCGGTTCTGTGTATCGATGTCTTACAGTTGTCATTGTACACATGTTGCACCCCGTTGGTTGAATTTGTTCCTAGATATTTTATTCTTTTTGATGTCATCGTAAATGGGATTTTTTTGACTTCTCTTTCCAATAGTTTGCAGTCGGCGTATAGAAACACAACTGATTCTTATACGTTGCTTTTGTATCTCGTGGCTTCGCCGAGTTCATTTCTTAGTTCTCACAGGTTGGGGTGGAGTCTTTGGGGCTTTCTGCATGTAAGATCATGTCATCTGCGGATAGTGACAGTTTTACTTCTTCTTTTCCAGTTTAAATGCCTTTAATTTCTTTTTCTTGTCTGATTGCTCCGGCTAGGACTTCCAGGGCTGCACAGAACGCAGGTGGCAACAGCTGGCATCTTCGCCTTGTTCCTGGTCTTAGAGGACAAGCTCTCATCTTTTCACTGCGGGTTAGGATGTCGGGTGTGGGTGTGTCCCACGGGGCCTTTATCATGTTGAGGGGCGGTCCCTCTATGCCAGTTTGTTGAGAGAGTTTTTATCATGAGTGGATGGATGCTGGACACAGAGTT
>NW_011888899.1:2469190-2470868 GCF_000151845.1 Pteropus vampyrus
TACAGTTGTCATTGTACACATGTTGCACCCCGTTGGTTGAATTTGTTCCTAGATATTTTATTCTTTTTGATGTCATCGTAAATGGGATTTTTTTGGCTTCTCTTTCCGATAGTTTGCGGTCGGCGGATAGAAACACAACTGATTTTTATACGTAGCTTTTGTACCTCGCGGCTTCGCCGAGTTCATTTCTTAGTTTTCACAGGTTGGGGTGGAGTCTTTGGGGCTTTCTGCATGTAAGATCATGTCATCTGCGGATAGTGACAGTTTTACTTCTTCTTTTCCAGTTTAGAAGCCTTTAATTTCTTTTTCTTGTCTGATTGCTCCGGCTAGGACTTCCAGGGCTGCACGGAACGCAGGTGGCGACAGCTGGCATCTTCGCCTTGTTCCTGGTCTTAGAGGACAAGCTCTCATCTTTTCACTGCGGGTTATGATGTTGGGTGTGGGTGTGTCCCACGGGGCCTTTATCATGTTGAGGGGCGGTCCCTCTATGCCCAGTTTGTTGAGAGAGTTTTTATCATGAGCGGATGGATATTGGACACAGAGTTTGCCAAGTGTGATTTTTAAGGACTGTGGGTTAATCCATTTTAAAAGGCTGCTTTTTTTTTTTTTTTTTTTGAGGGAATAAAATCTCTGAACAATCTTTGTCCTGACTCACTGCCCTTGAGGACAGCCGGGTGCACGTCTCAGGGGCTGCCCAGTCGTCACATGGAAATGGTTTTGCACTCAGGGGAGGCTGAACTGGGGAGGGGTTTGAAGCCCGCAGACTGGCCCAGCCCAGTGTTACCGCTCGGGAGAGTAGTGTGTGTGGCCCGCAGAGCTGGCCGTGAGGACGTCGGAGGAGACCCGGGTTCTGTGGCCTATTTCCTTCTTGAGAAAGGGCCTCTGTGAGGGGCATGCAGTGCAGGCCTCCCAGAGACGGGCTCACTCCCCCCGCCCTCCTCCCTCTCTCCCTCCCCTCCCCCCCACCCCCTCCTCCTCTGTCTCCCAGCAAACCTGCTGAGGCTGTCTCCTCTACCTTGAGCCAGCTGTGGGGTGTGGGGCACACGCCAAAGCTCCAGCTGCTTCCTCTGAAAGGTCGCCGGCGTGCACAGGCAGCACCAGGCACACGAGCCAGGCCATCAGAATTCTTCCCCTTCCGAGCTGATTATCATCAACTACTGTCAACACGCCCCTCGCCCCGTTTCCGGCTGTGCACGTTTATCTATTGAAACCTCGCGGGGCTGTACGTTAGCTCTGTGGATCTAACTGTTTACCTCTGAGAATGTCGGTTTCTCCAGGTATGAGCTATTTGTTTTACAGCGAAGACAGTTCCAGAAGGGCCGGCAATAGACACTGCGTGGTGGCAGGAAGGGGCCCACGAGCGATGGCCCGGCACGTCCCCGAGGCCAGGCAAAGGCCCGGCTCGGAAAGCGTCCGTCCCGAAGGCGCGGCCTTCCGACGGCGGAGCAGCTGCCGCCGCCATCCGGCACTCTCAGAGGCGAGCCTGGAGCGTCTGCTCAGCGCCCCGTCTGGACGCGTCCGACCCGTCGGGACCCTGCTTACACCTGAGGCATGCGCACCTGGGGGAGCCGCCACACAGCGAGTGCTGACCAGGAAGAGGGGGATGGCCCCTGGCTCCTTGCTGACCACTTGGTCTCGAGTGGACTGGCCAGGAGTGTCTGTCTCGGATCCAGATTCT
>NW_011888899.1:2473433-2476609 GCF_000151845.1 Pteropus vampyrus
GGGGGACTGTGTCCCCCTTGAAATCACACTCGGGTCCCACCTGATGCCAGCACTGACCCGACCCTGGACAGCAAAGGGGATTCTTCCATCGTAGGCGAACTGGCATGTTACAAAGCTTCCCGGGGTCCAAACCAGAGAGCGGGCGTGGGGCAGGCCGGCTCTCTTCCTCGTGCGTCTGGCCTCGTTTAAGATCGCCGGCGAGCCGGGATGAACGTTTTAGCACTGACTCTCGAGTGCCGTTCGAGAGCTCGCACTCGCGGGTGTCATGCCATGACTCGGCCGTGCACTTGTCACTCGCTTTTTTCACTTTTGAGATCTACACCCTTAAACCCTCTGTTTTATGCATCACTGATAATGCTTTAATGGCCCCAATAAAGCGTGTCCTTACCTCTGTCTACAGCCAAGCGAGCAGTCGTAAGTGATGATCCTTCCCCAGCGACCTGAAAGCCTCCAGCACCCGGCCTCTGCCACGTTCCTCATCACTCCCTGCACACGTGTGTGCACACGCACACGCATACATGAACGTGCATACGTGCAGGCATGCCCACACACGCACACGTGTCAGCACACAGGAACACACGTGTGCGCACACGCACACATGAACGTGCATATGTGCGCGCCTGCCCATACACACATGTCAGCACACAGGAACACACGTGTGCACACACGCACACGCACACATGAACGTGCATACGTGCATGCATTCCCATGCACGCACATGTGTCCGCACACAGGAACAAACACGTGCACACACAGACACCCTCGGGCCCTCCCCTGCGGCCCCCTTTCTTCTTCACGTGGGCTCCTCTCATTTAATATTGTCCCTCTAAACCTCTGGGGCCTCCCACGGGCCCGTCCAAGCCCAGGGGTGTCCGTCTCCACGGTTCCCTCGGTCCCCCCTGTGTGGCCAGCTCTGTCTCACCCTCTAGATCGCACCGTCAAACTGGGCGTTGCAGCCAGGACGGAGGCAGGTGACTCAGAGCAGGGACGGCGGGCCTGTCCCCGTGTTACTGGCAGAGCGCAAGTCTGCAGCTGAACAGGGCGTGGTCCACGAGGGTCAAGTGCAGGAGGAAGGTTGACCGGGGAAGATGCTGAAGTAATTGCCCAAGACCTAAGGCAAAGGTGAGCACCTGCCGGAAGGCAGTCCCGATGAAGTGACGATGGGCAGGAAGCGGCGCAGAAACCTGAGCCCCCCGCCCCCCGCCCACTCAGCTCGGGGCTTAGCCGATCTCACCGGCACTGCTGAGTGCCAGCTGCCGGGTGCATCGACAGCCTCGGGCCGTCCATGCGAGGAAGCATGTCCACACCCTCCGTCTGCTAATGCAGGAGAATCACGGAACAGGGCCCCGGGGCGGGCGAGTCCCCCGGGGCGAGACCACCCAGGCTTTTTACGCCACACTAGCTCCTTGCAGTCAAAAGAGTGAAGACGAAGCGTTCAGTTTATGAAAAAAAGCAATAAAATAAACAGGACAGAAGAACGCATGACACAGTTAATGGAGGGTGCCAGTCTTTTTAAAAATCTGACAGTAAAGAATAATCTCATTCTCCCACGGAGCAGGGTGTTTTACCCTAGCCGATCGTGATAGAAGCTTTGCTTCGAATATAGTGTGGCTTAAACTTTTTAAATAAGAAATGGAGGAATTTTTAGGCATATCTAGTGAATAATGTAATGTCCTATAAAACGCCATCTGTAACTCACGCACACTTAGTCGCGTGGCCTCAGTTCAGTGATGGCGCCTTTACTCTGTGTCCGTAGGGTCGCGGGTGGCGGGGCGTGTGACGTTCCAGGCGGAGGTTGTACGTCTCCGTATCTTCCTCAGTTCTGAGCTTCCGAGACCGTGGAGGACTGGTTTTCCTGTTGGCTCGTTCCGTCCCCATCACCTGCACGTCTGTTTTGTGTGTGAGTGACTCATAGGTCCCAGTTATGATTGCCACAGAAAGTGTGGGTGACGCTGTGGTCGTGCGGGGCGGGCTTGGCCATCCCAAACTTTTTGAGATCGCGGCAAAGGTGACCTAGGGTGTCGGCACCAGCAAAGGCAACAGAGCACTTGGGCCAGGCAGTGTCCTGGGGCATAGCATTTCCTTCCGACTGGGCTGTCGCAGAAGCACGGTGCATACGCGGGGATGTATTTGAGTGTTTAGAATTTCTAAATAAAGACCTTGGTTGTGACCTTCTATGTAAAACCAGTGTGGTGTCCTGGCTAATCGCTGGTCGTTTCCCTGTTATTGGTCACCGTGTTCCCAGCAGGTGGTGATTTTTTTAACAATGTCCGTGTCACTCATGCACAGCTGAAGTGAGCATCATATGTATGGTAGCAACGCCAGGGCTAATTAGAGAGAAGAAAAGTCAGAAAAATACGTGTTTCGGGGACTGGCGTGTTTGGAACAAGCAATTAAAAACAACGTTAAAGCCACTCGTATGGCTTCCTGCTGCATCTCCAGATTCTGAGACAGAAGCACCATGTCTGCTCATCACGTCTCTACAGCGTTGCAGGGAAGGCCTCTGCATGGGCCCGTGCAGGGAGCGCTGGTTCTCCATGGCGGCAGCTGGCCCCGGTGCTGGATATACCTGGTTTGCCCAGCTCCCCGGACGGGGCTCAGCAGCCTGTTCTCAAGGGGCCAGAGTGGAGGATCTGCCTGCTCTCAGCACAAACAGGTCCGACGGCCAAAGGCATTAGCAGTTGTCTTGCAGGCTTTTAGGAGCATGAAATCAGAACGTCATCTTCTCTGATTCTCAATTTGCATGCCAGCCTGCATTAATCAGAATGGTTTCCCAACTAAGGTGGTGTTTGGACCACCTGGCCCCTTCGCAGCTACCAAGCTGCACCTCTCCTCCCTCTTCTATCTACCCCCTTGCACATTATTACCCAAAGCCACATGGCTCGTCGGTAGCAGAGGTGGCATGCCAAGCTTCTCGGGCAGCCTCCAGCGCCCACACATGCTCTGGCCACTAGGCTCCCTAGCCTGTCTTAGCAATGAGGACATCGATTTGTTTAAAGCCAGTTTTGTGCTAGGTCCATAAAGAGCACAGCACCCGATGAGCCTTCTCATCCCTGTGTCTCCATTCATCCATCATCTATTTATCCATCATCAGGTACCAGTCAGGAAATCAGTGCTCAGCATCTGTTTGTTAGATGCGTGAATGATGAATGGATGGATGGATGGATGGATGGATG
>NW_011888899.1:2477849-2478796 GCF_000151845.1 Pteropus vampyrus
CATGGAGCACGAGTCTGCACTCGGCTTGGAGGCGGCCTACGGCCTCGAGGCCATTTATAGTGCCGGCGCTTGTGAAGCTAAAACAGTTTGATGTGTAATTGCAGGAGGAAACGGGAAACCTGCTGAGCGTGGCAGGATCTCGTCCCCCCTTGCGTGCGGCGGCTGCTCGCGGACTTGCAGCAGGTCCACGCCACCGGCACGATGGTGACATTTTTCATGGGCCACCGTGTTCTGAATCAACACTGTGGCGGAGCGATTAGATGGGGTAAGGCAGGGGACAATCCCAGCGTCGCAGGTGACAGATCGGCCGCGAGCCCTGCCTCCCTCCTTACTGCCTGCTGTCCGCTGTGGTATGCAGAGCGGCTTCTCCAGCGCATTACACCTTCGCTTCGCCCCCAAATTGAATTTTATTTGGTGGCCCGCATATCATTCATAGCGCTCCTCCAGGACACTTCGGTTCTCATTTAGCTAAAAGTGTGTTCTTTATTTTCTACCGGCCAAGAGACAAAGGAAGAAGCCTGAGTATCCGTTTGTGCTCACCACCTCCAGGCCCCAGGTCCCCCGTGGAGCTGGCTTTTAAGCTGCCTTGGTCACTAGTCACCCACGCTCCTTGGGAAGGGGCTGCCATCAGCGTTGGTCGGGGAGGACTCGCGAGCTGGATTTTCCCACGTGGCTGCTGCACGTGACTTCCATGGTCTGAGGTGGCCCTAGACACTTGCTGGGTGTCTCTGCACCAAGGAAGCGCGCAGTGAGGGGGCGGGCTTCCACTACAAAGTTTTGTTGACATAGTTTTCCTTTAAATGAGCCAACAAAATTCCACTCCCCGACTATTTCAAATCATAAAATACTATACGGGGTCGACCTGGTTGACAGATGTTGGCTGCCGAAGTTCCAGTGTTAGGGGAGGAAGTCTTGCTTGGTCAAAATGACTTTTTTTAATAAAAAAA
>NW_011888899.1:2479736-2488368 GCF_000151845.1 Pteropus vampyrus
GTGTATCCTGAAAATATTCCTTGCCACTCAGTGGTTCGACTTGTTTTCTTGGGAGTGTCTTCCAAAGAGCAAAAGTTCTATCTTTAATGAAATTCCATTCGTCAGTGTTTCCTTTTATGGTTTGGGCTTCTCATGTTCTAGCTGAGAAATCGTTTCCCACCCGCAAAGCCAGGACATTTTTTTTTTCTCTTCTGTTTTCTTCTACATGTTTTCGAGTTTTTGCTTCTACACTCAGACCCAGGATCCGTTTCAAGTTAAACTTTGTGTGCAGAGTGAGTTATTGACTGATGTATTATTTCCACGGGGATACCCAGCTGTTCCCGCACCATTTGTTGAAAATATGTTTTTTGATCCCGTTGAATGGCCTTGGCAGTTTTGTCAAATGTCAGCTGGCCCTTCGTGTGTGGTCTTGCCTCTCGGTTTCCTGTTCCATGCGTCGTTCTAGCTGCTGACCTCCTGCCTTGATTACTGTACCTCGACAGCGAATCTTAACGTCTGGCAGCATAAATCACCCATCTGCTGAGATTTCGATTGGAATCGTCAAGATCACTCTCGAAGTCACTTAAGTGGATTCCAAAGTGCCGTGTGCAGCGTGTGACCCTACATGTGGATCCTCATGCATGCAAGAGCAGGGGACCCAGGGAAATGGGCCAAGAGATGGGGGCAGGGGGAACGAAGCTGTGGCGGCTGTGTGCAGGCCTGTCTGCTTTAAGAGAGCTTGCGCTCCTGGGGTGGCAGGCGGGGCAGGCCGGGGGGCCCCGGCGGTCCGGCGAGGCTCTCACCGCTGGCACCCGCGAGCCTCGTCGACCTCAGTATACATGGAGCCTTGTTCACTGGTGAGAGGACTAAATGGAGTATGGCACCTAGTAGGTGAATTGCAAATACTTGTGGATTTAAAGTAAGCCTCTCTCCGTAGACCCGCCTACCTACCTGCCTAAGATGCCATTTCTTGCAGAAGCTTGGCTTTCTGCCGCCCGGCCATCATACCCCGGGGAGGCGTGGTATCCATGGTGAGTTAGGCTGTACTCCTGGAACGGGCCACTCTCCAGAGACTTCTCTCAAGGGGCCGATGCTATATAATCATCCTTTGTAGCTTTCACCTCCAGTGGCGGGGGTCAGATCAGCCAAGAGCTCGTGGAGCTAACCCGCCGTGACATCCGGCCCCTGGATAACGGCCCAGTTAAGAGCTGATTACAGCTTATGCCCGCCACAGGGCCATCGCTTTCCTGGATAACCCCCGTTAGATTTTGCGCGGTCAAATTTCGCCTGGCTCTCTGCAAGCACCATGCAAGCCGAAGCCCTCGCTCTGCTGTTTGAAAGAGTAACAACTCCGTGGGAGAATTCATTCGTAACTCTAACCCCAAACTACACATGTCCCGGGATACTCGTGGGTGCTTCCTGGACGGTCGCGGTGCATGTATGAGGCGGATGCACAGACATCATGCACGACAAGACCGCGTCCGGTTGCGTTCGAGGCGCAGACACCCCCAAGCCGCCTCCCCCGGGGAGAAGCAGGCCTCACGGAGCGCCACCCGCCAGAGCTGCCGCCATGGAAATCACTTCGGTGGCACCAGGAGGCGAGGAAGCACCTGCTTCTCACCCCTTCCAGTGTGTCAGGGGACGTCACAAACACTTCCGTGCCTCAGGGACGCTCCTGCTTCCAGCCCAGCCCCACCTCCTCTGCTGCCCGCTGGAAATCGTGGCCTGGTGTCGTAGGCCGGAGAGCAGTGCCAGGCCGGAGGCAGCGTCCAGGCAGGCGGCAGCGTGCGGGGGCTCCCGCAGCCGCACCCCGCGTCTGCCCTCAGTTGTGCTTGCTCTTCCCCGCTCTCTTTCTAAGACACATTTAGCCTCGGCTGTCACTCGCCTGGCTCCTCTCTCAGACACTGTCACGTCACCGCTGCAGCTCCCGCAGGTCAGCGTGGGCGCCAGCTCAACGCGGCTGGCCCATGGGGGCGGGGCGCGCAGCACCTGCCCCGTCTCCCGGAGTGAGCTGGGACCCAGAGGTAGAGGGCAGATTCTCCGAAGACTGCCCCCTGCATCGGACACCAGACATGGTCTCGGGAGTCCTCGGGCCAGCGGATGACAAGCCCCAGCGTTCCCAGGACCCTCAGACTCGATACTGCGTTAGCAGGGCTCCGAAGGAGCTCAGGGAGGCAGCACTGGCGATGGCGGTTCTATTATAAGGGACCTAAGGTGAGACCAGGCGGAGCTCCCGCCCCCTCCCTCCCCAACCAGAGCGCTGACCAAGCGGGAAGCTCCCCTCCCCGCCCTGTGCAGAGTCCTCGGTGGGGTTCCATCAGAAAGCCCTGGTCGATTACATCACTGGCCAGTGACTGTCCCTCCCCGAGGTCAGGCGGGGTCAGGGCTCCCATCCTCTGGGCCTGTGGTTATCTTTCTAGTGACCAGCCCCCATCCTGGGTGGGGGTGGGGGCAGTGAGTGTCCTCATTAGCATAACAAAGACGCCCCTTTGCCAGGGAAATCCCCAGGGTTTCTAGAAGCTCCCCGCCAGGGACCAGGGACGAAGACCCGATTCTTGTCCAAAGCAGTGTGGTCGTTCCGTTCTCTGCCCTCCCCCGGCTTCGTTCGGCACCCAGCGGGCGCACGGACCCGGGGCTGCCCCCGAACGTTGGCGTCTGAAGGAGGGGGTCCCTCTGAGCAAAGGCAGCAGGGCCGGCAGCCGACGTGGGGGGAGGCAGGAGAAAAACGTCCGGCCGGACGCCTCTGTGTCTCCGAGGAGGCCCGAGCGAGCCCCTCCGTCCCCCGCTTTTCAGCCCAGACGAACGGCTGCTCCAGCAAGCCCTGGGCCCAGGGGCGGAATCTGTTTATTTACCTGAGTGGATGCTTTTTTCCCCTTTCCGTGTGTGTTATTTTCCTCTGGCAAGATCTCTGCTTTCTTTGGAACGGTGCTTGAGATGATAGCATTTAGCTGATGACACAGCCACCTGTTTTCCGTCTCCCCATGACGCTGCAAAACACTGTGACTGACAAAGCGCCTGGTTTTCCTCTCACGGCCACAGCCGGTCGCAGCGCAGGGCGCTGATGGCCGGTTCCGCTGGCGCTCGCGGCGTCCTAGGAGCAGCCGCAGCCGGGGCCTCGGGAACCGGGACCTCGCCGTCGGGAGAGAGGCTGCAGGCCAGGCCGACGTTCGGAAGCAGATTTTCAGTGTCGCAAGGAAGTGAGAGGCTTTTTCTTTTGCTCTCAGCTGTCCCTGCCCGGCGGTTTCTATCGTGCAGTTCAGGTTCATCGTGCCCCATGTAAAGGAACTAAGTCGCTGGAGACCCCATGAGACTGCTCCGATGTGCGCTGTCGCTGGATGTCGGCACACCTGAGACTAATAGGAAAATTCCACGGGGCCCGCACATGTCCCCTTAGGAAACAGAAGCCACACCGATCACTCCAGAGGGACGGCCATGCTCAGTTAGTGCAGGAGTCAGAGAACTCGCTCTGATGAGGGCCAGGCAGTCGACGTCCTCGGCCGTGTGGTCCACATCCGTCACAGCTGCTCGGCTCCGCCGTCACCGTGTGGGAACAGCCGTTCGCGAACGGTCTGGAACCCACTGCCATCTCCTTTGCACAAACAGTGCCAGCCGGGCTGGGCCTGGGGGCTGTCGGCTCCCCACGCCTCAGCCGGTCTCTCAACAATTCTGACTCAGTGTCCTGAAGCAGACATAAATTCCCTGATTTAGGGATCGAATTCTACCAGTTATGCCTTGAATGAAAGGCCCAGCACTTGAGAAGTTTTGCTAGTTTTTTTTTTTAGTTTATACTCTCATAAAAATAAACGTGCCCACCAGTAGGCAACGCAGCGTCCCTGAAGAATTCACATTGGAAAGTGTGAGGACCCAGGCCCCCTGCAAGCAGGGAGTTTCTGAAGAAGAAGTCAGGAAATAGTTCTGCAAGTTTTCGTTTCCCAGAGTGCGTTTTTTTCTCCTTGAGGGGACCTCATAAATCAACTGGACATATTTGGCTACGAAAGAAATATTTTATGTGCGAAGTACTTTCTTCAAGATTTTCTCTTTTATCGGAGATTTGTAAAGTACGAATGACACGTGGTATAATTGGTTGGCCGTAGTCCGTAATGTAGGTGTCACATAGCTCTGCTTCTGCAAAATCTCTCTGAGCATCAGAACTTCATTTAAGTGGATACGGGAGGGGGAAACCACGCTGAAAACACGATGTGTGAGAAAGAGTATTCTGTGCTCCAAAATGATTTGGCCAAACTTCACAACCCTGTGTTGCTCGGATGCTGAGCTAACGACCCAGAAGCATCCTAAAATATATTCTTGGCAAAAAAAAAAAATTTATCCTGCCATCTTATCAAGTCAAAATATCCCCAGAGACCCGAGAGAAGCAGCCCCATCCTTTCCAGTGCCCCTAAACAAACGGTACAAATTAGTAGACACTTAACTCTCTTAAAAACATCAAGGCAACAAAACTCCGTTATCATTCACACAATGAAGACACACGGGGCGAAGTGTTTTCCATGCTTCTCTCATTTCTCGGCGTAGCAGATGCCTTCTGTGTTGGCTGTTCAGACTGCAAGTATTTTTAACTTTGAAAAGACTTGTCTCTTAGCTGAAAAATAGTTTGACTTTTTGTCAAAATGGTCAAAACACTCCCGGGGCTGGAAGTCGTGTTGTCTGGAGATGCAGGATGAGCGTCGTGACTCAGAGTGTGTGTTCCAGTGGTCTGTCACCACCGAGCACGTGTCCCCACATGCGTCGTGTTACTGTCTCTGTGCTCCGTGGAACCGTGGACGGGCTCAGCTGGATGGCTTCTCTTGGGGTTTTCATGCACTTGCCGTCCGGTGGTGACTGGGACTGGAGTCATCCCGAGCCATGATAGCGCAATGTCCAAGATGGCACACGAGTGGCTGGCGGCAGGTGCTGGCCGTCGCCTGGGACTTTGGACCGGAAGTGATTCGGGCTTCTCCCGGCGTGGGGACCAGGTTCTGAGGGGTGTGTCTGAAAGACAGCATCGTGAGAAACCCAAGTGGAAATGGCCTCCTGTGCCCCATCCCCAGAGGTCCAGGGATGTCTCTCCAGCTGCATTCTGTCGGTCGAAGCGGTCACTGGCCGGTCCAGATTCGAGGGGAGGGGGTTAGCGCCCTCTGGCGGGAAGAGCAGCCTGCAGAGAAGGAAGCACCGATGAGGCCCCCGCTGGAGGCCACCGGCCACAGCCAAGGGCAGGTCGCACACCCGAGTCGCTCTGTGTCACCCTCCCTGTGAGGCCGGGGGGAGGGCAAGGCGTCGGACACGTTGGGTCCCCACTCAAACACGCCTGCCTGCCGAGCGCCGTGACCACCTCTGCCTGATGCACCTGCGGCTTCGCAGGTCCGTCTTAGCTCATGGCCCACAGCGGGCCCAGGATGCAACGTAAATTGACTGGAAAGCGACCGTGTGCACAATGCCGAAATACAGGGCTTCATGAAGTTGACGAGAGGCTGGAAACTGTGGACGTTGCACTCACAATCGCGGGCAGATGCAGAGGAGGCGGGTTCAACCCGACAACCGTCGAAGAGGCGAAGGTCATATTTTTGCCAATGGCGATAGATGTTCATCAAAAGAGAATTATTGAAACACGAAATGAATAAGAAAATACCTTCAGGAAATTAATAAAATGTAGACTATTTTTCATTTAAGAATCACTCTCTTTACACTGAGGGCTAGTCGGGGATCAAAGGAACATCGATAAAGGGGCCGCCAGCCACGTCTGTTCGGAAGCCACACCGAGGACACCAACATGGCTGGCACCCGTCTCCATTCTGAAAGTCCGCGTGCAGTTGCAATTACGACCGAAATGTGTTAAATATAAAATAAATGTATTTTCATCAATCTTAGTCTCGTTTTTCGATGTCAAGTGTTGATCGGATATTTGATGGCACGATTTCCGCTGAAGTTTTCATCACGGTTTTCTGTGATCCGTTTTTCTCTGAGAGTTCGCGTTGTCTTCTATGACAAGGATCTCCTGAGATTTCAATGCAGGTTCCAGCTCTCCACTCCCTGAGCGCTGAGCTCCGCTGCTGCCGGCCCCTCGCCAGGCGCCCTGGTGCCCCCGTTGCCGCCAGGGTGCTTTGCAGACAAGGGCGGGTGTGGGAGGGGGCCCGGCACCCGTGGCTGGAGGCTCAGTGCCACCGCGCGAAGGGCATAGTTCCAGGGAGGAGCCAGGTGAGTGGGTCGGCAGGCAGGTGCCCGCGTGAAAAACTGTCATCGGCGCAGAGACCTGGGTTTGAGATGGAGGTTTCTGCTGAGTTCCGATCGGAAAAGGTGTGGTTCTTGATGCGTGTCGGGGCTAGGAGTGGCTGCCTTGAGTTTGTGAGTCCATGGCCTTGGTGCCCTCACTGCCATTTACCACTGTTTGGCCCATAAGAAAAAATGTAGTCGACAGGTAGTTGACAGCACCGTTTATTCCGTGAAATGTGTTAATTCGGGCTCCCTTCCATCCTCTTAACAACAAAACGTGGCATCGGACAGACTCGCGAGGTGGGCTTTGTCGCAGGGCTTCAGAGACGACATTTGTGCAGCTGGGTGTCCTTCCCAGCGGCCACGACGAGCGGGAATCTGACCCGCACGCGAAGACCTAGGGGCTCACGCGTCCAGGCTCCCAGCGCTGGTCACCGCTAGCCGGAGTCATTCTACCCGTCTTTGCTAAATTGAGAAGCGAACGAGGATTAACGCAAGAAGCGTTTAAAGGATGCCAGTGCACCCTTCGCAAAAGCCCCGCACAGACGGGCTGGCTTGTCCCGCTGGTGAAGCCAGGGTGTTACGGTCAGAGCTTGGTCACGGTGACGGAGATGGAACCACCCCTCCCCGGGCGGGACCTCGGAGCACTTGGGCTCCAGAACACGGTTTTAAACAAACGCCGTCCGTGTCGGGTGGAGGAAGCCTCTCTGTAGGCTTTGTGCTTTTTGTCCGGCTGTGAAAATGCTTATGGTAAAATAATAATAATAACAACAACAGGCTTCTGAACTCAGTGAGCTCATGCGGGACCGCGGGACTTTCCGGCGCGAGGCTGCTCTCACCCGCCACCCTTGACGTTGGGGCTCCTCGTCCTCCGTGCGGGGCTACACTGCCTGCTACGGGGTGCTCAGCAGCGCCCCTGCCCCGCAGCCACTCGATCAGGAGCACCCCCTTCCCTTCCCCTACGGCATCCCATTATGGTAATCCACAGGGGGCCCTGCCTGCTGCGTCCCGGAGACCGAAGTGCCCACCTTAAAAATTACGGCCATGTGCCGTGAGCCCCCGGGTGCTCCCGGCCCCGCTCCCCCGCAGGAAGCACCTCTATCTGCCTGGAGGGCTCTGAGCATGTACCCCTCACCCCTCACAAGGACGGTTGTTTGCCATAAGGGTTGTTAGAGCTCTTTGATGGGCATAGTAAACATTCCAGAAGCTTCCTTGTTATGCCAGAGTCACTGAGAAATCGGCTTTGCGACGCGGCTGCCGTTTCCGGGACCGTCGGCGTGGCCCGTCATCGTCACCGGGTGTTTGGTGTCAAAGCGGAGCCGCCGTTGTTCAGTGCTGATTGGTAAATGGCAGGTTGTCAGTGCCGGTGGCGACGACACTTCAAGGAGCCATTGTGCTTTTCAATTAAAATATTTAAACATTGAAATCCAGGGCTGGCTCTGGCGGCTCGTTTTAATTATCCCTTCTGTCTCGGCCCACCTCTCTGCTCCCGATCGCACAGCTGTCACGTCAGAGGTACCTGGCGTCGTGCACGTGACAGCCCTTCCCTGTTAACTGCCATCATTTTTCCAAGGAGGGCTGGAAGCCGCGGAAGCAGATATTCATTTCGAGAAGACTGAGACTGCGGGCTCAGTTATGAAAATGAACGCATCCGAAGGCTACAGCTCGTTTCATTGACGGTGTGGGCCGGGCTTGCAGGCCCGGGCATGTGTGCGCACACGCGTGTGTGCTTGCGTGTGCACGCGTGTGTTTGCACGCGTGTGTGTGTGTGTTGGGGAAGCACTTCCACTCCCTCTCGGCCCGGAGGATGCTCCGCCCCGTCCCTCCCCTGCCCTGACTGCATGGCCGCACCCCGGCCCTGGCCGCCTCAGCACCGGGAGCCGTTGGGAGATGGACAACGGGCGGGAGCGAGGGGCCGTGAAGGGCAGGCGGGCTGGCCAGGCCCCTCCGGAGCCTCACTAGCGTCCCCAACGCCCCTCGCAGGGACCTGTGAGTGTTCACGCCCAGCTGGTCCAGAGCACGCCGAGCTCCCCTGGCTGTCGGGCCGGCCCCTCCCCAGGGGGCAGTGGCGAGAGCACCCCGCACCGAGGCAGACCCGATGGCAGGTCCCTAAGAGGCAGGCCGAGTGGGAATCCCCGAGAACCAACGCCGGGAAAGGTCAGCTCCCTCCCTGCCCCCGCCCTGCCTGCAGGGCACAGTGGGCTAAGGGACCAGGCAATGTGGCTTCCACGCTAAAGAGTCAGCCTCCTCGGCACCTTCAAATCCACCTGTTGCTGTTATATTCAGCCGTGCTCTCAATTAAGAAAAAAAAAAGAGGAGGGAATTAAACACGCCGCAGAATTAAAATATTAAGAAACACAGGACAGTTCCCGGTGACGATGTGTGTTCCCTGGGTCACGGGGTAAAGGAAGTGATCGCTGGGTCGCTGTCCTGAGGGATGCGGGGATGG
>NW_011888899.1:2490194-2492460 GCF_000151845.1 Pteropus vampyrus
GCGCCACCGTGCGTCACGGGGCAGGCTCCCCCGGCTCCGCATCGTGCGTTCCTGGTTCCCATTCGTGTCGGGGGTTTGTGAAGTCAACGCATGGCGTGTCCTCCGAGAAGACAACGGGCGCCTTCGGAAGCACAAAAGCGGTCTCATTCCGTCAGGTCCGGGCTCGCGTCACCGCCGCTCTGGGGGCGGGGGTGGCGGAGACCGAAACAGACCGAGCCTCAGACTGGGACGCGGTCCCGTCTGATGAACGGGCACATGGCGCCCCGTCGCCCGACGTCCCGTTTCTCATCCTCCGGAAAGGCGATTCCGTCTCTTTTTAGGACCGTCTTCGAGTTTAGTGATGGAGAAGTGGCCATAATCATAATAACAGCAGCACACGCGCGTACACACACACACACACACACTCACACTCACACACACACGCACAATGGAAAGGCCCTGAAATAGTTACATTTTCACCGGGAAGCAGCCGCGCTGCTCGGATGCGGCCGTAGGGCAGAGCGCGGTGTTTCCTTCACCATTTCACACGACCTGGGTTCTCGCTCGCTCTGTCCCCCCACACGCAGGCTCCAGGAAGCGTGTGGCATCGGAATGGCACCTGCCCACCGTGGCACGCGGCCCCACGGCAGCGGCCGGGAGCTCCAGGCTCAATCTTTGATGCTTTGAGGGGCATGAGGCCAGCCGTGCCAACAAGTCGACCCAAGCCAAGGCTGTCCTTGGAGGCCCGTGGCATGCCACATTCACGTCCGCTGGGGGCAGAGCCTGGCAGCGAGGGTCAGCGAGGACGGCCCGGCCAGCTGCCACCAGACCCACGGAAAGGGGAAACTAAAGCCATTCGTTCACATCGCCTCCGATTCTCAGATTGTCCCCCGCTCCGCGGAGGGCTGGTCTCGCTCCTGCTTGCTCCCCGAGTCCCTCTGCTAATTAGGACCACATGTCCGTTCCCTCCCAGCCTCACGTGCATCTCGCAGCACGCGGGGGACGCATTTGAATTGAGTACGTAGCCCATCTTGCTTAAAACGATCATTTTGAATCGTCTCCTAATGGGGGGAAAGAAAAGATTTCAACAACTTTTATTACTTCTGAAAAATTACTTTTAATAGCAGTGTCTATCGATGGTAGAAATTTTTAATAAAACAAAGGATAAGAATGAAGAATGTGAAATCACCACTGCTGATAGTTTGATCTGCAAAGACCCTACCTACCCTTTTTCATTAAACCCAGAAAAGCGAAATTATAGCTCATGATTTTGGCTCGACCCTGACCAGGCCGGGCCCCGCGGCTCTTCCCCACGTCCCACGCCGTCCCCCGCGTGGCGGGAGGTTCCACGGCTCCGTGGTCGTCCTCGTGGCGTACACAGGCCTCCCCGTCACGAGCTCAGAACACGCTTTCTGTCGACTCTGCTGTTGTGCGAGGGGGCGGGCGTCCCACCGGCTCCGATGCCACGGAGCCAGCGGGGGCCGGGCGGTCGGCTGCAGGGCGGCCACGACACCTGTCACCGCCGGACGCCTGTCCAGGCTGGAACCCGGAGCGGCAACGCCGGTGTCACTGCACCTGTCCGGCCTGGTGGGTGCTCGGAAGTGTTCCACAGTGATCCCATGTGGGCCACGTTTGCGACATTTGTCCCAAGGTCGTGAGTGGGGTTGTCCCCTTATGGCCTCCCTTCCT
This sequence comes from Pteropus vampyrus, assembly GCF_000151845.1. Taxonomy (NCBI): domain Eukaryota; kingdom Metazoa; phylum Chordata; class Mammalia; order Chiroptera; family Pteropodidae; genus Pteropus; species Pteropus vampyrus. The sequence goes on from NW_011888899.1 coordinate 2,491,863, forward strand.
GGGTCATGGGGCCCCAAGCTGCAGGCTTCTGGGCTATTTGGGGATGGGGGGAGACCTGCTGCTTCCAACGGAGGCTGAGCGAGATCCCATGACAGGAGGCGCCCAAGTGCACGAGCTGCGGCCATGTCCCCCAGGCACCCGGCAAAGGACTGAGGCTGCGTCTTCTCCAAAACCGCCCTCGGCGCTCGTGGAAGCCGGTTTTCCCTGTGACTGGAGTGAAACGTGCTCCAGACAGACACCCAGCTGGGAGATGTCCCCCCCATCACTGCGACTTCGAGGCCGAGGCCGGGAGGCCCGCCCTGCGTTCTGGGGCAGCTGCTTACCGAGAGGGAGACCCAGGCCTCCGGGGAGTGGAGAGCAGGTGGGCTGGAGCCCTGAGGGAGCTGGGGGCTCCCTAGAGGACGGGGGAAGGTGGGAGGGGGGAGGGCTCGAGGGGGGGGGACCGCGGTGGCCCGACTGGTCCGAGCTGCAGGGTTGGGCCGTGTGCCTGCACAGCCCCCTCCTCCCACCCTTCAGCAGATGCTGTCGTCAGGGTCCAAGGCCCCCCAGTCCTCTGCTGGGAGCTGCGTGGGACCCCCTGCTGCCAGGCCTGGGCAGC
>NW_011888899.1:2493780-2495793 GCF_000151845.1 Pteropus vampyrus
GGGCAGCAGGGCAGCAAGGCTGGCGAGCCTGGCGAGACGGTGCTACAGGGGCAGCTCCCGGCCAAGACCGGTGTCCTCGCGGCCGTTTGTTGTGTTTGTCACCACACAGCACAGACAACGGTCCCCAGCTGCAGACAGACTGCAGAGGCGCACACCTCTGCCAGGGTCACCGGGCACGTGAGGCGTGAGGCTGGGGCCCAGCCCCGCCCCCTGCGAGGGTGGCTCAGGGCACAGGCGGCCGTGGGGGTGGCGACATCTGGCCTGGACCTTTAGGGACAGCTATGCATCCTGTGTCCAGACCTACACACCTGCATAGGTAAGGCAACGGGTAGGAGGCACCAGGCCTGTGGCTGAGGGCGGGGGCAGACCCGGGAGCTGGCCGAGCCACCGCAATGGCCCTACCCGCACCCGCAGCCTGGCGGCTCTTGCCCCGGACATGCCCGGCTTCAGAGCAGACTCAGCATCAGAGGCAGATGTTTCTGGAACTTGCTGCACAGCTCCATTCGGAGGGCGCCAGACTCCTAGCCCAGCTCCTCCCGCGTTTGTGGGCACTTAGACGGTGGAGGCAGGAGCCATTTGAAAATTAATTATCCAGATAATTGCCCAGCGCTTAACTTCACTTTATAAAAAGCAGAGTTGATTGTCAGCCTGACATACTCTCGCTTTGTGTCCTTGGAAAATCACTTCGGCCCCGGCCGGAGAGCCAGGCGCGTTTACACGTTTCCTCTCTCGCGTGTGTGGCGCTCGCAAGGGTCACCTGTCCCCCAGCACCCCACTCCCTCCCTCCCGCCCCCCACTGCAGAGGCTGTGGCTGCTCAGATGCTGTGCTCAGGTCACAATCCAGTAGTAGCCTTCCAGCTTCCCCGTTTGGGCCAGAAAACAGGTGGGCGGACCCACACGACCGTCACTTTCATCTCCTGTCAGGAAGTCACCCAAGACGGTGCCCGATTCAGCGGGCTGTGACAGATCCGAGTCCTCCGTTCAAAGATTTCCTTCTGCCACCTGACATCAGAGAAGAAAGCCAGCCTTAAGTGGCCTTGTGGGTGTCACGGGTCCCCGGGGAGACCGCCAGCCCCAGGGGGAATGTGTGTAAAAGCTCTCAGACCCGCAGAAGGGCCGAGGGTTCCTGCCCACCAGGCGCGGGCCCCCGGGTGAGTGCCCCCTTCCAGCCGGCTTCATGGGTGGCTTTGCGGGTGGCTTCGCGGGTGGCTTCGCGGGTGGCCTCAGCTAATGAAGGTCGAAGGTAGAGACGGTCGTTGAAGCGTCTTATCCGGTGGGCTCGCTGTCCGAGCGCTGTCATTTATTCGGTTTTTAAACATCTCTGGTTGTGGAAGGCTTTCCCCACATTTCGTATGGAAGTAAGGCAGGGAACGCCAGAGAAGGCGTTTGCTTTCTTTCCTTCGATTAATCCTGGGGACGTGTTCTGTGTGCGTGCAGAGGCCTCCTGCTCACGGAGTCCGGCAGGCGAAACCTTGAGGAAGCAGCCCCTGGCGGACGAGGCAGAAGTCAGATGGGGCACGACAAAAAGGGAAGAACCGTGACACTCACTGTGTCGCCTCGCCCCGCCCCCGCCCTCTCACGCTGCAGTCCTGGGCTCCCGCTCACCTGCCTTCCGCAAAAACACACTTCGGAAAAAGCATAGCCGGTATTTAATTAAATGTTGCAACTTCTTAAAAGTGAAATTAATGATGCGTCTCCTCCCAAGCTAACTGTATAGAAAAAAGGTTTTATTTAAAAAAAAAAAGAAGTGAAACTCAAACTTCCGGGGGAGTAATGATACCAGTTTATACTAAGCCGTAAGGGATTTGAAAGGGAGGGGAGAACGCCCATGGCAGAGCACACCGAGGACATTAAGTAATTTTAATGTCACCGCGTGACGTCTAGGAACGCGGAGTTTTCCATTCTCAAAACTGCCGAGGAGAGGCGTGCGTCTCGCAGCGTCTTGCAGCGGCGCAGGTGGCGCCGCCGCGCTCGCACGTGCAGGAACTGGGGCCCCGGCAGGTGGCAGGTGGC
>NW_011888899.1:2496269-2497441 GCF_000151845.1 Pteropus vampyrus
ACCGGACTTAAGACACACACACACGTGTGGTCGTGATTGGCAGCGCTGCCGCCGGCCGCCGCACCCGCCCTCGCTTGCGGAGGTCCTGGGCTGACAGTGGCTGTCCCCGCCTGCGACACCCCGAGGCCCACGGCACCGTGCTTAGCTCTGGGGCGCCTGCCCGTGCGGCCCCGGTCACATTTAGGGACATTTATTCCACAAAATTGAAAACGGCAGGTCCGCGATGGGCTCAGCATGGGCATCGTGGGTTTTTCATCGTTTTCCCCCAAAGACGCCCTGTGCTTTCGGCCAGAGGGGCTTTTCTAGGATGCGCTGGGCCTGCCTGCAGCCTTCCCGGAGCGTCCCCGCGTCCCCGTCCCAGCCCCCACCTGTGCGGCCGCTGCTGGCCAGCCTGTCCTCGCCCGCCCGGCCTGGCACTGTGTCATCTCAGGCTCCAGGGTCACATGACGCCAATGCTTCCACGACAGGGCTTGCAGCCCTGCGAGAGCACTACCCATTCATCCAGACGTTTCAGTGTCTAGCGAGTGACCGCCGCGTGCCAGACACTCCGGGGCAGAGGGCGCCGGCCTGGCTGGGGGCGGACAGTGTCCTAACCTGACGTGATGAGAGCTGGGCTGTGCGGGAGGGGAGGACGGCCCGATGGGGCGGGGCCGCCCCTGTCCTCTCCGGTGCCGTGGGCCCTTCAGTCCACCGCGGAAGCGTCACAGGACTCCCGTCCCTGTCCTCGGCACTCATCACAGCGTGAGCGCGACTTTACCAGGTTCCCTGCGCGGGCGGCGCTGGACCGTGAGCACCGGGGCGGGTTGGACATCGGCGGTACCTACACGAGGGCTTTCGTCACACGTGGAGAGAGGGAGGGGCGGTCTGTGACCACGTGAGGTCTGTCTTCCGTGACACTGATGTGTCACCACCCTGCAAGAAAAGTGCCTCTCTGTAGGGTGAATCTTCGTGCCACCCGTTTTCCATCCTGAGATGAAGTCACAGATCCATAGCCCACCCAGACAGACACTTGTTTAACGCTTCGTTTTGTAATGATCTTAAGATTCACCCAAAGTTGCAAAAAGCCTACACGGAGGTCGCATGGGCCCTGCCTCCAGCTTCCTCCGGTGGTGACATCTTGTTTGAAATACAGCATCACAACCAGTAAAATGACATTGACACATGCCCAAACC
>NW_011888899.1:2498361-2501784 GCF_000151845.1 Pteropus vampyrus
GTGTTGACGGCGTTACCGAAGTACAGTTCCCGTACCGCCACGCTCTTGCTAATGCAGCCCAGCGGATTTTAGTTCACTCACGCAGCCGTCCCCATATCTGATTTTAAAACATCTCCATCCCCCCAAAAACTTCTGGGTAATTTTATCTCATACGTAGATTGTCGAACCACCACAATCAAGACCCCAGACTGCTCCATCTTTTAAAAAGGTCAGCACATAGCATCACTGTCACGGAAGGAGGAGGAGGAGGAGCGCGTTTACACGGCAGGGGGACTTTCCACACGCGAACACCCAGGCGGGACCTTGCTGAAAGGACCAGCGAGGGGCCTGTGGCCTGTCCAGGGAACCTCTGAGAGGGTGACAGCTGCAGATGCTGGGAGACACGGGTCAGATCGTCCACTCCAGAGCCTGGGATCATCGTTGCCGTTGGCGATGCCATTCTCTGAAATGGTGACGGGCCCTTGGAAAGTTCTGAGCAACACAAAGAACTACCCGCCCTCTGTGTTTACAGTGGCTTCACTCCTGGAAAATTCACTGTGGATTAAAATCTTGCAAAACCAGATGATGTTTTTATGTAACATGAGATTAAGGTCTGGGCTCAAATAACTCCAAACATATAGGACAAGTCACTGGGTCGTGTGAAGTGCGCACTCATGGGACTTCTCATGCTTTGCAGGATATCCTGGTACCTCTAGCCCTCGCCCACAAGACGCTAACGGTGCCCAGACACTGCGATAATGAAAACATACCCACTATATTCCCAAAACTGCTTCTTGGGGCAGTGCCACCCCCATGAGAGCCCTGTGCATGACTCTCAGTTCCTCAAAGACCTGTGTCTGGTCCTTACGTCCCATCCACAGCATGGGCCCTGGCAGGTGTGAAGTAGCCAAACAAACATGGACAGATGCATGGATGCATGGATGGATGGATGGACGGATGGATGGATGGATGGATAAATGGATAGACAGATGAGGGGATAGATGGAGAGATGGATGCAGAGAGGAAGGAAGGATGGATGGGTGGGTGAGTGGATGAATAAATGGATGGGTGAACGGGTAGGTAGATGGATGAATGGATGATGAGAGGGATAGATAGATGAATGGGTGGATAGATGGAGAGATGGATGGAAAGTGGGATATGTGGATGGATGGATGGATGGATGGATGGATGGATGGATGGATGGATAGATGATGGATGATGGATGGATGGATGGATGGATGGATGGATAGATGATGGATGATGGATGGATGGATGGATGGATGGATGGCTCTTAAACATCACTGTGCCTGAGAAACTCTCAGGAGCCCGCTGCCCATTGTAGGTACTGAGTCCACCATCTCTGGCCTTAAGCATGAACGGACTGCTCCAATCATAAGTAGACTGTGTTGGTAGCTTGGTGGTGAGAGTTGTCAGTTGGCTGTTGTAAAAACACTAAGTTTTATAAGGATCTGCGTTTTTACTGTAGGTCAGTGGTTCTCGATGGCTGATTCTGCCCCCCCACCCCGCTCCCGGGGATCATTTAGCCATCCCTGGGACAATTTTTTGTTGTCGCGACTTAGGAGAAGCGCCACTGGCATTTAGTGGGTAGGGACGAGGGATGCTGCTAAACATCCCACATGCACTGGACAGCCCCACCATACAGAATGATCCCACCAGCTGGCCGAAGTTGCTGCGGTCGAGAAATTCTGCTGAAGGCGATCAGCTCTACTATTTTTAAGCCACCATAATGTGAATGAATTGATCTTTGGAACAGCGAAGACAGCCTTGAACAAAATGGACGCACAAAGAGCTCAAGACGTGATGGAGGCAGCTCCCAGGACGAGCTCCACAAGGGCGTTCCTCCAGGTGTCTTTAGAGCAGAGTGTGCCCGGAGTGTCGAGTGTGTCATTAGTGTGATTATATATACTTATGTGAAGACACAGTTGTACCATAAATGCTGCCACGCTTCTGAAAATAATAGGAAAACTTCTCCAAGGGGGTGAGCAAGCCAACACACAAAGGACGAGGAGCCTGGACTCACAATGGGGTAATAAATGGAAACTTGCCGCACAAAGAAAAATCGGTGTTTTAATTCGTCAGAAAATTACTGACTGGCAAGGGGCGCTTTGTACTACAGTTCCCCTTTCAGAGTGTGAAGTTTCTGTAAAAGAGAAAGAACCTGTGTTTACTGTCTCTGCTGAAACAGAGTCCCGTGAAAACAACGGGGACCCACATGGGGTTCACAGACCGGTCAACGTGTTGCAGTGCCGCACGGGCCCTTGTGGAAACAATTAGTTGCCACCGACGTCTGCCATGTGGCTGCCGCAGGCGGCTTCTTCACATACATTGGAGGTTGACAAGATCTCTAATTAGTTTCTGTGCTCACCAGAGCTTCACATCTCCCTGCGCCACCTCTAGAGTGAAGGGGTAGCTTGTTTTATCCTCTTCAAGTAACTCCGTAAAAGGAAACACCAGCGCAGAGAGAGCTAGAGACGTCAGCAGAACATAGAGCCACTGTGAGAAAGCCGACCGGCAAAGCAGCCAAGATTTCGTGGTGGCAGTGATGTGATGATGATGGCGGCGATGATGATGGTGACGGTGATGATGATGATGGCGGTGATGTTGGTGGTGATGGTGATGATGATGATGGTGATGGTGATGATGGTGATCATGATGGTGGTGATGATGGTGGTGATGGTGATGATGATGATGGTGATGGTGATGGTGGCGGTGATGATGGTGATGGTGGTGATGCCGGTGATGGTGATGATGATAGTGGTGATGATGGTGATGGTGGTGATGGTGATGATGGTGGTGACGATGGTGATGGTGGTGATGGTGATGATGGTGATCATGATGGTGGTGATGATGGTGATGATGGTGATGATGATGATGGCGGTGATGCTGGTGATGGTGGTGATGCCGGTGATGGTGATGATGGTGGTGACGGTGGTGATGATGGTGATGGTGATGATAGTGGCGATAATGGTGGTGGTGGTGATGATGATGATGATGATGATGGTGATGATGATGGTGGTGGTGGTGGTGATGATGGTGGTGATGGTGGTGATGGTGATGGTGATGGTGATAGTGGTGATGATGGTGGTGATGATGGTGATGGTGATGGTGATAATGATGGTGGTGATGATAGTGGCGATAATGGTGATGGTGGTGGTGATGGTGGTGGTGATGGTGATGGTGATGATGGTGGTGATGATGGTGGTGATGACGATGGCAGTGATGAGGATGGTGACGTTAATATGACAGCGAGGGTGGCAGTGAAGAGTAAAGCGAGGTTAGCCAAACTGGCTTCTTGTCCATTTGTCCCCTCAATAGTCTGCGCCCTTCGCCTGCACACTTCTTGGCCCCAGCTCCCCCCGCCCCTTCCCTGCACCTCCTGCCTCTGAGCCCTGGCCATCGCTGTGCTCCGTCCATCCTGGACTG
>NW_011888899.1:2503754-2504143 GCF_000151845.1 Pteropus vampyrus
GTTACCAACCCCAACACAGAGCAAAGGTGCATCTGTATGCACCTGTGTCTCCATCCTCACGGTGAAAGCTGAATGCCGTATCACCCCTCCCTCGGTCCCCCCAATTTTATGCAAGATATTTTAAAGGGAATATTAGCAATCTCAGAGCAAATTAGATTAAAACACCCCAAATCCTTAAGTCTGGAATTTCAAGCATATCAGTGAGGACGGCCCCCTCTGCTTTTCCCGCAATTAAAAAGAGGTATTAAGGAAAGCAGCACTTTTCAGGCTTTATCTCTTAATTGGCAGTCGGGCAGGGTTAATGAACTACATCCGTTCACTGAAAAATAACATACTGGCTGTCGGAACCTGAGCGGCGGCACCGGGAAGGGCCCGCCAGAGAAGGTCTT
>NW_011888899.1:2504261-2504620 GCF_000151845.1 Pteropus vampyrus
GGATACATGCCGAAGGGGAGGAACGGACATGGGCGACGTCACAGATGCGGGGTGCTGAGGGGCATCTTGGAGGCATGGGGACCCCACCATCACCCAGTTTTTATATTCTCAGATGTCTTCCTGTTGTTTTTTTTTTGAAGAACCTTTTTCTCTCTGGGGCAGACGGAGTCCCGGACTTCGGCACGTGTGTGCCTTCCGAGACCGTGGCGAGCACTTGTCAGAAACCACCCCTGCGACCCTCGCACCACCAGGCCGTGAGCTGCCGAAGGTCCCACCACGGCGCCAAGCCCGCGCTGACGCGAGGGCCCGCAGGGGCCTCCACCGAGGGGTGTCACTCCCAGAAGCCACCTGCAGAGGGT
>NW_011888899.1:2506004-2507473 GCF_000151845.1 Pteropus vampyrus
CGGAAGTCCGCTCGACACAAAGCACCGCCGTCCAGCCGGGAGATCCCGGGCAGAGGCCGCTGCGCGCTCAGGCAGCGCTTCCCCCCAAAAGTGCCAGGCCGGGGCTGAGACCCGGCCCCCAGACTGTGCTCGGACCGTAAGAATCAAAGTCGCCTGCCATCCAGGAGTCAGAGTCTCCCATGGGTCCCCGATCGGCCGAGATGAGGACAGAGACTGCAGAGCTGCTCGCCCCGCCCCGGGGGTGGGGGAGGCTGAAGGTCCAGTGACAAGTCCCATCCTGAGTCACAGCAGCAGGCGCCCAACAGGCAGGAGAGGCTTTATTCAAGACCATTGTGACAGGGGAGAGCGATTGAACTTGGCTCTGAAGCAGAATGGGGGCCGGTTCTGGCGCTGAGGTGAGCTCGTGGGAAGGTGCGGGTTGTAGGGGGTGGTCACCGCCATCAGGCCATCTGTGTTGGCCAATGGTCACGCTCGGAGTTAGGCTCCACCGCCTGGCAGACCAGAGGGAGGCAGGCTGTCTCCTTCTGCGATTCTTTTGGAAAGGGCGGCCCCCAGGTGTTGGATTCTTTCCGAAAGGGTGGCCCCAGGTGTTCCCTCATTCCTGGTCTGCAGAAGATTCGGAAGATTTGCATCTCAGAGAAGAAGTTATGATAGCAAGTTTTCTAAAGCACACGCACGTACTACCAAAAGGGAGGTCAAGGGCCCACGGTCGGGAAGAAAGCTGCCGCAGGTTTGGTCAGGCAGAGGGGGACGCGCTGCCGTCCCCGTCCACAGGGAAATGGTGACCCCAGACTGTGCTGCGCCCCCGACCCCGAGCCCGTGGCGGCCAGTTTCTCGGCGTAACTCACCCGAGCGATGCCGGCGCCACCCACGAGCTTCTGGTTAAGGCGACAGGGTCCGTGGGCCGCCGCGGCTGCTTCCCATAGAGCTCTGGGATACGTCTCTGGGGGAGACTCAGTATTGTCTTTCCAAACAAAACTGGGGGCCTGATCGGTTTGGAGAGAAAATGCCAGAAGGACGGGGGCCGGGCTGCAGTCGGCTGGAGTGAAGTGGCAGTAAATGGGCACCAGAACGTGACTTTTTTTTCACAGAAAGCCCCACTGAGTTAGCTTCCAGGTGTACTTGTGGACGTGACCTTGCCGACCTGTCCTCGGGATCCGGGTGGAGCATGGGGAGTGTCTGGTGGCCGTCCCAGGCCATTGTAGGTCGTCGAAGGAGAGACATGAATGGCGCCCCTGAATTTAGTTGAGACATGGTGATCCAGTGTCGGGCTGTTGAGCAGAACATCCTCTGCGCTGCCACTTCCGAGGGCCTGGCCTGACGGTGGGCCAGGACCTCGCTTTGCTTTTGCACACGGCACTTTGTCCCTGAGTACTGTGTAATACCAGGGAAGGTTAATTGATTTGGGCAGTTTTGGTCACAAATGGCTTCCCTGGATCCCAGGGTCGAGGGTAGAGCAGCCAGCTGGA
>NW_011888899.1:2507523-2512536 GCF_000151845.1 Pteropus vampyrus
CTGTGTAATACCAGGGAAGGTTAATTGATTTGGGCAGTTTTGGTCACAAATGGCTTCCCTGGATCCCAGGGTCGAGGGTAGAGCAGCCAGCTGGACCACGATGTCTCTGGGATGCGGCTTTATTAATAGCCCGATAACTAACTCGGATGCATCTGCCGTCCTTGGGGTGAGAACCCGTTCGGTCTTTGTGCTCACGGAGCCCACGGCCCCTCCCGAGCACAGCGGACACTCATGCCAGGATCCGCCGGCGGTGGACGGATGGGCTCACCACCACCCTGGACGCAGAGCTGTTATCAAACTAATTTTCACTGAGAACAAAGACGCTGGCTTCAAAGCTGGGAGCCCAGCGAGGAGAACGGCCCTTTTTTCAGGTCATGCATTTTACATTTTCCTCGTTTAATAAGCTAAAAGTCTGAAAACGTTGAATTTGGATCCTTTATTAAGCAGGTCCTACGAGTGCACACGGGCCTTCAAAAAATGCGTGTGAGTTTTTTATGCGTGCACATTTAAAAGATGCGTTTGAATGCCCCGGTGACCGTCAGCGGGGCCTTTGATCAGGCAGGTAGAGGGCTGGGAGGGGCCGTGTCTGGCGTAGTTGCCGGTCCCTCTGGGAACGAGGAAGAGGTCTGTCGGAGAATTTGCTGGAGAGTCTGCGGTTTGATTATATAAGGATAGCTAACCTGCCGCTTCCAATTTTTATCAGATCATCCAGGTAGAGTGAGGTTTCTGCTGGAATTATGCATTAAAACTTCCAGGGAAAGGGGGTGTCAGGGAGGAGACCTTTGCTCAGACCCCCCTGTATTCTCTCTCGGTACAAACACGCTGAATATTTTCCAGCCGAAGGTGCTTCACTCGTGACAGTGAGGATGTCCTTGTAGTGCCTTAAACACCACGATCCTCGGCGTCATGTGCCTCTGCTTGACGTGCCACGTGGCACATGTCTGCATCTACACACGTGAAGACCTTACGTAGAGACGGCGAACCCTGTGGGACGGGCGCTGTTCCTTGGTGGGCCTGGTTTTCTGAGCTGTCCTCGGTGATGAAGTTAATGGCTAGACTCTAATTTTGTACGTTTACCTCCAACATTCTGTTTTGCCGGTCCTTGAAAATTTTGGACTTGATTTATTCATTTGTGGGCGAGTCTCATGCTTGCAACGGTTTTGACCCTGGGGGTTTGTTGGAAACTGTAAGCCACAATGACAGATTCTCAAGCTCGGTGCACTCATTTGTAGGGTATAAAATATGGCCCTTTTGCTTTAGGGGAAAGATAAATTTGGACTTCTCTCTGCTCTCCATAGGCCAGTTTCCCAGTTGCTTTGCTTGTCAGTTCACGGATGGAGAAGCATCTTGTGTCTTGTTCGGGATGGCAAAGAAATAGGATCAGATCCTCCCTTAGGGCCGTCTTTAATTTTGAGAGAGTGTCAGATCTAGCCCAGCACATGGGTCACGTGTCATGTGCCCCGTCCACCGAAGGAGACATCAATTTCCATTCAGTTCTCTCTGCGGCCACCTCCTGAAGCCACAACAACCGCCGATGAAAAATGCAGAGATCTTGTCAGACATTTGCAAAGAACCCAGCAGGGTCTCTATTCACAGAAGCCCAAACATCAGACGATTTGATTCAAAGGGTTTTTTTTTTTTTTTTAAGATCCTCTCCAGATGTTTGACAATATGTTAACACAGCTGGATTATCTTTACCAAAATAGTGGATTTCGCGGCTGTCCTGTTAGATCATGTTTCTTCCCCGTGCTCTCTTTTTAATATGGTGAGGAAGGGAACGAGCTAGACTGGATTGTCATGAAACTCGTGAGTCGAAGAAGCAGTGCACATCACATGACTCAGTGTCACCCGGGAATCACTGTCCAGGACCAAAAGACTGTGTCACGAATGGAAGAGAGCCGCGGCCTGATCGTGGTGACGACGAGCCGGGAATCCTGCGCTAGTCAGCTCTCCAGACGGCTGAGTCAGCCCCGTCGTTTCTTCGTAGTTGCTGAGAACGTTTACTCGAGTCTGGAATTCCCGTCTGCATCTTCATTGTCCACCTCGGCCTTGCTGTTCTCAGCGATCTGAATGCTATTTGCCGTTCCGTGAGGGCTGACCGTGCCGGGTTAAACCCCCGCAGACGTCACTGCAGCCGGTCCTCGTCCTTGGCCCACAGGGACATCACAGTCGCATTCAGTGCCTGGACGAGGACGTGGCCTCAGGAAAGCGGGGGTCCTTCCCAGGGTGCCTTTCTCTTTACAGAGCCGTGGAAGCCCCCAGCAGCCTCCCTAAATCAAGCCCCAGCGAGCTGGTAAAGACCAACAGAGCCTCTGAGGAATTTGACCTTGACGCCTGCCGAGCGGGTACTGCGTGCGGGGTTCCATGTGTGCTGGTTGTCTTCGAGAGCTTACGTGTGAGCCCAGGTCCTCAGCCCTTCCAGCTCCTCCGGGACTCGGTGGCCATCTGTGAACCGCGTCTAGAATGGGATGAGAGCGACATCCCCTCCCCGCCCGCCCTGCGGCGACCCCGCTGGGAACAGGAAGCCTTCTGGGGCCGAGCCTGCCCCGGAGCCCCCACGCCTGTGGTTCGTGAGGAGTTAGACACCTGCGAAGTTAGAGGGTCCGGTCTGCAGACCGCCCTCCCGTGCGACACCGCCAGAGTTCAGGGTGCCCAGAACGCCCCTCGCCGTGACGACCCACCAGAGGGATTCGACTCGCTAACACCAGTCACGCCGATGGTTACGGTTTGTCACAGCGAAAGGACACAGCGTCCCGCAGTCCAGGGCGAGGGCTCCCGGGTGGCGTCGGGGTCCCCAGCGACAGCACGCCACGTGTCTGCCTGTCCGGTCGCAGGCAGCACGCTGTTTTCTCCGACCTCACGTCCTCATTTCCAGAAATAACCCATTTAACTCACACGTCCACCGACCGGCCCCATAACTTAAGTCCTCGGCAGAAAGTTGGATTTCCGGTTCCTTTAGCAGGTCGCGTCCAGTGCCCGGTTCTGTGTCCTGGTGACCAGCGTCCTTGCGGGGAATAAGCTCACCGCGTCTGTACGGTTGTGTTCACGCAGCTTCAACGAGGCGGCGGGCGCGGAGGCGGACACGTGCGCGCAGCACACACCGCACGCGCCTCCTGTCACATCCGTGCCCCGGGCGCCGAACGCGGTTCCGGGACGGGCCGCGCACGCCCAGCGCCGGCTCGTCTTCCTCCTCGCCTCGTCCATCCCGCCGCGTTCACGTTCTCACGGTGCCGCCTGCAGATCCTGCCGTGGGAAGCAGCACAGAACACCGGCCCCTGGAAAGGTCCGGGCTGTTTCGCCGAGGGTCACGGACGATGCATCTGAAACTTCCTCCCTTTTCTGGAGTTTTTGAAGACCGGCACCTGGCGAGGGCTGTTGGCTTTTCTTTTCATGCGAGAGTCGGTTCTTGGTGTTTCTCCACACAAAGCAGCACAGCCCCTCCGGGGTCGTAATATCATCGCTTCACGCGGGTCGGGAGAGATGCCGCGTGCTTTTGGGTTATTAGGGTGCCTCCTCTTATCAAGGGCAGGAAGAGAGATGAGATTGATAATCACGGCGCCCCGGGGGGCTGGCGAAGCAATCAAACCCTCTCTCCGAGACGTAATGATGATTGCTTTCAGCGTTCCGTTTCCTGGAAATAGTCTTGCCTTTTTTTTTTTTTTTCTCTTTTGATTTTTTCTATACTGCCTGGGCATTTTCTATGTCTTATTAAGAAACTTCCTGCTGTGGCAGGGGCTCCCCGCGAACGCTGTAGAGCCGTCTGGCTTTCTGCCTCGGATTAGATGTTACAGCACGACCTAGCCTTCCAAAACATTGCAGCGGGAGAGCACGCTTCAGGGCTGGCTTTAAACGTGGGGTTTTTTCATTGCCATGTTAGAAACTTGCTTCCCAGTAGAATTTATTTCCAGTATCTCTGAAAATCCTAAAATATGCATGACAAATCAAGCCCGAGCAGCCTCGCCCGGTTCACTCCTGATCCGTGACGCCTCGTGATGAGAGCAGTTTCACGTGATTAATGAGGCGCTTTCTTAGAGAAGCCCGCGGTGTGCCGACCCGCTACGGAATTCGCCGTGTGAAGGGGATGCATGTGCCGTGAAGCCGCATGTCGCACAGCCGCTGTTTCCCCGGATCCCTTCGAGCACGGCGCCGGGAAGCCCCAGAGAAACTGCGCGATGGCTGCTGACTCCAAATCTGGAGCGAGAGCTCCGCTGACCGCAGGGGCGGGATTTCGAGCGCCTTCTACCCCCAGCCGCCGGCCTCCTAGAGTCAGTCGCCAGAAAACACTGCCCAGAGCCGCGGGTGCTCTGAACTGCCCCCCTCCAAGGCCCTTGCTTTCCTCCCCGTGGAGTTTGCTTCTCCCCTCCAGCCGTGGGCGCCGAGCGGGCGGGACTCAGCTCCGGGGGTCTCGCGAGCCCTCGCCCCAGCCTCTGCGGCGTCCGTGTTCGGGGGCCGCTCTGGACAGCGCCGGGGAGATGGACCGCGACGTGTCGGGGCGCTCGCTGTGCGGGTGCTCGCTCTTCCTTCGGCGATGTGGTTTCGCGTCTGTCGTGGACCCAGACGCGATCCCAGGTGATGCCGGCGTCGGCAGCCCCGGGCACGGTCTGGGCGAGAGCGCGCTTTCAGAGGCAGAGGGGACCTGTGCAGCCAGCACTGGAGCAATGACTCTGCTCGCGACGGTCACGGAAAGACGCTTCGGGTGTGCGCTGGCTCTGGTGAGCGGGGAGCCTCGCGGGTCTCCGCTGGAATATTATCAGAGTTAAAGGCCGGCCACGCTAGCTATAAGTTTGACTCCACTTTTCACATTTCGTTGGCGTTTCTTTGAGTTCTTTTTCCACTGACAGTGGGTTAGTTTCGGTCCTGTGCTCAGCCCTGAAGTAGAAAAAGCCCCAGGCCAGTGGGGAGGTGTGGGTCGTGGACTCAGGGAAGACAGAGTCAGAATTGACGGAACATCCACTGCCTGCCAGCCCGATCCGGAAGCGTGTGTGTGTCTGTGGGTCTGCATTCTGAACATAC
>NW_011888899.1:2512586-2516539 GCF_000151845.1 Pteropus vampyrus
CGAAGTTAGAGGGTCCGGTCTGCAGACCGCCCTCCCGTGCGACACCGCCAGAGTTCAGGGTGCCCAGAACGCCCCTCGCCGTGACGACCCACCAGAGGGATTCGACTCGCTAACACCAGTCACGCCGATGGTTACGGTTTGTCACAGCGAAAGGACACAGCGTCCCGCAGTCCAGGGCGAGGGCTCCCGGGTGGCGTCGGGGTCCCCAGCGACAGCACGCCACGTGTCTGCCTGTCCGGTCGCAGGCAGCACGCTGTTTTCTCCGACCTCACGTCCTCATTTCCAGAAATAACCCATTTAACTCACACATCCACCGACCGGCCCCATAACTTAACTCCTCGGCAGAAAGTTGGATTTCCGGTTCCTTTAGCAGGTCGCATCCAGTGCCCGGTTCTGTGTCCTGGTGACCAGCGTCCTTGCGGGGAATAAGCTCACCGCGTCTGTACGGTTGTGTTCACACAGCTTCAACGAGGCGGCGGGCGCGGAGGCGGACACGTGCGCGCAGCACACACCGCACGCGCCTCCTGTCACATCCATGCCCTGGGCGCCGAACGCGGTTCCGGGACGGGCCGCGCACGCCCAGCGCCGGCTCGGCTTCCTCCTCGCCTCGTCCATCCCGCCGCGTTCACGTTCTCACGGTGCCGCCTGCAGATCCTGCCGTGGGAAGCAGCACAGAACACCGGCCCCTGGAAAGGTCCGGGCTGTTTCGCCGAGGGTCACGGACGATGCATCTGAAACTTCCTCCCTTTTCTGGAGTTTTTGAAGACCGGCACCTGGCGAGGGCTGTTGGCTTTTCTTTTCATGCGAGAGTCGGTTCTTGGTGTTTCTCCACACAAAGCAGCACAGCCCCTCCGGGGTCGTAATATCATCGCTTCACGCGGGTCGGGAGAGATGCCGCGTGCTTTTGGGTTATTAGGGTGCCTCCTCTTATCAAGGGCAGGAAGAGAGATGAGATTGATAATCACGGCGCCCCGGGGGGCTGGCGAAGCAATCAAACCCTCTCTCCGAGACGTAATGATGATTGCTTTCAGCGTTCCGTTTCCTGGAAATAGTCTTGCCTTTTTTTTTTTTTTTCTCTTTTGATTTTTTCTATACTGCCTGGGCATTTTCTATGTCTTATTAAGAAACTTCCTGCTGTGGCAGGGGCTCCCCGCGAACGCTGTAGAGCCGTCTGGCTTTCTGCCTCGGATTAGATGTTACAGCACGACCTAGCCTTCCAAAACATTGCAGCGGGAGAGCACGCTTCAGGGCTGGCTTTAAACGTGGGGTTTTTTCATTGCCATGTTAGAAACTTGCTTCCCAGTAGAATTTATTTCCAGTATCTCTGAAAATCCTGAAATATGCATGACAAATCAAGCCCGAGCAGCCTCGCCCGGTTCACTCCTGATCCGTGACGCCTCGTGATGAGAGCAGTTTCACGTAATTAATGAGGCGCTTTCTTAGAGAAGCCCGCGGTGTGCCGACCCGCTACGGAATTCGCCGTGTGAAGGGGATGCATGTGCCGTGAAGCCGCATGTCGCACAGCCGCTGTTTCCCCGGATCCCTTCGAGCACGGCGCCGGAAAGCCCCAGAGAAACTGCGCGATGGCTGCTGACTCCACATGTGGAGCAAGAGCTCCGCTGACCGCAGGGGCGGGATTTCGAGCGCCTTCTACCCCCAGCCGCCGGCCTCCTAGAGTCAGTCGCCAGAAAACACTGCCCAGAGCCGCGGGTGCTCTGAACTGCCCCCCTCCAAGGCCCTTGCTTTCCTCCCTGTGGAGTTTGCTTCTCCCCTCCAGCCGTGGGCGCCGAGCGGGCGGGACTCGGCTCCGGGGGTCACGCGAGCCCTCGCCCCAGCCTCTGCGGCGTCCGTGTTCGGGGGCCGCTCTGGACAGCGCCGGGGAGATGGACCGCGACGTGTCGGGGCGCTCGCTGTGCGGGTGCTCGCTCTTCCTTCGGCGATGTGGTTTCGCGTCTGTCGTGGACCCAGACGCGATCCCAGGTGATGCCGGCGTCGGCAGCCCCGGGCACGGTCTGGGCGAGAGCGCGCTTTCAGAGGCAGAGGGGACCTGTGCAGCCACCACTGGAGCAATGACTCTGCTCGTGACGGTCACGGAAAGACGCTTCGGGTGTGCGCTGGCTCTGGTGAGCGGGGAGCCTCGCGGGTCTCCGCTGGAATATTATCAGAGTTAAAGGCCGGCCACGCTAGCTATAAGTTTGACTCCACTTTTCACATTTCGTTGGCGTTTCTTTGAGTTCTTTTTCCACCGACAGTGGGTTAGTTTCGGTCCTGTGCTCAGCCCTGAAGTAGAAAAAGCCCCAGGCCAGTGGGGAGGTGTGGGTCGTGGACTCAGGGAAGACAGAGTCAGAATTGACGGAACATCCACTGCCTGCCAGCCCGATCCGGAAGCGTGTGTGTGTCTGTGGGTCTGCATTCTGAACATACCGGTGTGTATGCACATAGTTTTCTAAACATATAGACTCAACACATTCGTGCATGTGTACATGTTTACACGCATACAAACTGAATCCTCACAGCCACGCGCTGGGGTAGGTTCTGTCTCCATCTCCCGTCGGTAACCGAGGAAACCGAGGCTCAGAGACGAAGTAACTCAGCCTGCGAGACACAGGTCAGGAGAGGAGGCCAGCTCTGCTCGAACGCGGCCCCGGAGGGCCCTGCGCAGCCAAAGACCCTGAATCAGCCATCACGCAGGGTGGGACCGGCCAACGAGCTACAGACTCTCGTGTACGTTTGGAAGCTTTTTTGAAACAAAGCAAATCTTTTAGAATGTGGCGGAAGGGACGTGATGGGAGATACGGTCGGGTCTGCCCAGGGGCGCTGGCGGGGTCACGGCCAGGGCCGTGAGATGGGGCCATGGGCCCTGTGCGGTCTGGGGCACAGAGCTCGCCGGGGGTGCTAAGAGGATCCGCGTTCAGGTCGAGAAGGCCCGAGGACCAGGGAGGCCAGCGGGGACGGCGAAGGCACGACCACTGGCTCTGCAGGCGGCATCGCAGGACAGAGGACGGAGCGCGGGGACAGGCTCCTGGCTCCCTCCTCCCCTGCCAAGGCCCGGGGAGAGCTGGGAGCGGCCAGCCCCGTGCGCCGCTGTCCGGGGCAGACGGGCCAGTGCAGCGCAGGGGCAGCGAGGATCTCCGGCCGCATCCATCAAAATTGCTTAGTTAGGACAATGGGGATGCGGGACGCACACCACGGGGTGCCGGGAGAACGTGCCCCGGGCTTGCTGGGAGCGGGGAAACGGGACCGTGCCGGAGGACAGCTGTGGGAGGGACCGGGCTTGCAAGATGGTGAGCCTGTGCCCAGGAGGACGGGGCCTGGGCCGCCGAAGGAGTGAGTGTGCGTCAAGGACGGGGTTCGCGAAGCCGGGTGAGATCTGTGAAGCCAGACGGGGTCCTCGAAGCCAGACGGGATGAGAACGGGGAAAACCAACTCTGTCCAGAGGCTGGCGGACAGCAGGGGGCGGCAGGTGATGGCCGAGGTGCTCGGGGTGGGAACCAACCTAGCGAGAGAACTCACGCCTCACACCGGGCGAGACCCCAATCCCACCTGCGCTCATCTCGGACCCTAGACCTGCCCCGCCCAGCACGTAGCCACCAGCCACACGTGGCTCTGTAAATTTAAATTAACAAATATGGAATGCACCGAGCGGTCAGTCCCTCAGTCACATCAGCCACACTTCAGATGCTTCATACCCACATGTGGCCAGCGGCTGCTGCATCGCACGGGGCCGTCCCCATCACCCGGACGCTCTACTGGACATCAGGAGAGCCCGTGCCCTTTCACTTCTCACTAGCCTCCAAAGGGATGGCGCTGGAGAGAGGCGTGGGGACAATAGTCACACTCGATGCCCTTCGACCGGGAAAAAGTGTCCAACATAAAAGCAGGGCTTCCAGCCCTCACGCTGCTTGGCGTTCGCCTGAGGAGGTGACCACTCGTGTCCACACACAGACCCGCGC
>NW_011888899.1:2518539-2524220 GCF_000151845.1 Pteropus vampyrus
GCACGGTCGCAGGCTCCCCCGTCTCCGAAGCTCCCTGCCACCTGCGCTCTCGTGCGGCTGAGTTTACAACTCAGTGCGCGTCGGTCTCGGGTGCAGAAATTTCTGTAGCGGGTGCGCAGGGCTGGAGTAAGCCCCACGCTCATTGCTCCGTGGAGTGCGCCCCCCACCCACTCACCGGAGCACGAGCCTCAGCGAAATCCCCGCGGCCGCGAGCGCCAGTGCGGAGCACGTCCGGGTCCAGAACATAACCGCCGTGCCGGAGGGGCCACGGTGCATCTCTCCTCGCTCCTGCGCGTCCCCGCGCGTGGCAGAGGACGTCAGGACAGATGAGGACCCACCTGCTGGCACGGCGGTTTCCAGACACGGCGACGCGCTCGTGCGCTTGTGCCCGTGACATCGGGAGATGTCTTTTCCGCGGCCCCGTACGTACCCACGGCTTCGATTCTCGTCCGGGGTGGCTTTTTGTTCCTCCCTCGCTTCTCCCTTCGCGATTCGGCCGGCCGGTGGCGGGCAGAGGTCCTTGGCCTCCTTTGTCAGGAACACGTGCCGGCTGCTGCCCTGGGCCCTGTGGCTCCTGCCCTTTCCGGCTCTGAAATTCCCCGCGCCCGCCGCCTTGGCGACGAGACGCAGATTAACACGCGAAGGCTTCTGCCGGGCCCGAGAACGCGGGGGCTGGAACGCGTCTGTGCCGCTCTCCCTGAGCGTCTGTGCGTGCGCGTCTGCAGTTCGTGCTTCTCTGATTCACAAGGTGACGTTTATGAGAACAATGGATCCGTCCGAACTGCGGATCAAAGTGGCTTTAGCGCATTCTGGCGGCGGGAGGGGCGCTATGACAAACATCCCTCCCGGGCCCCAAGTTCCGTGCGCAGGGAGCTCCGTGGTCACCACTAGATTTTGCCTCCCCTGGATCTGCCCCACCCCTCTGCTGACGGGGCCTGGCTGTCGCTGAGCTGACCGCCCCTATGCGGCCGGGTGCTGGGGGCAGCCGTGTGACTCAGAGCCGGGCGGCACTCATCGCCCTGGCCACCGCGGTCTGTGTAGACGGGCCGTGGCCCACAGGCTTGGTTTACATGCCGCGCACCTCCCCACGGCCACCTGGGGCAGGTCATGACGTGGCCCACGGGCTTGGTTTACATGCCGCGCACCTCCCCACGGCCACCTGAGGCAGGTCACGCCATCGTTATCCGTGTTTGCAGGGAGGAGACTGAGGCCGGGCTTAGACGTCCGGCTGTCCAGCCTCCAGATCTGCGCTCAGCACCACCGCGACGAGCTGGCCCAGACACGCCCTCTGCCACCGTGTGTACTTTTGCGAGAAAGAAGGCGGCTTCTCTCTTCTGGAGCTGCCGGGGGCCGGCCGGGCGGCGAGGCCGCTGACAGGGACGAGGGGAGCTTGACCCCTGGCTGACTGTCCAACTGAATCGTTTGAGCCCGGGTCTCGCTGTGCCTTAAGGGAGCAGGACTCGCAGCCGTGACCTCCTCCTCCGGCGTGAACTGCCCTGTGGCCTCCCACCCAACTGCCCCGCTGTAGCCTAATCGCCAAGCTCGGCACCGTGGGCCTCGCCCGCCCCTTGAGACCTCCGCGCCCACCTTGCCGAGTGCGTGCAGAGATGCTCCGGGAGCTCTCCTCACCCCGTACCCAGCCTTGGCTGTGACCTCGGCGCTTCTCCCTCCGTGGGATGGGCGTGGCCAGGCCGCCTGCTTTGACCTGCGGTACATGGGTGCAGGTCCTACGAGCTGAGGCACGGGCGGGGCCTGGGCGCTGGGCGGCCGTTGTGACCGCAGTTGGAGCCTGAGACCGGGGAGTGGAGGGCCCCTGGGCGGGGAGAGGCCTCGGGAGGGAGAAGCAGGCACCCCGCCAGCGCCTCCTGAGGGATGCCCATCACCGAGCCACACATGCCTGGCGGCTTCCAGGGGACCCAGGCCGGACGTGCCAAAGGACCGTCCAGCTGAGCTCAGTCCAAACCGCTGGCCTCAGAAGCATGGCGTCCGGGCGTCGGGAGCCGCCGGCGCGGACGGGAACATCGGTGCTCGTGATCCTGCCGGGCTTTCTCGCTCCCCTTCCGCCGTTCTGAAGCCCTGGTCCTCTCACCGATGGCCGCCCGCGGAGACAGCCCTCCTCCGGCCCGCTCCGCGGCCCACACCCGCCCTTGGCTCTTTCCCCTTCTCCACTGTGGACGCACCGTCCCGACAGACTTCACGCCGCCGACCTCGTGGGCCAGGGGCCTGCAGGTCCTCCTGCACTCGGGGACGCGGGGCGCAGTGCCGGACGGCACCCGAGGTCCCGGAGTCCGGTCACCCTGCCGCCCCAGACTTGTCGTGCAGCACGCCCCCGCTTCCGCCTCCCCAAATTAAAAAACTCGCCACACGTGTCCCCATGTTCCATTCTGTCGCCCTAATAGCTCCTTCTTGAAGTCGGGCGCCCCGCGTCCCCCCCCAGAGGCCCACCTCAGCGCCCCTCGCTCCCGGCAGCGCCGCGGGGCTGCCCTGCTGCTCCAGGCGCTCGGGCCAGTGTCCACGCTGAGCGGGGTCCCGTGCCACCCGTCCAGCCCGCTCGCCTCGTCAGCGGCAGTTCATCTTCGGCCGGCTTGTCACCTTGGCTGCTTAGCCGCCTCTGGCCTCCGGTCCTTCCATCGCCGTACTGGGTGACAGGCGGCCCGAGAGCCGGGCCGGCCCTGCCGTGGTGCATCCGCGGTGACTGGTCCCTGGGCTCGGACGCCCGTCGGGGAAGGCGTTCGCCTCTTCCCATCGGACCCGTAGCAGCCGCTGGGGCCGGGACCGTTATGACCCGTGCGCCTGAAGCACAGACAGGGCGAGTGGCTGGCCCGGTAGCAGAGCTGGGATTTGAACCCGGGTCATGCGGGGCGGAGCCAGCCCCTGACCGCTGGCCCGCACTGCCGCCACGGGCGCGTTTCCGTCTCATCGGCCTTCAGTGCCGACCTGAGGAGATCAGAGCATCGCCTGGTCCCTGACTTCGCCTGGGACGGAGAAGAGGGACTGCTGGACGCGCCTCTGAACCGAGGCTGAAGAAACCGCGCGATAGACCAGCTCCCCGCGAAGGAATAGGGATCCCGCCCCTTTCCGGCAGGCGGGTTCTCCACGAAGTGAGCTGGCGGCCGCTCTTCACCCTGACGATTTGGGCAAAAGACTTGGGTTCTTCAGAATCGACGCCGGCGCCCTGTCCGCCGTGGGGTGTGGACGGCGGCCGCACGCTTCTAACGATCTTTCTGATAGAGAACTGAATTCAGTTTACGTTTTAGATGTAATTATCGGGCGACGGGGATCCTGCCACTTTTTTTCACCCCACTCTCTGGGGCTCCCCTCTGGCTGGACTTGGGGTGGCTCCGTGGGTCACAGCACCTCCCCCTCGTAGGACGTCCCACGGTACGAAAGGAAGTCGCAGGTCAGCCCCCGCAGGACTGTCATAGATGATGGGTCCGGTCAGCCAACGTGCACCGAGCCCGTCCCCTCTGCCGGGGACGCTGTTAGGTCCTCAGCTGTCCAGCCGGAGGACACTGACCCCAGACTTCACAGAGTGGCCACAGCCGGCAGAGACCACGGCGACGGGCTGCCAGCGATGGCCCAGGCGTGAGCTGGGCGTGTGCGCAGTGAGGGCCAGCAGGAAGGCCGTCGGCCACTTGCACGGCGTCTCAGGAAAGCTCCTTGGCGGCATCGAGCAAGGCCGCTCCTGCCTCTTGCAGATAGAGGGGTGACTACGGAACGACTGGGCTGGGGGCCGGACAGCCGTCCTCACCCCGGCGCCCGCCGGACCCTGCTGCTCCCACTGCTCGCCACGCCCGGGTTTCGGGCCCCATCGTGGCCGCTGCGGCAGCCACCGAATGTCCTCCCGCTCGGCGCTGGGCTCGGTCCTTCTCTGTGCACCTCCGAGCGGGCGGGACCCACAGGGTAAAGCGACAGGCACTTCCTCTCCCTCGAGTTCAGACCGTGAAGCGAGGACGCGGCAGCCCCCTAAGTGCCACCGCGGCTTCAGCGTGCCAGAGCCGGGCCCCGGCTCTCCGCCGAGCAGAGACCGGGCCACGTTCGTCTCCGTGGTGAGCGATGCCCTTTTAGTTTTTTGCCCATTTCTGAGATGTTCTGAACCAGAACAGAAAAATCCACAAAACGCACATCCTGTCACGGCCCCGGGGGCACTCGGGGCCTCGGCCGCGTTGGCTGGGAGGGCGGCGGGGTGCAGAGCGGGCTCAGGGGCTCGGGACGGGAGAGCCGCACGGGGAGGGCCTACTTGGCTCTGTCGGGCTGAGAAATGACGAGCTGAGGTCAGCTCTTCCGAGAGGCGGACCTGAGGATCCGTACGTCTTCAGGCCGCGTCACAGGCTCGGCGTCCGTCCTTTGCAGCTAGCGTGTAGAGGGAGTGCGGTCCCGTCGGTGACTCTGGGGGAGAGGGTAGTCGGGTCGGGGGGACGGCCATTCGGTGCGGGGATTCTCCGCAGGCAGCTCCGGCGACGGCTGCCAGTCTTCACCCAGCGTGAGCGAGGGCGGTCGGCGTTTTCAAGAAGGGGAGGGACCCTCGCTCCCTGTCCCCTCGGTCCTGGCTGTGACCTTCCACAGAGAGAGGGGACATGAGTCTCACAGTAGCCGTCACAGGGACCCAGACTCTCTTCATGGAACGGAACTGTGTTGAATTTCTCACGAGTGCGTTGCAAATCAGTTGCCTCTGCAAGCAACTCGGGTTCACAGGGTCCCCGCGGGAGGAGCCTTCCAAGGAGCGTTGGCCAAAAGACGTCCCGCCGGGTGACTGCTTCGTGACCGTTTTCTTCGGAGCGGCAGAATGATTTACTCTGAATCGCAGGAGGAAAATCTGAAGTACGAGGAGCAGGTGTCTGTGACGGGTGTCGCGGGCCCAGTGGGCAGCGACGAGATTGAGTGAGCAGAGGCAAAACGGAAGAGAAGCCGGTGCCAGCGACGTCGGCATCCGGTGACCGCCCCTCGGCGTCCCAGCTCGCGAGGTTGGAAGGGCGTTTGGTGACGTTTTTAGAAGTTAGAGACCGTCCTGTGGCTGTCCTCTGTTCCTCGAGCCTTCTCTGAGAGGACCTCGCTCCCCGTGGCGAGTCCTCGGCCCGGGGCGACCCGGAGGCGTTTGTCACGTTTGGAGAAGCAAAGACGGGAAATCGCAGCGTCTTGTCGTTTTATGCCAGTCAAGCTTCACTTTCATATCCATCTGTCGTTTGGGAAAAATAATACCTTTCTTCACTTTGTGCCTTGATGTCACCTTGAGAGCCAGGTGTCGATGTCTGTGTAACATCAGCGAATCTCAGAACTTCCCAGGTCTTTGTTTGGAGCTTCCTGAGCATCAGTTTCGTGCCCTTATGACAGACTCACGGGGATTGGCTCTCACCCGGAGCGCTGGGGAAAGTTCTTTGCGAGCCGCGGGCGTGCCCTCCGGCAGGCCTGTCCGTGCTGGCCGGTCACCTCTCCACGCAGCCCCCAGCATCTCCCAAGAGGGTAGACAGACCCAGGGCGAGATCCCGGCATGGCAGAAGGACTCCTTGTCTGATAAAGCTGTGACCAAGGAGCATTGAACTTGAGACTGAGCTCAACTTGTCCCGAGGGCTTAGCGCCGACCGCCCATAGTCACAGCCACGGTTCACCTGAGCTCTGGACCAGGGTCGGTTCGGCGGCTGCCTAGGTCCGGATGGTGACAGCTCGCCGGCGTGCCGTGCTTC
>NW_011888899.1:2528615-2530206 GCF_000151845.1 Pteropus vampyrus
CCCGGCCACGCTGTCGTCTTGTGACAAATCCCACGCAGGGATCTGAAAATATGCCCCGAGTTGAACTAAAACACGACCTTCGGGACGAGCACAGCGCCAGCACGGGCGGCAGAGGGTCTCACCTGCCCGACGGCCGGAGGCTCCCGTGAGGCTCGCGCGGTCACACCTGGACGTTTGACGAGCCGGGGCCCCTCACCTGCCCGTGGTGGCTCTACCAGGCTTCTGCCTCACATCCTCGGAGATGAAGCGCCTTCTAGAAAACGGCACATGATTTCACCGCCGACTCCGCCGCAGCACAGCGTGGTGTGGACGGACCAACAGCAGTCGCCTCGAAGCATCTCTACACGGGGCTTCCCATCGCGGGGAAGCTTCCCTGGGGGACCACAGTCAAGCCCGAACCTGGGTGGTGACCAGCACAGACACTGGTGTGGACCCTGGTATTCGGGGAGGCGAGTCCCTCGCGGGGTGCACGGGAGACCTGCGGGTAGTGTGGCCGGTGCAGGGAGGCGTCTGGGCGCTGGTGGACAGGAGGGCGCTGGGTCCCTGGCTTTGAGTGCTGGCGGGGGGCAGCCTGGGGTGCTGCCGGGGCCGCTTCTCAGCCGGGACCGGGGAGATGAGGTGGCTGAGCGGAGCAGAGCCCCATAGGACTGTGAGAGGGGTGTCCCTCACCCCGACACTCCGCAGGTCATTCACACCCGCCTCGTGTGACCTCGGGGACTTGTCTGGAAACTCAGCAGAATGAGCTCTGCCATCTCTCGAGCTTTGTCTCAGAGAAGCCTGCCCCAAGCCAGCAGCTCGCACCCGACGTGGCCCGGAGCCTGTCGCCCACGGGACACGCTGCGCCCAGCGCGGTTTACGGACCCCTTCTCCCGGGGGTGACGCTCGGCCCTCCGAGCTTTCTGCTCCATACAGAGCAGGCTTCCCCGCCACGGAGCATCGGCTCCACTGCCCCCTAAAAAAGCGCTCCGGGAACCGAGCTGGAAAGTGCCGACGAGTTGCCATAGGAAGCACCTCAGTGGCCGGAGGCCCGTGCCGTCTCCTGTCTCCTGGTCCGCGATGGCAGAGGCGGCCGAAGGCGAAACGGCACGGAGCCCACGGCACCTCCCCGCCCGTGACGGTCCTGGTCCCACGGGACACAGCGGCAGCGCGGCTCACGGAGCTGGGTGACCGAGAGATGGACGGTCTGGTCCGTTTCTCCCTCCCCTTCCCTCCTGTCGCCCCCCCCAACTTCTCTCCCTTCTCCTCCTGGCCCAGGCAGCTTCCTGGGTGGCAACGTGCAGCCGGGTCGTGACAAGTCCCACTCCCACCCAACGAGGCCGACTCGCCTCCACGGGGGGCAGCTCAGGTCCCACCCTTCCGGAGCAGCCTCGCCCAGTCCCGGGGAGGGGGAGATGCTCAGCTCTCGCTCTGGGGCCCTCCCTCAACCCCCCGCGAGGCGAGTCTCTCCAGGCTCCTGCGGCTGAGCGGGTCCACCAGCTGGATCGCCCGGCGACACGGAGGGGCAGGAGGAAAACGGAGAGCCCCTCAGCCTGTTTCCCGTAACTCAGCGCAGGAGCCGATAAAACAGCGGTGGTCGCCGGGCGCCCTGGCA
>NW_011888899.1:2533326-2533845 GCF_000151845.1 Pteropus vampyrus
CTTCTCCCGTGGAGAGCGCGTATTCAGAGCCTGTCTTTTCTGACAGATTACGCCTCATAATCGGAATGTTTAATCCCCTTCTGTTTCATTAAGACGTGGTTGCAGTCGGCTCTGTCACTCGGTGTTTGTGTATTCATCTCCCTTTGTGACTTCTTTTTTCCTGTTTTCCTCCTTTTTTATGTTGATTGATTTTTTTAGCATTTTATTTCAAGTTAGCAACTGGATTTTGCCCTTTGCCTTATGTGTCTGGGGCTGTCCCAGGGATGACGCGGGTCACCACGGGTCTACTTCTCCATTCCTGAAGGAAGGGTGAAGGCAGCGCTCTGAGACGCCAGGCAGGGCCACCCACGAGGCGGGGGAGGGGGGCAGGGGGCGGCGCGGCCAGCTCATCTACAGCCATGTGCAAGAGGATGTGCGGAAAGTTCGGGCAGAAAGTTCGGACATGACGCAGACGTGCACACGGACTCACCCGACCACGTCCTCCATCGGTGTTTTGATGGTCAGTGGTAGGAGACCTCA
>NW_011888899.1:2535060-2535625 GCF_000151845.1 Pteropus vampyrus
GATGTGCGGAAAGGATGTGCGGAAAGTTCGGACATGACGCAGACGTGCACACGGACTCACCCGACCACGTCCTCCATCGGTGTTTTGATGGTCAGTGGTAGGAGACCTCAGGTGGCTCCAGTTGTCACTGACCTGTTGGAAAATAATTCAGTCTAATAACTACTGAATTTTCGAAAGTGCCACTGTTAACATCGAAAGCATGGGATGTGGAGGTAACCTCCCAGGACGGCGGGCCTCCCGGGCCGTGCGCTCCAGGAGCCTGGGGGAGCAGAGGCGGTCACGGGGCAGGCGAGGCCGTGACAGGGCCCCGCGTGTCCCCAGGGCCCTGGAGAGGCTCCTCAGCTCGCCCAGCACAGCCTGGCGGTCTGCACCGCACACGGGCACTGAGTTCAGGACAGTGCTATTCCCCAGACACCCCGGTCCCTTGGGAACTGCCCTGGACTGTGGCTCTGGGGGCCACGATGCTGTGCTGTGTTTGCCCTTGTCCCTGGAGCTGCGGCAGTTGGACGAATGGGGACTTGGCCACTCGCCATCAGCATCAAGAAGGCGGACAGTCTGCATCGGG
>NW_011888900.1:0-1777 GCF_000151845.1 Pteropus vampyrus
CTTTAGGATAAATTCCATACTTCAGAGGCCTTTGTGTTGCTCACGGAGCAGGAGTAGACGCAGGGCTCTACAGACAGGGGTTATGGGGCCCCCTCCCTCCTGTGGGGACAGGTCCGGCGCTCCCAGTTACATGATCTATTCCACAGAGTGCACCCAGCCCGGTAGAAGGCGACTACAAATGTATGAAACATTTTTTTGCATAAAAATTGGACTTTAGCATTGACATAGCCCCAAAACACACAATAAAATGACTGATCGTGTCACTATCCATTCATTCCACGAAACTTTATTCATCATCACGAGCTCCAAGTCCCACCTAGGTGGAGTTGGAACTCATAGGCGATGTGCAGCTGATGGGTAAGGTGGACTTCTTTGGCCCGCCGGTGGCCAGGGCGTCTGGCGAGGGGACCCCTCTCTATTCTGCAGCTTCATTTTAAATTTAAGGGAACCGATTCAGGAAAACAATAGTTCTTTTTATTCTCCCACTGAACAAAACGTTCAAGCTCGAAATCTGGTGAGAAGTGACATGAACGGTGGACTGTGCAGCAGCAGGTGTTACACGGACGGAAGCGTGACGGGGTCACCTGTGGCTTCCAATTTTCCAGGGAGGGTTTTTTCTGCCTGGTTAAACAAGAAAGGGAAGGCAAAGGATGGAAAGACACATTTCGCCTCAGAATATATTTCTTCAAGATTTTCAACAGAGTTCAAAGTGTTTCGTTTCTGAGGTTTGTTTTTTTTTCCCCCCACTGAGAAATTGGAACATTTCATAAAAATAAATCAACCCCAGAAACAAAAAGATATTTGGATAGATGTCTTCCATAAAATATTTTATACACTTAATCAGACATTTAAGCCATCAAGTCTTAAAATGGTGAGAATATTGGGTGTTTAATTAAACAAGGAGGCCATTAGACCAAGGCGATCTGATGCCAGGGCACCTACGTAAACAAACCAGAATCTAAATCCGTGACAGTCTCAAGGTTTTGAAGCCAAGCTATTGAGGACAACCAATCACAAACAGCCAATTAGGCTTCAGGCTCGAGGCCGTCAGTTCAGTTCCTTTCTTTCTTCTGCCTTTTCTCTGTCTAAGCGTTGACCCTGGCTCTTGTCGCTTTGGCACTGTCCTATTCAAATTGACTTTTGCTATATAAACTCTT
Source organism: Pteropus vampyrus (assembly GCF_000151845.1). NCBI lineage: Eukaryota > Metazoa > Chordata > Mammalia > Chiroptera > Pteropodidae > Pteropus > Pteropus vampyrus. The sequence continues at coordinate 1,158 of NW_011888900.1, forward strand.
CGACATTCTAATATGCCTCCGTTTATATTTTAGCATGTGTCAGATTTTCACCGCCACCCTGACAAACTCACCACAAACGGACCGGCTTAAAACAATACACGGATTCATCTCCCGGTTTCTGTTCCCCAGAAGTCCAAGTTCAGCGTGGCACGGCTCAGTCCTCTTCCAGTCTCACAAGGTCAAAGTCAAGGGGTGGGCTGGGCCGGGCATCTCTCCGGAGGCTCTGGGGAAGATCCCACTTCAGCCTCATCCAGGATGTTGGAAGACTCTGGTTTCGAGCAGCCGCAGGGCTGGGTTCCTCGTTTTCTTGCTGGCTGGCAGCCAGGGATCTCTCTCAAGTCCACGAGGCCTCCTGCATTACCAGGCTAATCCTCCACCTTCCAACCAGCTACGGCGGGCCCAGTCCATCTCATACTGCAAATTTATCTTCCATTCCTCAACCATCTTTTCCTTCTGTCACCTGCCACATCTGTCTTCTGATTCCAGGTAAAAACGATTTTGTGCTTTTAAGGGCTTCTGTGGTTAGATTGGGCCCACTCAAACGATCCAGGAAAATGTCCCTGTGTCAAGGCCCATACACTTTCACTGGAGCTGCAAAGCCCCTTTGCCACATAATCTGC
>NW_011888900.1:5817-7547 GCF_000151845.1 Pteropus vampyrus
TTGTCCTATTCAAAAATAAGCAACATCTCAGGATTTCCAACATCCATCTCTCTCTGCGTGATGTGGAAGGCGCTTCAATCCATGATGAAATGTGTGCTCTTCCTTGCTCAGAGAACTGAACTATCCTACAGTGTTTTATGAGAAGTTTTGACATTATCTTTCCATTTAGAGCCACGTAACGACAGCCCGTGTCATGCACTAACTGTGGCCCTTTCGGCCAAACTGCAGCTGTGGTAATTCTCGATGCATAAATGAACTCAGTTCAATTACCTCCAGCAGTAATGCAGTCAGGGACGAGGTTCCATTCCACTCTAAATATTTCTCATTATAAAAGCTGCTTCTTCCGCCCCTCCTCTTCTTCCTCCTCTTTTCCTTGTTCCTCATCCTCCTCCTTCTTTTCGAAAGCACTCTGAGCTCTCAGGTCGACAAGATCTGAGGGTCATCTGATTTTATGTAGTCACAAACCTAAAGAAAGGATGCTTCTCCCCTATGGAGGAGAAACGAAATGCCCAGTAATTTCCACTAGTCATGAAATAAAACCTTCTGGTCCCACAGACGAAATCATTCTTGCCTTCTGTTATAAAGGAATTAATTCCTCTCGCTGTGTTCATTTCATTTTCGGGCTCTTTCAGCAAATCCTTTACCAGGAGGCTAAGGCATGGGCATCATTGTTAGTAGAAAATGGTTGCAAGTCTGGTGTGGGACTTGCCCTCGTGAAATTTACCGTTTATTTGGGATGAAAGATAACCAAATAATCCCACTGAAAGAAAAGTACAAATTAATATATATACATATATGTGTGTGTGTGTGTGTGTGTGTGTGTGTGTGTGTGTGTGTGTGTGTGTACATGCACATGTGTGTGAGCGTCTTACTTTCAGGAAGAGATATCATAAAACTTTAGAATGAGGAGACCACTGAGTTTCAGTGTGTTTCAGGAAGGGTCAAAGACGAGGCCCAGAAGAAGGAGGAATACTCTTCTGGTCTGGGAGCCTTTGGGCGGCAGCTTGGTCTCATCCACACGCGTGGGCGCTGAGTTCACGCTCAGACTGCAGAGAGGAGAGAGCAGGACCAGTCGTGGGTGGGAGGCACGTGAAGGGCGCAGCGGAAGATCTCGGGCTTCAGGCTTCTCACAGTCTCTCTTCCTGCTCCACGAGGGTCCCAGGTCCCAGCGCTTGGCCCTCTCTTGTCGTTGTTGCTGGTTGTCAGGAGTCTTGGTCTACACCACTGGTCGACGGCAGTCTCAGCCACTTTGTTGATGACTCCCAGCAGAGCTGCTTGTGATTTTTTTTTTTCTTCGTAGGTGACTTCAGTCATTTGTTGAGTGAGTGGCCGCATTAAAGCATTTAAGCCCCTGGAGAAAACAGAGCAATGAGTATGGAATAAGTATGAACGCGGGAATTGCCAGAACGCCATGGGCAATGCCTCTTAACCGCGATCCAGTCTGAACTGGATCAACAATCCTTAAACCAACAGAGTGGGAAAATGACAGGAAAAGGGAAGGCGGGGAGAGATGAGGGAGGGGTGGCTGTGGGTCGCTCCCGGCGTTCATAGGCTTTGGGCTGCAATTCTTGAGAAAAAATGTCTGTTTTACGATGCCATCTACCTCCAAGGAACGCCAAAATATTCCCGATGTTTGATCTAATATTAGCATGGATTTCTGAGAGGTGTGTGGATGTTGCCTTTTCCACTAAGAGACATGCATCTAAGGAGCAGTTTCCAGAAGTTTCGCC
>NW_011888900.1:8587-10754 GCF_000151845.1 Pteropus vampyrus
TCAAACTGCTTTGACACGGTAGCCATGTTTAATTGGAATACACCGGCCGCAATTAAAAAGTGATGTTTCTTCCAAAGCAAACCAAAGTATTCAACGACTCTGAGAGCGTTTCGGTGCAGACCTTCACTCTCCCATCTCTCGCTAACTGGGAGGCCTCCGTAAGTACTGCGGTGTTGGCAATGCGTGCAGATTTGTGTCTCGGAGAGAGCTGGGTTTGAGCAAGTCCTAGTGGATCCTGACTGCGTATCGGCTGGGCAGTTTCCTTGTTCAGTTCTCAAACAAGACTCATTCGCAAATAATTCACAATGTAGGCTGTCTACAGGGGTTTTAAGGGGGTCAGCAAGGAAAACTCCCAGATAAGTTCATAGCAGTCATCAAGTTTCTCTCTCTTCTGGACGAGGAAGAACAGGGTCCAGGTGTTTCAGCAACGGATAGAAATGCGCACAGGTATGAGCTAAAGGATGGCAAAGGGAGTCTGTCTGGAAACAGAAAATGTCCTGTGTTTTCAGTCAAATGAGAGGTCTTAATGGAATGAGGGACCCTGGGGTCAGGTAGGAGTGCCAAGGCTAAGTCAGCAGGGCCTCTGTTGACCTCGAGCTGGTGCCAGTGCATGCCAACAAGTAGGACAGGCTTCCGCTGTGCAATCGGTGTGAAGATGTAATAGGCAATGGGTCTCTGATGTCCATTTTCTTGTTAAGTTAGAATCTGGAAACTTGTCTCAATGTACAAACTGAAAGATAGACTTATGATCACTGGAGAGTCCTTCAGGTTGTAAAAACCACTCTCTGGTGTGTCTGCGTAATGTGAGGGCTCAGGAGTATCAGCTCTCATTAGCTCAGAGGAAGGAGCAGCAGGTCCCGGAAAGTTAGGAATCCAATGTCTACAATATCCCATGAGACCAGGAAATCCTCTTAGTTATCTTTTGATCGTTGGCCAGTAAGGTCATGAGTAGCTTCCAGTCTGTAAGGGGAAAGCGACTCTTAATTTCTGTTTGATGCCATGGCCAAGAAAATGCACTTGTGTCTGGTAAAATTGGAGTTTATCCTTGGAGATTTTGTGGCCTGCTACACTAATAATGTTAGCAAGTAGAAGAAATCAATTCTGCAAGACTCTCAGGCTGAGAACAAGCAGAAGATCATCCATATATTGTATAAAAAGTAGAGTCCACAGGAAATTGGATGACTCTAATGATTCAGGTAAAGTTGAGTATTTGCAAAAAGGAAGAGGATGCTTCTGTAAACCCCTGGGCATAACTGTCCACATGGATTGTTGATTTTCTCAAGTGAATGCAAATAGATAGAGTGAGTCTGGGAGGAAAGAGACAGTAAAGGATGCTGAGCAAAGTTCTTTCTCTGTGAATTAAGCAGTGGCCTCAGGGTTTTGGGACAGGATGGTAGTTGAGTTGGAGACAACGGGGAAGCAAAATATAACTAAAAGCCCCTCAACCTTGTACAAAGTGGTAGCCATGCCTGTTTGTCTTTGCGACAGACGGAACAGGTAAGTCAGCCCTAGTAAGGTGATAATTACTAGGGCACATGGACATAATGGGCCACAGTCCTTCGACAGACTTCTTTCTTCATCGGGCACTGGGTGGTTCCAGCGAGGACAGAGCTACATGGACTGAGACATTTACAGATTCTGCCTTTTGTATGTGTCCCGCATCTGACCCATTGGTCAAGAGTCTACCGAGGACATTCACAGTCTCGGATCTGCACTCAGGAGGCGTTGGGGATGGTGATCCCTGTGCCATTATCAGGTTGTAAGGCAGAGGCTCCTCAGCTTCCAAGAGTTTCAGAAATAAATACTCCACCTGGTCCACATTTAGTACCAGCTCCCCGGTTGCAGAGTAAATCCCATCGTGGCGAATTCACCACGTGGCTTCCATCATCACGGAGCTCCGATGTCCCCGTGGACGAAATACTGACCCATTTCCATGACCGCTCTCCTCCTGCCTGTCCAGGAGAGTCACCGCTGAACTTAGTGACGCTGGTGTCCCTACTCCAGGGAGTCACTAGTGCCTCTGGTGACTACTGTGTGCGCTGGGCCCTCCGGAGTCTTCCGGCCTTACCCGCCGAAACACCCATGACCATTGTCCGCTCCCCACCAGCCTCTCTCTTCCTTCCTCCACCATCTGCCAGAGTGACCCACGTGTGTTCCCTCTGAGGCC
>NW_011888900.1:12184-22346 GCF_000151845.1 Pteropus vampyrus
TCAGTGAGTGAGCCGATCCCCACCTTTCAGCCAGGTTTCTAGACCATTCTTAGTACCATTTCCATTATTTAGGATCTGCCGAGAAGCAGACACCAAGACGGAATTAGCTACATGAGAAATTTATAGGAGAAGGCAAGCAGATCATTCAGACCACAATGCAAGTCTATTACCTGTGGAAGGAGAGGCGGAAGGAAGGAGCGTGGAGCAGAAGTCTGGGCTGCAAAGCAATTCAAGAAATGTTCAGCCAGGGGGTGTTCCGTCCTCAAGTCAAGTTCGCCCTTAGGATGAGTCCCACATTTCACCAGAAGGAGCCTGTCCCCACAGTCCCGCCATACCTCGTCACTGGCCAGGAGAAGCCAGTAGGAAGCAAGGCCTTAATGTGAACACGATGGAGGCACCAGGTGGTTTCAGCCGGGGCCATTCGTGAGTGAGTCATCAAACGCTTTCTAACAAACGCAAAATGTAACGTCCCGCTTAATTAGTTTATCCAAATTCAAATCCACCTGTGTAAAATAGGGATGTAAGATGATCCTTGACTATGTTGCATGACAGTACATTTGTATTTAATTATATTTATTACTCTTTCTTAAGAGCTCGTCGTTCAGGATGACTACCGTATCTGTGCGCGTAGCTGAATGAGATGGCTGTGTCAGAAAAGTTGCCCTCTACATACTTTGCTCTGTGCCCACTCTCTGCGTATGACACTGTTTCTTACTTTTCTGTCTCAGACGTCCTCGGACCCCCGGTCATCTCACAGCCTGCACGAGGCGTCGCCCATTCACTCATCCATTCCTCCGCATTTTCATTCACTCAGTGCCACGACTAATTGTCTTGTATGTACAAGACACTGCTGAGCTCCGAGAGCCCCTAGGCTGACACCACGTAATTACTGAAAACGCAGAATGAGCAGCTACTTCCCGGTCTTCCCCCATCCAGGCCGACTACCAGCAGGACTCTCTATCCTTTACGCACTGTGTAAGTTTCCCACACTAAGAAGCACATCAGACACATTCAGAAGGAAACAAATTCCCACTGTTTTTCCCACAAAGAACACATACGTATATTTTTTCATCAAACTCTCAATGACATGAATGAAAACCTTTTATATTTTCCTCAGGAAAGTTTTCTAAACCACTTACTGAGTCAACTTTGGATTCAGTCACAGCTTATTGCAAATCGAGAGAAGGTTTCATAACAGAATAACCTCGGGGTAAGTAAAAAGGTAAAAAAAAAAGAAATTCTAAAATGATTTAATGGATATTCAAAGAAACTGGCTACAATTAAACCTCACCGCCGACAGGGCCATGCTGAAAACCACAGACTAGAGATACCATTAGTATAACAGACTAGTGTGTAAGCTAGGTGATGTTTTGACATTAATTGAAAAGAACGGTGTATTTGCTAGAGTTGGAATTTGTGAGACTGTCAATGCACGACAAAAATTCATTTGAGAATTCCCTTCTGATGTCTGGTTAACCTGAGTTTCAAGCCTCCAGGAAACCATGATCTCTTCATCTATATCGTATACAGCGGGAGGCAAGACCCTTAATAAACTGAACAAGACTTTAGGAAGACAAAGTCTTAAATTTGAATTCAACCCATGGCGTACTTGCTCCAGACACCCTTTTTCCTGGAGAGACCTCAGGCTGTTACAAATGAGAAGCAGAGCGGGTAGCCGACCCTGTCACATACTAATGCTTCGGAGCTGTGTGAGGGCTGTGGCTGACTGATCCTCCTCCTCAGGCACACCACGAGCAGTCTCCCTCCAGAAAAGCAGCTGGACGCAAAGTGGGGACAGGTCAGAACGATGACAATGACAAAGGACAGAATGGTACCAAGTAGCGGAAGAACCAATTAATATAAAATAAATGTGTAAGGTCAGGTACTTTAAATTTTGTAATAATTAGGTAAAATTTCCAGGAAAGAGATTGTTTATTTTTTGGATGAAGGGGTCGCCAAATGAACCCACGAGACAAGGTTTTCTCTAACTCATGATCATTACTCTCATAATCCCTAGAACTTCTCTTTATACAAATGAGTCAGTTCATGTGTTCATCTATTCATTCATTCATTCACCCATTCATCATGCTCACCGGAAGTGTAACTCATGAACAATGACACTCTTAAATGGCTGCCGCTTTTTAATGCTGAAAAGGCAATGGGATTTGCAGCTTTCTTTTGAATACAAGAATATAGGCAAATGCCACAGTGAGTCCTTGAAACAATGGGCCTGAAACGAGGCTGTTTTGTTTCCCACGGCTCTATTGACAAAACAAATCTATGCTAAGATTTCAGGTCAGACGTTTAGGCTTTATGGAAAAACAATGGTTTGGAAATGCTTACGAAGATTTTATTGAGCCATTGGTCCACGAATAAGCCATAAAATTTGGTATTTGTTAGCATGTGAACATATGAAGACTGTTAAACTATCCTTCACTCTATATCGTCAAGGTCAAAAGAATAAATCGAATCCAATTAAATTTTTCCTAAAATCCATATGCACCAAGAAACTCTAAAAATCCCTGGGGTAAAGAAGGACTCTTTCTAGTCTGTCTTTGTGTTCCCTCTCTATTCCTGACTGTTCAGAAACATACCCCAGCAATTCAATATCATCACAGGCGACTCTCCCCCACATTTCCAGCTTTCAAATAGTTTATACCATGAAATCACAAAGGTGCTGATTGTTGTTCTCTAAAGACAGAATCGCTCTACTATTACATCAAAAGCATTCGAACAGTTCCTCTAGTTATGGAGGAGGTTAAAGCTAAAATGTTGAAACTGTTGCATTATCGTTTCGAAATGAAATAGCAAAGCACATCAGACAGCGCAGTTGGCACAGAACTGCGTGTGCCCAGAAAATGAGAGACTAACTCTCAGACTGCACTCGGTAGCTCTTATACCTGATTTATGTTTATTTTCCATGTGCAGGTCTCCATATGTTCTAGTTTTCCATGAAGAGACACAGGGCAGTCCTTCTACAGCTAATGTGACACCTGTGAATCCCCAGGGGCTGTCACCAGAGGTGGTTAATTAGTTTATCCAAATTCAAATCCACCTGTGTAAAATAGGGATGTAAGATGATCCTTGACTGTGTTGCATGACAGTACATTTGTATTTAATTATATTTATTACTCTTTCTTAAGAGCTCGTCGTTCAGGATGACTACCGTATCTGTGCGCGTAGCTGAATGAGATGGCTGTGTCAGAAAAGTTGCCCTCTACATACTTTGCTCTGTGCCCGCTCTCTGCGTATGACACTGTTTCTTACTTTTCTGTCTCAGACGTCCTCGGACCCCCGGTCATCTCACAGCCTGCACGAGGCGTCGCCCATTCACTCATCCATTCCTCCGCATTTTCATTCACTCAGTGCCATGACTAATTGTCTTGTATGTACAAGACACTGCTGAGCTCCGAGAGCCCCTAGGCTGACACCACGTAATTACTGAAAACGCAGAATGAGCAGCTACTTCCCGGTCTTCCCCCATCCAGGCCGACTACCAGCAGGACTCTCTATCCTTTACGCACTGTGTAAGTTTCCCACACTAAGAAGCACATCAGACACATTCAGAAGGAAACAAATTCCCACTGTTTTTCCCACAAAGAACACATACGTATATTTTTTCATCAAACTCTCAATGACATGAATGAAAACCTTTTATATTTTCCTCAGGAAAGTTTTCTAAACCACTTACTGAGTCAACTTTGGATTCAGTCACAGCTTATTGCAAATCGAGAGAAGGTTTCATAACAGAATAACCTCGGGGTAAGTAAAAAGGTAAAAAAAAAAGAAATTCTAAAATGATTTAATGGATATTCAAAGAAACTGGCTACAATTAAACCTCACCGCCGACAGGGCCATGCTGAAAACCACAGACTAGAGATACCATTAGTATAACAGACTAGTGTGTAAGCTAGGTGATGTTTTGACATTAATTGAAAAGAACGGTGTATTTGCTAGAGTTGGAATTTGTGAGACTGTCAATGCACGACAAAAATTCATTTGAGAATTCCCTTCTGATGTCTGGTTAACCTGAGTTTCAAGCCTCCAGGAAACCATGATCTCTTCATCTATATCGTATACAGCGGGAGGCAAGACCCTTAATAAACTGAACAAGACTTTAGGAAGACAAAGTCTTAAATTTGAATTCAACCCATGGCGTACTTGCTCCAGACACCCTTTTTCCTGGAGAGACCTCAGGCTGTTACAAATGAGAAGCAGAGCGGGTAGCCGACCCTGTCACATACTAATGCTTCGGAGCTGTGTGAGGGCTGTGGCTGACTGATCCTCCTCCTCAGGCACACCACGAGCAGTCTCCCTCCAGAAAAGCAGCTGGACGCAAAGTGGGGACAGGTCAGAACGATGACAATGACAAAGGACAGAATGGTACCAAGTAGCGGAAGAACCAATTAATATAAAATAAATGTGTAAGGTCAGGTACTTTAAATTTTGTAATAATTAGGTAAAATTTCCAGGAAAGAGATTGTTTATTTTTTGGATGAAGGGGTCGCCAAATGAACCCACGAGACAAGGTTTTCTCTAACTCATGATCATTACTCTCATAATCCCTAGAACTTCTCTTTATACAAATGAGTCAGTTCATGTGTTCATCTATTCATTCATTCATTCACCCATTCATCATGCTCACCGGAAGTGTAACTCATGAACAATGACACTCTTAAATGGCTGCCGCTTTTTAATGCTGAAAAGGCAATGGGATTTGCAGCTTTCTTTTGAATACAAGAATATAGGCAAATGCCACAGTGAGTCCTTGAAACAATGGGCCTGAAACGAGGCTGTTTTGTTTCCCACGGCTCTATTGACAAAACAAATCTATGCTAAGATTTCAGGTCAGACGTTTAGGCTTTATGGAAAAACAATGGTTTGGAAATGCTTACGAAGATTTTATTGAGCCATTGGTCCACGAATAAGCCATAAAATTTGGTATTTGTTAGCATGTGAACATATGAAGACTGTTAAACTATCCTTCACTCTATATCGTCAAGGTCAAAAGAATAAATCGAATCCAATTAAATTTTTCCTAAAATCCATATGCACCAAGAAACTCTAAAAATCCCTGGGGTAAAGAAGGACTCTTTCTAGTCTGTCTTTGTGTTCCCTCTCTATTCCTGACTGTTCAGAAACATACCCCAGCAATTCAATATCATCACAGGCGACTCTCCCCCACATTTCCAGCTTTCAAATAGTTTATACCATGAAATCACAAAGGTGCTGATTGTTGTTCTCTAAAGACAGAATCGCTCTACTATTACATCAAAAGCATTCGAACAGTTCCTCTAGTTATGGAGGAGGTTAAAGCTAAAATGTTGAAACTGTTGCATTATCGTTTCGAAATGAAATAGCAAAGCACATCAGACAGCGCAGTTGGCACAGAACTGCGTGTGCCCAGAAAATGAGAGACTAACGCTCAGACTGCACTCGGTAGCTCTTATACCTGATTTATGTTTATTTTCCATGTGCAGGTCTCCATATGTTCTAGTTTTCCATGAAGAGACACAGGGCAGTCCTTCTACAGCTAATGTGACACCTGTGAATCCCCAGGGGCTGTCACCAGAGGTGGCCATCTGTTCCAGTCAGTGACCGCCTAAATTTCAAAGGTGCTAAATTCGACTTCCGCACCGGACTCTATTTTCATGAGAAGTTCATTTTTAATTTTAGCCATGAACAGTGGCTAACAGATGTACATTTAAAATTTTCTGATAACAGAAGTCTGAGAAGTCCCACAGCTTTGACATCAGGGCGACTTTTTGGAATTTGTCCATCACCACGAATGCAGAATAACCAAGCGATACTTCGGTTACAGGTTTTCACACCTTGGTACCTTGTCTACATGGATTATACGTAAAACACAGCAGACTCCCTTTTCTGGTCTTATTTTCTAGCTACGTAAGAGCTGGACTATTTTCCTCACGCTTTTAACAAATCGTGACAACAGGCTTCTAGAATAAACTCCAACAGAAGGCAGGCCACTGAGTCTCCTTTTCTGAAAGTACAGATCACTTTATCGATTTTCCCCACGTAAGTCAGCACTGAGCCAGGCTGTGTTGGCTGCTACAGAGGGACCGTCTCTGAAAGAATGGACACAATTGCAATAAAGTACTAACATTCCCAACAATTCTTGGAAGGGAACGCTCATCGGTTTAGAATTTCTTCATGAAGTAAGACTAAGAGTATGACCCTCTCTCTGAGGAGGTTATAACATTATTCCTTAGACGTTTTAACACACTACACCTTCTGCAAAACAAACCATTAATCCATATTTGGCTTTGCAATTAATTCAGACTTGGAAATAAAGTTTTGTGATTCGAGCATATGTATTTCCCGCTTACGCCCATCCTCGCCACACAGCCCATTTCTCCACCGTCCTTTGCAACTCATTCTCTCAGAAAATGAAATCACAGACATGATAACAAGAGCGAATATATCCCCTCGTCAAAACTGGAGAGAACCCTGCAAGCTGCAATCTAAGGATTTTATTATCCACCTAATACAGCTAACAATACAGGTCCCGAAAATGATCAATACAACCATAAAATGTAGTCTCATGAGCACGTACTAAAAGGACATTAGAGAGAGGATATGGTTACGATTTTTTTGTTATATGTAAACCGTGTGAATCGTCTGAGAAAATTAATTCCCCTGATCGTATCAAGATGCATTTCTTCCCTTCCTTGTTCATACGTCACATGCTCAGAACATACAGTATCAAACAGAATATAACGCCACCCCGGACCGCAGCCTCACTGGGCCCTGGGTTTTCCTCTGAGCCCTGATTGTTACCTCACTTTAAATTAAATATTTACTTCCTTTCTGATTGTTTTCTCTCTCCCACTAGAATGCAAGCTCCGTGTGGGCTTGGTCTGCGATACCCATTTCTGTTCCCCAATACCTTGCTACAGCATCTCCAGTAGGCATGTGATAAATGTGTATTAAATAAATAAGTAAACGTGTCCTGCATTCCAACTTTAAAGCACTCACACACGATTAATGTAGTCATTAAACAGGGGGAAACAAATGAGGATGAAAAGTCCTAACTTAATACTTCTTAAAAAAAACAGCAACAACAAATATTGTCACAAGGATTATGCCTCAAAACCTAGAAAAGTAAATAAAATTTAAATCTGCACCTTCTAAGACATACATAGAGATGTTGTTATAGTTATATTTGCCTACAAGCATAGACATCCATAGTTGCAAAGCCACTATTTTGCTTATAATTATTTTAGAAACAATACTTAAAACACGAATAGGCCGATTAAGGCAATTCGGCACTCGAGATCTTAGAGCCCCTCGCTTAAGGTATATGCATCTGAGCCCGTTTTGTCACATTGATCATTATGTCGATCTCAGGCTTCTAGGAAGAGAACGTAGGAGTCTGGGGATGAAATCGACTTGGGCCAGGGACCAAGCCGTGGGATTCCCGCAAGTTACCCTATGCTGGTAAAGGCAGTGAGCCATTATCTACAGTGAACTTGCTTATAAGTCGGCATTCCGGCTCAGACCTACGAGTTCTGATGATTGGTGCCTCTTAGCCAATCAGAACCTTACCATCAGAAGTCAGGCCCGGGTTCCGCCATGTAGCAACCCCTGGAGATCTCCTGGAGCAGGGGTCAGGGAGGGCTCTTACGGGCTCTGCTGACCACGCCATCATTCCATTTTGTGGCTTCTCGCACGAGCGTTTCCAGCTTTCACTGTTGGGTGGGACACAATCAGGACAGGTACATCTAGAAGGTTTTGTGTCTTTTATTCGTTTCTTTGTCTCCTACAACAAAAACCAGAATAACGGCAGATTCTGTATTTTCCTTTGACATGTCAACGTCACATAGAACCTGAGTATCATCGAGCAAATAAAATCATTGGTAGCAATTATAAATTCCTTCTTAGGCTCTGATATGACACATCGTGAGATAGTTATCTTTTCAGAGTGTTATTCAAACATAATTAAAAGATGCTTCCTAACGCAGCTCTTATGAAGGATTTTCCTTCCTCCCAATTTATGTCTTCCCCTAGATACCCGATTCCAGCAGAATCATATCCTTACACTGTCTTGTGGTTGTTCCCATCCTAACTTTTCTTCATGCATCGGTCAAGTTAACCTTTACCGAGGGTCTGATCTTACGTGGATCGCTCTTTCATCGTTCCCGAGTGCTGCCTTCTTTAATATTTCCATTTTCGTCACCTACTTTTATTATTTGGTGTTCGACACAACCCCGCCTGCCAGCACCGGGAAGTTGGTGCTTAAGTGACTGCCCCTCGCTATGCTCTCGAAGCAAAGCAGCCTGAGCCCCAGTTGAGATGGTCTCGGGCCTCACTGGTGACCGGACACTCCCTGAAGAGGCCGAGCATCCCCACAGATCCAGGCTGTGGGCATCCATGGAACCCTTAACTGCCAAAACCTAAGGAGGGGCAACCCTCCGATTCCTAGCGTGACTTATTTAGAAAATGAGTCGCTGATGAATTTTTTATGAAGGAGGAGGGTAACGCGAAACAAATAGTGACGATAATGAAATGGAGGCGGTTTCACCTAGGGATAACCTGCTTCCATTGCTTAATTAAAAATACGCGTTTGGGCAGATTCTACATAAGTGATGCGGGTGTAGAATAAAATCCTCATGAAAAAGTTCTAATGACACTGTGAAATCACCTGAGATTTCTAAGGGCAAAATGCACACATTTTTATCTTTTTAATATCATATAAACAAAAATGGCTTCTTGCTCTAAAGCCTCGGCAGTGAAAGCCAGCCCTGCCTGCTGCATGAACACACCCCCCTGTTTCTAAGTCTCTTGTCTTACAGTACATAAGAGCATTATCAAGGAGATAAAATCCAACACCATTCACACAAAAAAGGCAGAGGAACGACATGCGTGTGGCAAACGGTTTCTGACAAATAGACAAATAATTAATGGCTGACAACCAACGAGGCACAATTATCCGGAGCTGCGTAACCATCACAAGTGTGGCCAGCGAGAGGGGTTTTCTTTTTCTGTCTTGACCCCTGAGCAAGTAAAAAAAAAGGCGTATGAGAAAAAAAGCATCTTTAACATGATTCTTCTCCATCCGCCCATCACTGCATCTCCTCTTGTCACGCCTTGTGGGTACCTGGGGGACAACTGCCAGACAGCAGCGCGAGCTTTCTAAATAATACATCAAAACTGGGCTCCTCGGTTCCCTTCGTCATTATTTTTCTTTGTCACCAAGTTGGAATTCTATTTTCACGTTCGTTTCGAATTTCCATAGCCATCCCAGGTTGCGAGGTGGGGGCAAAATAAAGAGCCCTGTGAGGCCGTGAGAATGTCAGGTGCAAAGAATTGTCTGGGATCAACAGGCGAACAGAGAACTGCAGTGAAAATTGTAGGGAAGAAGAAAAATGCTTATTACTTCCTGACACAAAAATGGATGTCTTTCCTGTGTCTGTGCCGGCACAGTCCACGGGGACTTGGAGGCCATCAGTTGCGTGTGACACTGCGTTCTGTCATAGCTGCAGAAAAATGGCTGTAATATGGAAACCACACAGGGAATGGCACCTGATAGATGGAAATGAAAAATCCTATGAAATAACAACTGGAAAGCCAAGCCCATCCGTTATGGCACTGGGTGTAATTTGCATTCCAAACCCTATAGTAATCAGTATTTCCCAACACTTATTTTTAACCACGTCGTGAAGTATTTACTTGACAAAAAAAAAAAAAAAATCATTTGACTATCTCTGAAACAAAGGTCTTGATAAATCTTTGAAATCACACTATTCTTCTACTATACTTGGTATTCTCTCAAAAGTCCCGATACTATCAGGAAATCAAGTGTCTAACGAAATGCTCAAAATAATAATTTCCTTTGCTTTCAACATATTGAATATTTGCAAAAAGTTGTGTTATCACTGGTAAATCTGGAGCATAATCTTTTCTGAAAGTTTTTACTTTAGCACTATTTAATGCCAAACTTTTTTCTGCCAAACAAGCTTAAGTAGCCTATTTGCCAATATTAATCCCCACTAGGACACAAGGAAGAATAAATGAGAAAAACCCACTACTATTTAGCTAATCTATATTTCGATAATATGTACTTCCTTTTTGCTTTTCTCCGAGAACATCACAGCCTCTGGCTTAGATGGTTACATATTTTAACAATTAATTTCAACCAACA
>NW_011888900.1:23211-25985 GCF_000151845.1 Pteropus vampyrus
AACTGCTCTGTGTGTGGCCTGGGATACTTACCTACCCTCTGAACCTCTAGAAAAAATGCCTAATGCCAGAGTTTAGTTTGTTCAGTCGGTTGGGTGATCAATGTGATCACATATAAACTATGCTGACGATGATGCCTAGTCAGTGAATGGGACCTAGGGTTCTTATTGTTATATTATATATTGATTTTTATTTTAAATAGAATATTATATTTAGCTTTCAATGTACTACCTAAACTGACTTCAAGGTAATCTTGCTCTGACATTTCCCTTTAAAAATAAGAATCTTTCTGCCTTCTCTTAAGACACATACTGCAAAGTCACAAAGAAAATAGTAACAGAAAATTTTAATAGGCTTTGAATTTTATAACTATAATAATTAAATAGTATTTGAAGCAGTATTGGGCTACCATTGAGAACATATTGTATCTTCCTAGAAAAATAACAAATGGACAAACAGACATGTGTTTTCAATACCGACTAAGCTGATTGAAGCCCAGTCAATTTAGGACCATGCCCAAGGCCGCATAGCTGGTTCAATCTAGATCCAGAATTAAAACTCAAGCAATCTGGCCTTCGACGTCCCACTGTCGATCACGACCCTTCGTGGTCACCTCTATTTGCCATTGTGTCTTGCAAAAAGATTCCTGCTGTAAATTGACTATAAATATACCTGTTCCCACCAGCTGTAAAGAAAACTAGAAAACCTACAGATATCGAATATGATGAAAACTCTCAGGAAAATAAATTTTTCTGATAAGAACTGCATTAAAATTCCAAAAAAAAAAAAAAACTTTCAATCAGCCAATCTCTTTGGAAAAATTTAAACACGACAATAAATTTACACATATAGCAACCTGGACATATCGTTATAGTTTAACTTTAAGAAATGACCCTGAGGAAGAAAGGAGTTGATGATACCAGAGAAAATATCAAATGTAAAACCTATCGCCGTCATCAAGTACTATTAGCTGTATTATGAAAAATCCCTACTGCAATTCTTTAAAAAAAAAAAAATGGAACTATCAGAAAGCGAGCTGGCTTTGGTTGGGGGAAAATCGTTTTAGCCATGGAAATATAAGTCACTCTGTCAGCGGCCCCGACGTGAAAGACTTTTTTGTCTCCTGAGCTGGCTCTCGGTTAATCTAAGGCATGTCTACCGACTCATTTTACTGTCATATTAATATTCAAACTTTTAACTCAGACAGAGGAGAAGATTTAAAGTTGTGTTTCCCCTAGAAATAGTCACTTAGGCCCCTTCACACGCGCACGGCTTTTCAGGGGAGCCCAGATTTCTCAGTGGTGTTGGAAGGGCTCCATGTGACATAACAGTTATTATGAAGAGAGAATGAGGAAGACTGGAAACTAGGCAGCTTCCGGGTTCCTCTTTTTTTTTTTTTTTTTTTCCAGTTGTCATGTCTACTTCAAAGTAAACTCTGGCTTCTAACAACACTGTGAAATACAGAGTACAATGAAATGCTAGACCTTGGTCTAGTGCTCACCCTAGGGGACGAAAGGGACATCTATTACACATAGGCTCTTTTAGATATTCAATTGTCAACACCTATGTACAGAGGAAAAACAGTTTTGCATCTAAATGTCACAAAAAGATTAAAGGCTGCCTTTTGGCATCGATTCTACAAGACCATAGTATTTTAACAGGTTTGTTATTAATTAGATACGGCCAGGCCGGCAGACCAGTAAACGACTGCCATTGTGAAGATCATTTAGGAGTGATGTAGGCAAGATGATGGAGTAGGAGACATCAGCCTCCACCGCCTACAAAAACAGCCATCAGACAACTATGATGGGAGGGTCCAAGAATCCAAGTAAAAGCCTTAGCAAAAAAATGGAGAGTAACTGCAGAGAAATGACGGCTCGGGAGGTGAGTTTAGCTGAGATGACCAGAGATGGCTCGGGATAAGAAGCGGGGACATCGGTATCATTATCAGCCGTGCCGTGTGGTCCCCAGTGGCCTGCTCTGCTGAGGACCCCGGCAGGCTTCACGACAGTCACAGACCCCTGCGGCTTTCAGGGCAGATGACCCGTAGTGCCCACGGGCTTGGACCACAGTGGCCTGCTCCACAGAGGACCCCAGTAGCTTTCGCCACTGAGGTAGCCCAAAGCCACTTCTGCTGCGGACCCCCCAGGGTCAGCGGGTGCAGCAGGAGGTCCCAACAGGGAGGTGGATGGGTCGGCTTAGTCAGATGTCTAGAAGGGACGCGGACTGGCTTCTACCAAGATGCGAATGTTCTCACAAGCTATGATGCCATTGAATCGACTTGATCTTTCGCTCAGGTTTTCACTTGACACATATATTTGTAATCAAAATCTGTGCCATGAATATTTTACAATATAAGAAAAATTATTCATGCTAATAGAATGATGCTACCAAAATAATACTTACGACATTTTTATTGTCTTCCATGGGCCCAAAGCTGTGCTGGGTGCCCAGTAAACACTGAATCTAATGTTACTGTCTCCATTTTACAAGAGAGAAAAGCAAGGCTCAGAGATGTCAAGTGGCACACTCACCGCCCCTCAGCCGTCATGACACAGATCAGCTGCTCAGAACCAGGTGAATGCGCTCCAATGTGCACACACCCACAATTACACCAAACTGTCTCTCGGTTCTACTTACCTACCTCAGTACACCTGCTTGAATAAATGGCTACAAAGCAGACATAGTCCATAGTAACAATCGGTTTACCACAAAATGTAAATCAGTGTTTTCAGTTCATGCAAATATGTCTTAAGTTTATGTCAGGGGCTCAGGA
>NW_011888900.1:26765-32306 GCF_000151845.1 Pteropus vampyrus
GCCCAAAGCTGTGCTGGGTGCCCAGTAAACACTGAATCTAATGTTACTGTCTCCATTTTACAAGAGAGAAAAGCAAGGCTCAGAGATGTCAAGTGACACACTCACCGCCCCTCAGCCGTCGTGACACAGATCAGCTGCTCAGAACCAGGTGAATCCGCTCCAATGTGCACACACTCACGGTTACACCAAACTGTCCCTCGGTTCTACTTACCTACCTCAGTACACCTGCTTGAATAAATGGCTACAAAGCAAACATAGTCCATAGTAACAATCGGTTTACCACAAAATGTAAATCAGTGTTTTCAGTTCATGCAAATATGTCTTAAGTTTATGTCAGGGGCTCAGGACATGGTCCAGACCAGCAGGAGGTGGCCATGGCGAAGTAGACAGATGACGCATAGGCCATTCACTCTCCCCAGCCCCCAGGAGACGGAGCCCTGGGTGGTGGCACCTTGCCCCAGTGTCCATGTCAAGAATGAGGAGCAGGCCTCCTGGGTGCAGCAGCCACCGTCTGTCCACTAAGCTGGGATGCTGTCAGAAAGATCTGTTTTTTTCCGAAACCCAGCCATGCCAAATTATCCCAAATCTGAGTTTCGACTGGGTATAATCGGAGCTTAAGAAACGTAATGTTCGAATCATTTTGAGTGTGCAAATAAAATGTTGCACGGCAGCGCCAAGGGGAAAAAGGAAGATGCCAGTCCCCTCCTGGTTCCTCAGAGGTCATCCTAGGTCACCAGGCCAGGCCACACCCCAGAGCCGAGCTGTCTATCGTCACCACAGAGTGAAGAAGCCGGGGGAACGGTCGCACCCCAACAGCCTCAACCAACCTCGTTCTGTCCAGGCACCTTTTGTTGTGAGGGTGCCAACGTCCCCCCAGAATGGGCTGGTTTAGGCAGCCAAGAAACTGAGAACAGCCAGTGTGAGCAGGGGTGGGTAGAGCAGTGGCATCGGCGTCGTGTTCCACGCTTCCCAAAGACAAGGAGCAGCCACGCTCTCAAGGCAGAGGCTGTCGGGATCGGCGTGCCGTTTGCACGCTGATAGTTGTGAGCATACGTAAATTGGAACTTATTTTCCTCACGAATTTGTGCAAGCCTAGAAGTGGGTACTAAACTATCCGTGTGGGTATTTCACCAGTATTTTTAGAGCCGATGATTAAAATTTAATTCATACAAATTATTATTATTTGACCAAAAAAAGGATGACTGACAAATTGAATGGATGTGGAGAAGGAGCCCGGAGTGGGAAAAAATACTGAAAACGGTAACACGGGAAGGCGTTTCAACTATTACCAGAAATTGCTCTCCGCGAGTATCATAGTTTAAAGACTGTGGCCAACTGCCTAGTTGCTAAATTATCGTACTTACTGGGTGATTACAGAGACTAACTGTGTCTATTTGTCATAAAACATCTGGCCAGCCCGGCAAAAAAAGAGAAATTAGTCAGACCTTTTCCAAGTCTAATATGGACACGGACGGCAAGTAAGCTATTTATAGGAGACCATCAATTTTAACAGCAGCGAGTCTTTTATGAAAGATGCGGTATGGCGGCATGAGAGAGAGACAGGCTGGCATTTATTTAGTGATATTATGAGACACTATGAAATCACAATACTGAAAACCATTACTTAGGCAAAAGAAAACATATTTTTCTATTCTTTTTCTTCTTTTTTTTTTTTTTTAGACCAGCACAGGTTTGCCTTGCGAGTTTAATCCTCATCTCTATCGGAGACATGGCTGGGTGTTTTCTTTGGCATCCTAACTAATTTTTCATGAGCCAGAAACAGATGAGTAGCTTCAGGACTCACTATTGACCCAGGCGCTCATCACTTTTATCCATAAAAGGCTTCGTCCTAAGTAATATTAACCAGTGTTGCCCAACAAATTAAAAGAGAAAGAGAGATGATAGATGATAGATAGACAGACAGACAGACAGACAGACAGACAGATAGATAGATAGATAGATAGATAGATAGATAGATAGATAGATGATAGATAACAGAAAAATATGAGGCTTGAAATAATTCTTTAAAAAAATAAAAAATAAAGAGGTAGCTCTGCATTATTCGACCAATCTTTACCTCTTTTTCTCTTATGTTTACTTTTGAGATAAAAATCTAAAGACTTAAAAGAAAAAGGCTTCTTCCTGCCCCCAGTTAACCCCTCACAGGATCTTTCATAACTCTACAGAACAGCTTTCTCTGGAATTCTTACCTGTTTCCCCCACTCCTCACCTTTTAATCAGGACCAGGTGCATGGACAACATGGGACAGGGACCAAGTTTCTGTCTGTTCCTCACTTTGAAGTCTGGCCAAGTCAGAACGACCTCCGTCTTCCACCTGATGCTGGAAACCCAACTTCAAACAGAGATGCTCTCACTGCCCGCCTGGGATCAGCATCCAACCACAGGTGTAAGACGGGTCTGTTCATTTGGGAGAACAACCACAATTTAAATTTCTGTGGATAATTTAGTTGATGTGAATCTCACTTGGATATTACAGTGAAACAGAAGTTTCCCTTTGGGAAAGAGGAGTCTGGACTTTTCGTGCTGAGGTTCTTCTTGATGACCCCACCGGACTCCACAGAAACACTCATTCATATTCGCTCACACCTTCATTCAACTAGCGAGGGCTTACTGAGATCCTACTCTGCGCTGGGCATTTATGCTAAACATTGAGGCTGCAATGATAACCAAATAATTGCCACCTCTGCTCCTGTGGAAGTGACACTTGGCTGGCGCAGATACTTTAGAGTCTAAGGCGAGAAAGGTGGCTGGGCATTCCTTGGAGGCTGTCAAATAAGGAAGTGGCACAATTTGCCCATAAGACAATGACCTTCGTTATCAAGCCAAGATTAGCTGGTCCGTGGGGTCTAGAAGGGTCTGAGAGTACAATCGGGGAGGTTGCTTAGGAGTTAGTTTCATTGGATAATGGCGGCATAAGACAGTGCGGTGGCTGTGGAGATGGTGAGAAGCGCTTGAACTTAGAATTTTTATCAGTAGGCGGGGTCATCAGTATTGGCTGACGGGCTGAATGCGACGTTTGAGAAAACAAGAAAGTCCGAAGGTGAAGGGTTACAGATGGAAGATACAACATTCGAGAGTTCAGTGTGGCACCTGTTAAGCCTCTTAGACATCCACCAAACCAGAAGAAAGCCAGGATGCTGATCCAGATAGAACTTAGGAGAAGGAAGCTGACAGACAGTTATCAAGTTGCCACTAGTAACCTGGGGAGGCAGGTCGAGAGCATTGTTTTTAAGGAAGCCCAATGAGAAATTTAACGCTGAAGGTGTTAGATAGATATGGACAGTTGAAAGGCACCTACATGTCAACGCTAAAGCTAATTTTCAAATTTCTGAACTGGGAGTTTAAACATCGTAATTTCAAAAAATTTGGAATCCTGACTTCTCAGAACAGACCACCGTGTTGACCATAAAGCAAAATGCGCATGCTCTGGATCCACCGTAGCTTTCTCTCAGCAGTGTTAACTGACTTCGGCCCCAATACTGGATCTTCTTCAGGTTAAAAGGCCTATTTCTCCGGTCTGTTTCCTCTACCTCCTTGTAATTTCACCTTGGATATTAGATAAAGACTGACCTGTAACTGAAAAATATATAAAATAGTTTAAATGGTGGACATGTATTAAACAATTCTCCCAAAATGGGACTAACCTCTGCAATTATCTTTCTACTAGTTTTTGGTATAGAAATACTACCTATCTTTCTACCTATTTCCCAAAAAGTGTCAGGGGAATAACTGAAGGTAGAATGTAGGAATCTTTTAACGTGTGCATTTGGATATATTGATCGCAGTTCAGGATATCAGAGCAATGTAGAAATAAGAAGAAATGCTTACTGACGACATTCGTACCTGGGCCTGTCCTCTCAGATGGTGCTGACTGTCCTCCTGTTTTTACGAATGCACACGTGAACTCTAGTCGAGCACAGGTGGCACGTGGGGGGACGTGGACCCTGCCTCCTTTGCGGGCACCTCATAGGAGCTGGAGCCTCCACTGACATATAAAGCTGGTCCTGGGGCAAGTTGAACGACAAGTAGAACGCAATGGCCTTGTTAACATTGTCAGTATACGACAGTGGGGCATAAAACACATAAATCATAATCACGGCAACACTCAGATGATGCTAAAGGTGTGCAATTAAAAGAAGTAAATTATTAGTCACATTTTTACAGTAGAAAAATTAACATGGAAGGATGTTAATCGTTAAAAAAAAATACATCTGAAAGGTATCTGAATGATGAATTGGTCTCTTGGTTTCTTATGAATAAATTGTTTTAAACACCACCGAGAACTCAGCCTTTGGAACATGCTGGGTGACAACTTTCTTCCAGAAAGACAAAAAATAGCCATATTTCTAGACCAAAAACTAGTAGAAAACTTAGCCCACAACATAAAAGGGCTGCTTTGTGGGTGTCTTCTGACCCCTAGAGAGATGCTAATAAATTCACATCTGAAAAATATTAGGTTCTATTCTACTTCTCTAAAGTCTCCTTCAGTGCAGTCTGCCCCTGGGGAAAATGTGACAAGCTATATAAAAATTTGAAATATTATCATTCTCACCTGCTAGTTCACTTCAACTTCTACAGAAACATACATCCTTAAATGACAAGAAAGTCGTTTTAGGGGGCTGCCGGAAACAGTGCCTAGATAAATGAGTGCCGTCAGTAATTCCGGGGATGCAAACTTCATGCCTGACCCTTGTCCTGCAATAGATTGATATTATAATGACTGCGTCCATTTAACAAATGCGGAAGAGTGACGTACGAGTGACGGTACACCAGGCATCAGTTCTGGCATCAGAGATTCAAAGTCAATAGAGCCGGGTTCTAGTCCTGCCACCAATTAACATCGCAACCTCTGACACCTGATGTTTTTATAGGTATTATTACATCCTTTGCTCCTTTACAAACATCAGCGCCCCAGCACAGACACCCCTCATCTCTTGCACATGCCATTGTGCCGGCTGCTCGCCACGCCCCCTCGCTCCGCCCCTCGCCCCGCCCCCCACTCTGACCATCTCCGCCCTCCATCCCGCACTCTCCCTGCTGGGAACTCTTCAGTGCATCGTCACTGCTGTGAAGATAAAATCCTACATAACGCCCTGGGTTTGCTGTAGGCCCTGCGCCTCCAGATTCACCACCCAGATTCATTTCTGGATCCCCTAACACATATTTATCCTCCAAATGTACTGAAATCCTTCCACTTACTCCATCTCACTAAACGGATCGAGTTCTTTGCCAATGGCCTTCTTTCTGCCAGAAACACTCGTCTTTCTTAACCTTCTTCTGGCTGATTCCATTGCTTCTTCAAGTCTCTACGTAAGCATCGAAATCCCAGGGAGAATGTCTCTAGCCCAGGCATTGCACAGAGCCGCTCCTGTATGCTCGCAGGCCACCCTGCACTCCCCATCATGGCCCATACCCCAGGTCATTATGGTTTCTTCTTCAGCATCTGCTTCTTCCATCTAACATAACTTCCATGAGAAAAGGGATTATGATTATCTATCCACTGCCATTCACCCAAGACCC
>NW_011888900.1:32875-37582 GCF_000151845.1 Pteropus vampyrus
CGCCACGCCCCCTCGCTCCGCCCCTCGCCCCGCCCCCCACTCTGACCATCTCCGCCCTCCATCCCGCACTCTCCCTGCTGGAAACGCTTCAGTGCATCGTCCCTGCTGTGAAGATAAAATCCTTCATAAGGCCCTGGGTTTGCTGTAGGCCCTGCGCCTCCAGATTTACCCCCCAGATTCATTTCTGGATCCCCTAACACATATTTATCCTCCAAATGTACTGAAATCCTTCCACTTACTCCATCTCACTAAACGGTTCAAGTTCTTTGCCAATGGCCTTCTTTCTGCCAGAAACACTCGTCTTTCTTAACCTTCTTCTGGCTGATTCCATTGCTTCTTCAAGTCTCTACTTAAGCATCGAAATCCCAGGGAGAATGTCTCTAGCCCAGGCATTGCACAAAGCTGCTCCTGTATGCTCGCGGGCCACCCCACACTCCCCATCATGGCCCATACCCTAGGTCATTATGGTTTCTTCTTCAGCACCTGCTTCTTCCATCTAACATAACTTCCATGCGAAAAGGGATTATGATTATCTATCCACTGCCATTCACCCAAGACCCATCCTCATGCCTGACACAAAGAAGGCATTTGAATAATAGTTAATACATATGTGATCTAACAAACATGGCAAACAACATAGCCTAAGGCTGTCATGCTCTTTACTGATTAAACAAAGCATAGACTAGACCCGCATAATCAATGAATTCTACTGAAAGAGTGTGGAAGCATAGATCGCGTGGCATGCTACCTGAGGCTCTGGGGGTGCTACTGAAATAGACACCCACTTCTTTGTCCTCAGAATGAGAGTTTGATGCTTATTTGCTTTTCTAGTGTCTTGCCTTATCCTATTGACCACTGCAATATTACTAACCAACATGCAGCATTTTGAAAGTCTGGAAATCAGAGATCTGGGCTTAGGTACAAACACTTTTTGTTTAAAATGTTTCCAGATGATCATGCTAAAAAAAAAAAAAAAAAATCTATTTTAAGGAGAATCGACTATGAGTAATGTGAGAATTAAAGTAAGGAAATGGAGTCTTAAGCTAAACAGAGAGGTGGGCATTTAACAGGAAATTAAGGTAAGATGCATTAGTCCGGTAGAAGAGTTGTCTTTTTTTTTTTTTCCTAGAGAATTTAAAGGCAGCCTGATGATAAACATTTTAAATGGCTCTAAGTACATCGGTGAGGATACTAGTGCTGCTGATCCCATCTCTCTAACCACTGTCTGAGCAGTTTCCCAAACAAGGATGCTCTAATGGATTTAAATAGGTGCACCTGAAACTTAGTTTTCTGATTTCTGGTCTTGCTTTTACATCCCTTTACATTACACCCTTATTCTCCACACAAAAGAGCGTTCGACGAGCCACGTAGTTATTGATGGCTTGTTTCCCCCTGATTTCTCTGTGGTTTCGTGTTTCCTTCACAGTGGGTCACCTGCCCTTTGCTGTGTGTCAAGCCCTTTGATATTCCCCACCCCCAGCCCTATTCACCCTCATGACCTTGTAAAATAATTGATGATACTCAGGGAGAATCAATGTCTTATTATTGACCCTAACTGAGCACCTACCTGTCCCCTTCCATTATGCCAGGACCCGTTGCCTTACGGTCATGCCTACACCCCTCCCCGTAAGCACTCAGACACAGCTGGAAGTATATGACTGTTCTTGCAATGTCTTTCTTTCCCATGAGACTGAGGGCTCTCTCAGGAAAAGGGTCGTTATAAATGCTGGTCAAGCAACCTTAGTTCAAAAGAATATACATCCATCATTTTACAAAAATAATTAGGCAAATCTTTGGTCATGCTGTCAGGCAGTTCAAATTGATCGTTTCTGCCTTTCAATTTTTGTTTATAAAACAAAAGAAAATCCTCGGGATTTAAATTTGTCTCATTGAAAGACAAGCGTTCTCTTCATAACTAGAAAAGCCGTTTCTACTTTCAATTAATGTTCTTGATCTTAGTAACACGCATAAAACTATTTCTGGACCCTCTTAGTTGAACTTCCAGACAGAGTGCATTCTGGCTTCAAACTGTGTTTGCAAAATTAATCTTCTTAGAATACCACTTTATTGTATCAACACGAAGTTTACATTTTTTTCAAATATACATATATCCAACCTTATAAAATCAAAATATTTATCCAGATATTAATGGTCTTCCACAATCTGGCTCAATTCTATTACCTAGCCTTGCTTTGAACGATTCTTAAAATCTTTCTACTTTGCTCAAATTGTTTGGTCCATTGCCCCTTCAAACCTATTTACAGAAAAGTCTCTCCTTGATTTTTTATTTATCTTGTTATATACATTGAACATCCACCCCCTGAAACTTGAACTGATTCAAATCCTGCCTCTTCTTTCAAGATCCAATTAAAATCCACATCTTCCAAAAAGTGTACCTTAAAATATCCATCAGAAAAGAAAAGCTTACTTTTTTTAGTTTTAATTAAATTTGGTATTAATCAGGTAAGCTATCGACTGTAACAATGTTAATGGCTTAAACGAGAAAGTTTGCATCTTGCTCACGAAACAGTAATGAGCAGGCTCCCAGGTGGCAGGCAGGTCTCCTCAATGCTGTCACTGGATGGCGAGGGAGACAAAGGTCTTCCACGAATTATTTCCAAGGTGACCTTGGCTGTGAACTCTATTCCAGCCCACCAGAAGGGGCCAGATGGTAGAGAAGCACTCATAGGAGATTCAGCCAGAACCTGCCATAAGAAACTTCATATTCACTTAGAATCCCATTGGCGAGAACACAGCATCCCTAAGTTCGTGAGAAGCTACAAACTGCAGTCGAGGTGCGTGGCCAGAACGAGGAGGATGTGGAAGCAGCCAGGTCTCTCTGCCACCGAGGCAATGCAGCGGGACCTCTTTGCATACTTGCAAGCTTTCTTTTTAAATTACTATTTCTATCATTTTTATTATTTAACGTCGTATATGTGCATTGCTCATTTACGTAAACACACAGGTCCCTGCCATTACCAGAAATGTTACGGAAGGTTTGGGCAGACCCTGGCTGGCTGTCAATCAATCCTTACTGAATTCACTCACCGGGGTTTCTAAGTGCAGATATTTTGAGATGTAGTAAAGATCCAGAATCCTGTTTTATGCACCAGATGTAAGGAGACAGTCGCCATGATGTCGTGAGGCTTAGAGGGGGAGCTGCATTCTCGGCCAGACGGGAGGCTTACCCACCCCAGCAGGGAGGCGAAATGAAGGGAAGAGCAGGCAGAATCACACTACGATTCCTTTGAAGCTCCCTCTCTCCTTCCCCCCACCTCTCTCTCTCTCTCTCTCATGCCCAGAGAAAATAACACTGAATACCCCCCAAAAAGCATCCAGTTTTAAGGCTTATCCTGCTACATGTCATTTTGCCCTGCAATGCCAGCAGCTCCGGTGAATAGAGACAACTTGATGGGGGGATTCGTGTAGATGGGCAGGAATATAATTAGCGATGACTTATTTCTTATCCTGAGCGAGGGTTCATTTAGATCAGATCTAAAGCTGAGGCCTGATCATGAAGAGCCTGACTGAGGAGCAAGAAAACCACTAGAGATGAGCAGGAGATGAGTTTGAAGGAAGCAGTTTGAAGGTGTTTAAAAGAGCGAGCGAAACGTAACTGACATCTGACGGGTGTGACGTGCAGATCCAAGTGTACATGGCAGGCGACTCAAGAGGGGTCTGAAAATAAATAGCAAAATCCCCAAAACGGATATGTGTTTAGAGGCAAAAGTTCCTTTCCCCCCAAAATCTTGCAAAAGCCATTGATAAGGGCTACCGGGGTGGCAGGCGTGGGTCTCAAGGCAACAAAAGAGGCAACTATTACAGGTAGGAAATAATGAAAATAATTCCCTTCTCCATATCCCACTAACTTTGTGCCGCGGATTCCATCTCTAGCTTTGGCCCATACCCATGCCACGACCTCAGTCTAGTCCACGAACACCTTTCACCTGGACTACTAAATATTTCCCCTGCTGGTCTCTACATTCTCTCTTCAGCCCCTCCAACTGACTTTCTGCATCGCTACTAGAACGACCTATAAAAATTCTGTATTGCCCTGGATTCCTCAAACCACAGCACCTGGAGCAAGGGCCCAGGTATAGGTGAGTCGTCTGCAGAGTGACTGCAGCAGCACAGGTGAGCCGGTTGCGGGGAAAGAGGAAGAAAATGGCAACAGCCTTGAGCGAGATACTGCACTGGGCGACTGCAGCTCAGTCCCTGGGTGCTTCAGGGCGACGGATGCAGGGCACACCTCAGAACTGTCCCAGCAAGGCGTGGGGGAGCCATCACTGGTTGGAGGTTACCCCCAGTGGACCTTAAACCGCAGCCATTTCCAAGGCATTCCACGGGCGTGGCAAGCTGTCGTGTCAGGCAGAGACACAGAGATCAGAACGGGAGCCATCGGCAGGACGGTCACCGATTCACTGCACACAGGCGAGCTGACGTGTGGGGGGTCGGGGGCGGGACGTCAGCATCGTTTGACCCAAACCCACCCGTGCCCACCACCCGTAAGGAGCAACCACCACCGAGCTCCTCATTGTTTCTGATAAGCCACCCATCAGAGCCTCCCTCACCCCCTGGGGAAAGGCACATCGTCTGCGTGTTCCCAGGAAATGCAGTCAGCTGGCATTTCTGTTCTAACGTAGCAAATCTGTTCTAACATTCGTACCTCCCTGAGCCTTCCAACCCATCCCGCGATTTCTCCCGCAG
>NW_011888900.1:40669-42352 GCF_000151845.1 Pteropus vampyrus
AGTGGAACGGTTGCTTCTGAACCTTGCACCCCACCAGCCATTCGGGGCTGCAGGCGCGTAACAGGGATCTTGATGGCCTTCTCCTTCTAACCGGCCCCCTTTTAACTGTAAATTCTTATGGCTTAAGTATTTTAAAGCCAAAAATATGGTTACTTAGAAGAACCGAGATGTATAGAAGTACGGAAAGGTTATCATCTGTTTACTAGCCCAGGGTGAGTTTATGTGCTGCCTGGTTAACTTCCCCCCTCCCCACAGGAGTACCGGTGAGCATGTCGCTAGGCCTGGTCACCTCAGAGACTGCTGTGGTCCTTGGCTGAATGGATCCTTTTCAGTGGCTTCCTGACCTCAAGTCTCTGACACCACATGTCCACAGGTGCAGCTCAGGTATCAAAGCCGATATGACAACGACTGGCAGTTCTGACGGATTTGTGTTGCCACCAGCTACATAACTGTTGTTCTATTATTTCTCCTCCTGGTTTTATTTTTACACCAAATCAAGAAAGATTGATGCAAAGAAAGCGGAGAAAAGAACCCAGGATGTGGCCACCCACAGGGCAGGACCCAAATCTTTGACCGGACACGAATCTGCTCAGTTCACGCTCTGAACTCTCTGGATTTGTTCCTTGCCTGGACGGTTGAGACGAGCCAATGGGAAACAGCCTGACTTACACATTCTAGCCACTCCGCACATTCTGGCACCTTCGCCATGCGTCCGGCACGGCGTGGCACCTGTGCTACGCTCGTCAATGTTTGCAGTTGCCTGTGAAGGCCCGCCGTTTGTATTATAAAGGTGGGAAAATCCAACTTTATTTTTTAGATATACAAAGACACATAACTATTACGGGGAGAGACTGACATAGGACAGAAAACCGATTGATTCTTTACCATAGGGAAGTATACCTACAAATATCATTGGGCCGAATGGTGTAGAAAAGATTTAAGGGCGCCTCTCAGAATGGAACCTCGACGATTCTCATAACACACTTCTTCCTTTCCGATTCGGTGGGTTTCGGAACACGTGGAACAGTGACCGGAGAAAGCGAGGTCTGGCCCGCGTGAAGCGGTCACACTTCTCCCCTCTGCTACGGCGCCTCCTGCAGTGAAGTGGACGCGACATCTACAGCTGTGCCCAGCTAGGGGACAGACGACGAGATCTGGCTGCCACTCTGCCATTCCCCAATGGTAGTGGATTGAAGGGTGGACCCCCAAAATACCTGGAACCTCAAAAGGTGACCTTATTTGGAAAAGGGGTCACTGCAGATGCAATCGAGTTAGGGATTTTGTAACGAGACCAACGTGGATTTGGAGTGGGTCCTAAATCCCATGACCAGTGTCCTTATAAAAGACGGAAGGGGAGAAAACACAGGGAAGAAGGCCACGTGGAGATGAGGGCACAGACTGCAGTGATGATGCCCTAATCCCCTGAAAGCTGGGAGCCACAAGAATCAGGAAAGCTGGGGAAGGGACCGCTCCTAGACTCCGACGGGGGACGCGGCCCCACGGACGCAGCGGATCAGGCTTCGGGAACTGGGAGAGAGTCAGCTTCTGCCGTCGTAAGCCGTCTCGTTCGTGGTAATTTGTTACGGCAGCCCTAGGCAATCAATACCGGGTGTCTTGTGGGGCTCAGGGTCCTCCTATGTAAAATAATGGTGTTGGAATAGTTATTCCTAAAGGAACTTGCAG
>NW_011888900.1:46024-48626 GCF_000151845.1 Pteropus vampyrus
GAGTATACATGTGCTTTTCCTGGTGTTTCTCATCCATTTCTCATCATTATACTCCTCACTCAGAGCCCAAATACATTGTCTTTCATGAATTTTGGCTTACGTCTATCTTCAAAGAAATACGTAATTGTCCAGGGCACATCGAGATCGAGAAAGTATGCGGGTGACTAACAGAAGACTGGGTTCTGATTAAGTATTAAGGGCTGTATCTAAGAACGATGACACAGCCATGTGTCTATTCTCAGCTGCCACAATAAACTATCTCATTGTCTAAACTAGGCAATCCGATAGAGTAGATATGACTTCACTCGAGGGTGAAAAACAAGAAGTGATATCCTCATGTCTCAGAGCTAGCTCAGCTCCATCTTAAACAAAATAAGTCAAGCTGGCATTTCATCATTCAGCTACTTTCTTTAGGCTGAAATAACCCTCTATTATCCAAAATAAAGCACTGTATCAGAAGATCACAATTTGTCTTGGTAATGAAGCCAACCCTGTCATCCATTACAATCATATTGTTTGACTATGGTGATTCTAAGTCTGGGCAATAATTCAGTCTTTCTCATGTAAATGAGACAAATTATGTAACGCATTAGTGAAATTTGTTTTGTCTTCCCGACTTCCAGCCACCTACTGATTAAACCATTATACTGCCTGAGAGAGTGGATTAAATATATACACTGAAGTTTATGATTTTTCTCTAATTTCAGAATCGTTACAACTAGTTGTCTGGGTAAATACTAGTGCTGAATTAAACGTTGATTAAAATAATCTATTACTCATCATCACTAAATTTACTGAAACTTGGAAACCCGTGTTTATATCATCTTGTATTTTCCAAGGAGCCATGTGTCACCCAATTCAAGTGAATTTAATGCAACGTTATAAATAACATTACAAAATAATAATGCTAATCGAAAAATTTTCCAGTCCTTAAAATTGTCATAATCGATGCTCACTTTAAACCCTGTTTCTGCACAAGTCACCCACAATCTTATAGACACATTTATTAATTTATTCAACACAGATTTATCCAATTAATTATGTTCTAGGCACACCGCTGAGCATTAAGAAAAGAATATTAAAGACACACATGGTCCATGAATTTAACTTCCAGGAGCTTAAATTCACAAACCTGCTGGTGTGAGAAGTTTTCTCAGTGGTAGGACTAATTTGCTGAATTCGCCAACTTACTGATTTGCCAAGAATATATAGAAGTATATTCTGCATTTAGTAAATAAATCGAATACTCTTATTAAAGTTGTTAAGAGAGTGTCTTAAGTTAGTGACAATCCTGTCAAAGTAATTAAAAATTAACCTTTTGTTAAGACGGTAAATTCTGTAAATTTGGTGACTGGGTCATTTGACAAGTTTTGGAAAGTCAGATATTACTGATCTTCCTGCTCTTGCCCATGTCCAAACCCACTGGACATCTCACCGAATCTCACCCAAGCCTGTGTGCAGTTATTGCAGAAGGACCTTCCGCCCGCCGTGCAGATGATGACACCGAGTCTCAAATACGGAACAAAAGTCACAAAGTTAGTATCACGCATGTCCGAACGCTACACCTTCCAGTTCAGCATCCA
This sequence comes from Pteropus vampyrus, assembly GCF_000151845.1. Lineage (NCBI taxonomy): Eukaryota > Metazoa > Chordata > Mammalia > Chiroptera > Pteropodidae > Pteropus > Pteropus vampyrus. The sequence goes on from NW_011888900.1 coordinate 47,608, forward strand.
GTTCATTTTAATGACGGCCACACCTTCGGCGCTCAAATGCTGGGACCTGTTTTTTGTTTTCTTCATCCACAGCTGACACGTGTGGATTAATCATGCTGGTGATATCTAATATCTCCATGCAGCAATCAGCCCACCTTGGGGAGATTCCCACACCCAAGCCCACAGGGCTGGAAATTCAGAGTCGAACCTGATTCCATTTCGGGAGGAAAGCCAGTTCTGGATTCACGAATCAGGAACAGAGCAAGCCCTGTGAAGGGCAGGCACTTTGTTTTTGTCGTGTGTGTGTGTGTAGGGTCAATGAATTTCATTTTAATTTATTGTTTAATTAAAGCTGTCATCTAATACTTTCGTTTCAGGTGCACAGCATAGTGATTAGACATTTATACACCTCATGAAGCGGCCGCCACAATAATTCGAGTAACCACCTGTCTCCATACACAGTGATTATGGTATCATTGGCTCTCTTTGCTGTGCTGAGCCTTCCATTCCGTGACGTAGGCCACAGCTGGCAGCTGGCACTCCTTAGTGCCCTTCACCTTTTCTCACCCAGGCCCCCACACCCCTCCCATCTGACCACCATCAGCTTATTCTCTGTAATGAGTTTTTCTGTTTCGTTTGGTCATTCATCGGCTTTGCCTTTTTGGATTACACATATCAGTGAAATCATACAGTATTTGTCTTTCTCTCTCTGACTTACTTCACTCAGCATAATACTCTTTAGGTCACCCATATTGTTGCAAACGGAAAGATCTCACTCTTTTTTTATGGCTGAGTAATATCCCACTACATATACGTACCACATCTTCTTTATCCATTCTACCATTCATAGACACCTAGGTTGCTTCCACATCTTGGCTTGGTTGTAAATAATGCTGCACTGAACATAGGGTACATATTATCTTTTACGATTTGTATTTCTTTGAAAGAGTGACGCACTCTGGCAAAATCAGGTGTAAGGTTTATACAGTAGTAATGCTCACAGACTTTACATAATAAAATTTTGAGGGTAGAACTGCTAT
>NW_011888900.1:48676-50094 GCF_000151845.1 Pteropus vampyrus
TGCTGAGCCTTCCATTCCGTGACGTAGGCCACAGCTGGCAGCTGGCACTCCTTAGTGCCCTTCACCTTTTCTCACCCAGGCCCCCACACCCCTCCCATCTGACCACCATCAGCTTATTCTCTGTAATGAGTTTTTCTGTTTCGTTTTGGTCATTCATCGGCTTTGCCTTTTTGGATTACACATATCAGTGAAATCATACAGTATTTGTCTTTCTCTCTCTGACTTACTTCACTCAGCATAATACTCTTTAGGTCACCCATATTGTTGCAAATGGAAAGATCTCACTCTTTTTTTATGGCTGAGTAATATCCCACTACATATACGTACCACATCTTCTTTATCCATTCTACCATTCATAGACACCTAGGTTGCTTCCACATCTTGGCTGTTGTAAATAATGCTGCACTGAACATAGGGTACATATTATCTTTTACGATTTGTATTTCTTTGAAAGAGTGACGCACTCTGGCAAAATCAGGTGTAAGGTTTATACAGTAGTAATGCTCACAGACTTTACATAATAAAATTTTGAGGGTAGAACTGCTATCAGACAACATTATCTGGCTCAGGTTTTTCATTGAGCTACACGGCTTAATTATTAAACGTTAACAGGGCACAGTCTCTGCCTTCAAAGTGTCAACTCTACTAAAGAAAACATGTGCTATGACCCTGGGCCAGTTTTAAACTTTTGTGCCTCAGTTTCCCCAATGACATGTTGCGAATTATAGTGATAACGATCCTACCTAGCAAGCGATGAGGAAGAAATGACATAATAAAGCTTAGTGCGGAGATGCTACCTGAGTCGGGTCTAGGACACGAACGAGGGTGAAGAGGTATTGAGAATGGCGGACGTGCGGGTCACAGAGGCATGCCGGGGGGGTGCGGGGGGCTTCCGGATGTTTGGGGTGCCGTGGTCCCCGCGGAGAGGGAACTAGAGAGTCCAGCCAGAGTCAGATCAAAGCCTTTAGGACTCCAAGGGCTCCGAATTTTATCCTCTAAACTTTGAAGAGACACTTAGTGTGTCTAATTAGAGAAGTGTCACGATGAGGTGTATATTTTAAATGGAGTGCCAAAAATCCAGAACTGGCAAAATTAAAATCACCAGATCGATAAAATAGTAATTACTAAGAGCTATTGGCACATCAGGACACCATGTGCCAACACAAAGTCCTGTAATTGCCACGAGACTCAAACCTAAGGGAGGAAGTTGCTCTGTGAAAGAAAGCCTAGGACAGTCGCGAGCTTTCGGAAGAGGCCATTTGTCACAGCTATGAAGCCTTTCCCAACAGCACACAGATCACCGGCAGCAGCTCAGGTCAGTGAGCAGATCAGAACCACCAGGAAGCAGACGTGGCTGCCTGGCTGGCCTTCCCATGTTGGTGCTTGATGAGCAGCATCAGCAAAGGCAGCCCTTAAAA
>NW_011888900.1:51279-52762 GCF_000151845.1 Pteropus vampyrus
AAGAAAGCCTAAGACAGTCGCGAGCTTCCGGAAGAGGCCATTTGTCACAGCCATGAAGCCTTTCCCAACAGCACACAGATCACCAGCAGCAGCTCAGGTCAGTGAGCAGATCAGAACCACCAGGAAGCAGACGTGGCTGCCTGGCTGGCCTTCCCATGTTGGTGCTTGATGAGCAGCATCAGCAAAGGCAGCCCTTAAAACGAAGGTCATCGGTTTTGGATAACGTTTTATTGCTCTGTCTTCTCTGATCAAAACAATATGCTTTGATGAGAGACATTGCTAATACTCCAGTTTCCCTTACTCCAAAGATACAGCCTCTGTGTCCTGCCTACTCTGCATTTAAAAATCATTAAATAAAAAATATTCCAAATCCATGATGATAAAGTTTGTTAAATTAAAAGACAAACTCTGTTCAAATGAGAACAGCAGCTGATGACCACTTTTATTTGAGAAGTTTAATGTTTTCTGCTTTGAATTCAAAACCCTTGGAAAACAAAACCAGCATGTTGTCCACCACAGAGCAGGGTCCTCCTGCTACAGCGTATTAAGAACTTCTGAGAGTAGATTATTACTGTGTTTTGGGTCCTTAATTCAAAGCATGTCTAAATGCTTTGAGGCTCACAGGCAGATTTTCATGATTATGTGGAGAACTGGATAGAAAAGATATAAAACGTGAAATAAACAAAACCACCCCTGTGAGTGAAGGGCGATACACACCACCATCCCCAGGAAGGGAAGCATGGAAAACAGGAGATGATGGATAAATGGCCTCGAGTCTAGTTGGAAAGAAAAACAGTTTTAATTCCCCTTGCTATGCAACTCCCAATTCCATTTTAGTTACTAGTCATTAAAGCTATTTAGAATTTAGCTTAAATTTTAAAAATACACTTATTAACTTATTAACTATCTTTTCAATGTGTTTCCCTGATATTTTTGTATATCATTATTTGTTATATGGAAAGCCGAGAGGGGACATTTTTAATAACCTTCGATATATCCTGTTAACAATTGATTTCTATTTTAAAGGCTATTTTCTTATATACCATACATTTCTCTACTCAAGTTCCCCATCCAGAAACACACACCTACACAAATATACAAACATATATACTAACACACATAATATTTTTATGACTTGGTAATAGGTCCTGGCTGAATCTTTCAAATCTGACAAAAATATAACTTGAGAGTCTCACAAAGAGCAATATGGATTCTAGTCCACATACTTTGCCTCACACAATTCAGTTACATTAGGAAGATATCTCTAACTAGGGATGTCTTTGGCATAGGAAAAATGAAGAGCATGACAAGTATACGATTGTTCTTTTGGTCATGGAACTTGGCCCATTCTAGACGGTAAAGTTAGCATAATGAAATTTTAAAAATTAAAATTCTCAGATGCTAACAGCCACATCCACAAGTCTAGAACTTACCCAAAACGTGGCTCGGGTACAAAAGCTTTTTTTTTTTTTTTTTTTTTTTT
>NW_011888900.1:53648-54185 GCF_000151845.1 Pteropus vampyrus
ATTATTTGTTATATGGAAAGCCGAGAGGGGACATTTTTAATAACCTTCGATATATCCTGTTAACAATTGATTTCTATTTTAAAAACTATTTTCTTATATACCATACATTTCTCCACTCAAGTTCCCCATCCAGAAACACACACCTACACAAATATACAAACATATATACTAACACACATAATATTTTTACGACTTGGTAATAGGTCCTGGCTGAATCTTTCAAATCTGACAAAAATATAACTTGAGAGTCCCACAAAGAGCAATATGGATTCTAGTCCATATACTTTGCCTCACACAATTCAGTGACATTAGGAAGATATCTCTAACTAGGGATGTCTTTGGCATAGGAAAAATGAAGAACATGACAAGTATACTATTGTTCTTTTGGTCATGGAACTTGGCCCATTCTAGACAGTAAAGTTAGCATAATGAAATTTTAAAAATTAAAATTCTCAGGTGCTAACAGCCACATCCACAAGTCTAGAACTTACCCAAAACGTGGCTCGGGTACAAAAGCTTTTTTTTTTTTTTTTTTTT
>NW_011888900.1:54235-56296 GCF_000151845.1 Pteropus vampyrus
TTTTTTTTTTTTGCTCTGAAACAATATGTCATCCTAGAAACCAACACTTCAAAAAGTTGACAACCTTTTATTTCGACCAAAAGGTGGCTATGATTTCTTCAGATTTCCATGATATTTTAGTTGGTTATTTATTTGGTATTCACTGGGTTTTGTTTTGCTTTGTTTTGGAAAAAGTATTTTAGGTCTGCTACTCAGTGCTAGATGATAGGTCAATATGGGGAAAATCTAAATAGTTTTATTATATAAATACCACCCTCGATGCAAATATATTCCTCGAATTCTAGTCGTTAGGTCTTAGGAAAGCTTTTAAATAAAAAGTGTAATTACTTATTAGCATTAGTCCGAGTTCTTAATGGAGTTACAGGTGTCACAATCAGGTTGTGTCATCTCTGTTCATGCAAACAAATCAACAAATACAAGCGACCATATGTGTTAAGGAAAAACAAAACATCATTTGAGAATCGATATACAAATACTGATCTGCGTTCTATGATATGTTATATATGAAACTAGTACAACTAAATGCACAAAATGTATAAAAAGACGTGTTCAAAACGAACGCTTCTGGTAGAAGCTACACGCACATTCTGCAGAGCCAGACAGTTGAGGTTCGTGACCTATTGTGCCACTTACCAGCTAGTGGACTTTGGGCAAGTTAAGTGACCTGTCTGTGCCTCAATTTCCTCATCTGTAAAACAGAATAACAATACTATCCACCTCATATGATGGTTATCAGGATTAAATGAGCTCATTTATATAAAGCACTGATATCTTTTATACAAAGAACTATGTTTGATGAATAGTAAACACGTGTTTGCTATTATTAGCAATGAATGAAAGGATTGCTAAATATGAAGATAAAACCCGACAGACACCCTCAGAGGTGTTTCAGGTATAAATAAGATGGGAAAGGAATATGGAATTCACTACCAAGTCATGGAATGGTCACCATGAAAATGCAGGGTGTTTCTGACCTGGTCCAATTTCACGTCATGGACGCCATGGCTCAACTTTTATGATGGGAACCAGCACATCCATCCAATCCAACGCAACATATATGAGGACGGTTTTGGTTCATTGCTGCATCCCTAGAATTCACCCGGCATCTGTGGAATGTACGAATGAAGAAATGTGAGTCCCAGTGGGAAACACGTACGCATGAGAGACATCCGGCGAAAATGCTGGCAATGAACTAGACCAATCAGAATGTCAGGGACGCACAGCAGACATCTGGACAAAACTGAGAAAGGAAGTGTTAGTCTTTTCCTTTGTGAAGCCTGGATTGTTAGCATTAGGGAGAGTAACAGACTCAAATGCTGATTAAATCCATCTAAGAATACAACACATAAGTGCTTTTCGTTCATCTCCATAAAACTATCTAGAAGCCAACTGTAAAAGGTATTGTGAGAAGTCTAGTAATAGGCAATGATTAACCGCTTGCTCCAACAGTGTAGGTGAGAGAGCTTCCACACGTATGCCTCCATCTCATTCTACAGTTGAAGTCACTTCTTTCAGAAACACCACGATTCAATTCTGAATAAAATCAAGCCTTCCAAAATAAGAGAATCCCAACTTGAAAAGCAATCGGCCAAAAAGCTGGACCTGTGTTGGAAACGCTATAGAAAGACAGCTCCGCTGCATTAAGAACCAGCTCCATCTTTCTTTATTGCAAATCGCCTCTCTGACTGGCAGCCATACGTCCGGCATGCATAGGGTTTACTTTAATGCACAAATAGCTAAAGTTTCAACATCTATAAATGCTTTAGCGCACCATTAAAGTCTCCAATAGCCTTCCAGTCCTAGAGTAGTTAAGTGACAGAAAGTTTAGTAAACATTTATGTACTGCTATGTTCTACTGGTTATTTCAAAGTTTTTTGTTTTGTCTTGTTTTCAATATCCATCTTTTCTGACATTGGTTAACAAAAACCAATAAGCTTTGGCTGTACACTTTAACAGTAAGGCATACATATGTTTACACTGTGTGTTCACCTCCCATAGTTAGATTTCTTTCTGTCACCACATATTTGACCCCCTATACCCCATCTACCTCCCCTCTATGAA
>NW_011888900.1:57586-72542 GCF_000151845.1 Pteropus vampyrus
AGTTTATGGATCTATACAGAATTTAAGTTTAATCCGGAATGACTGGTATTTCATAGCTCCGGCATGCTTCAGAGTGTCTATTTTTCAGCAAGTACATGGAAATTCTATGTTTAATAGTATGCTTAGGGTCATACCTACATCTCTGTTGGATTATGATTCATATTTTATTCATTGGTGTAGAAGCATCTGACAGTTACTCAAAGATGGTGTGTGCCTTTTAACTCCTCATTGCTACTTCCTGGTAGGTAATAATTTTCCTAAATTATACCTTCTGTTCCTCAGGGTGCCTAGGTTTATATAGTAGTTTTAACCTTTTCGCACTCCTGTTCGAGCTTCTGTTTCTCGTTCTCCTCACAGAGATTGTTCCTCTTCGTCCCTAAATTAGTGTTTGAAATTGCTATAGTTTGCATGTTTCTAAAAATCCCTGGTCAAATTGAATCAATGGTGTTTTTTTAAACAAAGTTAAAGGGGCTTGTTTAATGTAACACACTTCAATCTTCTGTGTACTGATGTGTATTGAAACATCGGAAGAGAAGGACAGAGAAGCAATGTGTGCTACACATGTTAGCCATGGAATCCATCTGTCATGTAATATCACACAGGAAACGCACTTTAGAGACTGAAATACTGCCCTGAGCCATATACCTACTATAAATAAATTTTTAAGCCCTATTCTTTAAAACCATCTATGTAATCGGATATTCGGTTTTCATGTCGTCCTTTCTTTTCAACGTGATAACCTTTGACCCGGAAGTAGAGATAAAAATATGATCTTTGCTTTATGTTCATCCCATCGTCAGCTTGGTAACTGCTACCTTCCCGGGACCAGGGTGACACACGTGAAGCAAAGCCGGACAGACGGACTGTCATGAGAGGGTGGAAGGAGGAAAGGCAGAGAAGGGAAGAAAAGACTCTTGTTTGGCTTGAAAACGTCAAGTTGTGAAAATAATGCATTTCCTTTTCAGTGACCATCCTGCTCCTATCTGTTGTGTCTAGGAAAGTCTGAGTTAATTTTCTATCTCAAGCAACTGAGATAGAAATAATACATGCACTTGTGATTAGCAAGGCATCCATGATTCCTATAGCTCGTGCTTATCCAAACAATACTCAACATAACTGAATATTTCTCCATTGAGAAGAGGTCCCACATTCACACGAAGAGATAGCAATAACTAACTTTCCCATCTAGTTCCATTTTTGCTTCCTGTAGGAACTGCCTTTGCAACAAGGCTCGTCAGAGAATAAGTCTCTTAAGAGCAAAGGCGAGAGGATGTCTCGTTTGCATCCTTCATAAATCTTAGCAGATTGTTCAATAAATACTTGTTAAATTATTTCTCTGCTCTCTCAGTAGATAATGCATCTGAGTTGATTGATTATAAATAATTGCTCCATCTCCAATTAAAATTCATCCACTGTAACTCAAATAGCATACCTATCTTAGGATATTTTACATGAATTGTACTCCAAATCGAATATCCTATTGAGGGATTTTCTCTGCCCTTGTTTCTGGCAGCTTGTTTTCCCTTAGTATGAAATATTAGTCTCTAAAGACTAGTTTCCTTTGAGCAGATTATCAAGATTAACAATCATTCTACACTTTCTATTCCACCAGGAAAGCTTTTTACTCAATTTCTCTAGGGAAACAAATGCACTCGCTACTCTTTCTGATTTGTTGGGTTAGCTTATTTTATTTCTTGTTGTTGCTGCCACTGTTATTGTTATAATGTTCGATTTTGGGAATTAAGGTCTCTGGATAAAATTGAGAATGTCTCCACAAAACTTGGCTTTTTCTTGAAATCTTGGCACCTGTATTCCTATAGGAACTATGGGCGCAAGATGGCTTTTTGATCCCTATATAGTTCCACTGTGTGGGAATATTAAGATCTTCTTAATTCACTCACATTTTCACTTAACATAAGCTTTAGCAAACACCCGTGAGCACCTGCTTCCTGCCCACTCCTGCCCTTGGCATTGTGGAGACTCAGCTGAAAAACACACCATGCTTTTCTTTCACTAAATGCTTTTTTCTTCGTGGACATCAACCTTTTTAGGCCAACTCTGATTCTCTGTTTCATGATGTTTCTGCTATTTGGGGGGGCTGAGATATTTGTGACTTTCTGTGTTGATTAAGATATAGATTTGCTGCAGAGAACTGAACGAGCAGCCACTTAAATGGCATTGCATCTTTTCTTCCCCACTCACCTACCATTCGGGGTGATAGGAGTCCAGGGCCTACGGTGGCTCCATGGTGTTAGGGACATAGGCACAGTCTTGGCATCCTGCCACCTTTAGAGGGGTGCTTCCTCCCCGTGGTCCGAAAAGACACCCTTGCAACTCCGATCCTGCTAGCGAGAGGAAAAAGGGGAATGACGAGCAGGCCCCGCCCCTTCCGCTCAAACCCCAGATGGCCAGAATATGGCTCTGCTTCTTTATAAAAGAAAATATCGTTCTTGTTCTTGGCTGCTAAGAACCCGTGGTTCCATAATTAGAGAATATGAGAAAAGTTATCCGGGACAATTAGTGGCTCAGTGGAGTAAACAGCAGAGACAAGGCCTTCGCCTCCCCCGGCACTTCAGAGATCCACGGCTGTTTACACGACCCCACCTGACATTATAAGGAATTCCACCGGAAGCAGGAGTTGGTCCCTGGTTACGGAATAGGTCATCCGTTGTTCAGAACCATGAATTAAGATACGGTTTTGCAGTTAAATTTCCTTTAATCACTAGCAAATAGCTCGTATTAAAGCTGAGCCCTTTGCTACACATCTCTTAGCCGAGCGCCCAGGTACTCTCGGGAGGAGCACATCGTAGGCATTCTTCTCGTTGACGGAGCGGACCGCCGTGTGGGTAAGTAATCCTAGTCTTCAGAGTCCAGAGATTTAGCAGATCCCCGTGCATTGCACAGAAGTCTTATCTTTTTTGCTTCCACCCACGATTACATACGCCTCGATGGGCAAACAGGGTTGTGTGATAATAGTATAATTGTAGCCCGAGCGATACTGCTCATTTCGCTGCTGCCTTTGTTATGAGCTCTCTCATCACTTTCTGTTTTCGACTTGATAAGAATAAAGGGAAATAAATTAGTGTGGGGTACGGTTGAGATTTTTTTCACGTCTTCACACAAAGGCGATATCATACGGGGACCAACTGTTCAAAAGATGTTAGCGTTGACTTTAGGGAGAGAAAGTGGAATAATTATCAGCGGCCGAGAGAAAAGGAAGCTACGAATTGTGTAATGCTGATAGGCCATCCCCAAGAGCAACGAGAAACCAGGCTGTACAGACTAGTTTTGCATGGTCGATGTGGTTTATGGCACAGAAGCGCTGCCTTGAAACAAAGGTAGGAGGCTCGTCACCTCTGAGGGCCCTGTCCATCACGGGCGGGCCTTCCGGGGTGGCATTATCCATCCTACCGTTTCACACTGCACGTCAGGCTACAGGATGTGTATTATTTCCCAAGGAAACATCGGACGTGGTTGGAGGTGCTCGGAAACACTTACTAGAGGTTTGAATAAAGATGCACGTTGCCTTTACTACGCACACAGAATTTAGAGACGTGGAAGCAGCATCCTTGCTCATCTTCCAGAAGCAGCCCACCGGTCCTCACGTGAGGCAGACGCACAGCTCCAACACAATCGCAAAGGAGATGTGCACCGCGCAATTAATCTAAAACCTTGAAGAGCCTGAGCATCCCATTAAATAGTCTGCAAACGAGGCCTTCGCTCACCATGGCAACCAGGAGGAGCTGTCAGAGCTCTCATTGTCCAGGCTTCTGCTGCTGCTCCAGGGAATCCGGACGATGCCTTCATTTTCTCCGCTTCTAAACATGTTTTCCAAAAGGTCGAGGAGCTTTTCCGAGGGTCATGTTTAAGGTTCTTTTTTAGTATTCAGAATAAAATCAAATAGAGCAGCGCTAACTGAAAACTCTGAGCAGCACATTATAACTTCCTGAACAGGGCTGGCTTCTGCGCTCCGTAACTTGGGTGAAATGCATGAAAAAGTGGCACGGTGCCCCAGGAGACTACGCAGAGGGACCTCAGGCTGCCCGCGGTTGAATCTGCCACCCAGGCATCATTTCCACCATCTGGATGAAAAGGTGCCCAGGGTCCGAGCCCCTCCGGGGTCTAATGGGGAAGCCATTTCAGAGAGAGCGAGCGACGGCTCCCCCACCGCCGGCACGGATGACGGGCGAGCGCAGCGTGTCCGCGACGGAAAGGGTGGGCCGTGGGTGCGCGTGGCATGCATTCTGATGGCAGCGAAATGACGAAGAGCGGGCCGCTCGCACGACCCCGCCATAAATTAACTGTGCCGCCCGCCTCCATCGCCCACTGTGCTGGCATCTGCGCGCAATCCCAGCTCACCCGCTCCTTCCCGGTGACTCCCTTGAGGTTTACGTGTTGCGTACGCGCTTTCTGCGTGGGCGATCGATATCCTCAAACGTCTGTCACAGCGATCATCGGAGCCAGTAGTCTCATACCTGCAGGGCCCATGGTAATGTCTCCATTCAAACGAGAGCGGGTTTCTGTCCCCAAACAGGGAAGATCTCTTCGAGGGCCGAGTCATCTCCGATGCCTCTTCCCTATTTTTATGATAACTAAACTTACAGGTTCAAGATTTGAACATCTGATATTTGAACATCATATATTGATTGCAATAGGACACGTGAAAGAAAAGATTGTTAAGATGTCTTTGAGAAGGTATTGATAAATACAGACTAGAAAACAATGGAATTATATATACACATAGCTGAGTATATAGATTGTCATCAATATAGGTTGATGTAGAAATCTTTTAAGAAAGAAATTATTTCTCAAATATTCCAGAGTTCCACCCTTGGATATTTCTACTGAACAGAGAGATATAAAAAGGTGATTTTTTTTTTCTTCCAGAATTTAAATATAACATAGATTTCAGAGGAGGAGCTCATCAATCGGATGATATAATTACCATTCAGTATTATCCCTCTAATCTAGACTAACAGCTTGAAATGTGTAACATTAAGTCACCGAAGTAGAGGGAGCAACACATTTGACATCAGGCCATATGGAAGGGACTATGTAAGTCGACAGAGGAACGTGCTGCCGAAACAGCACATGGAAATCGGCTAGATGAATGGAAACAAAGCACCGAAATCAAGAAACACGATTCGTTCGCTCCAATTCAAAGAGCGTTGCCGGCACCCGTGACCTTTGAACATGATGGGACTTGGAGTGCGAATGAGGCCTGCACATCGGAGCACTCTCGTGTGACGCGTGTGCTCGGGGAGACAGAGTCCCCAACACGAACGTCGGAGGGTGTGATACTCAGCTGACGCTCAGCTGTGCTGCGCAGCGGTGCACAGGCTTGGTTAGCTCTGCCTCGTGACAGACGCCCACGTCACACCGAGTAATGAGTATTCCGAGTATCACCTGAACCTGGGGAGAAGGCTCTGTAGCACCATCGTGCCTAAAGACAGGCAGAATTTCCAACAAGCCAAGAGCCGGGGAACAACCTGAAGGCGGAGGGAGCCTCATGAACACAGCCTGCAGACGCAGGGACGATGGCCGGACCGCAGTGGGGTGAGGGCGGTCGGAGGGAGGAGGAGGGCTGGGGGCTGAGCCAGGCCGGCTTCCGGAATCCCTCCCACGGGCCCAAGGATGGCAATATCCACGGACGAGGATGCAAATGAGAAGGAGCCGGAGACCCTGTCCGATAAAAATAACCTTGATGTTCCAGGAAGAGTAGTTTAAAAAAATCGAAGATCAGTAACGTAGAGAAAAATCACTTTTAAAGAAAAGTAGAGGAAGAAAAGCCGCAGATAGCACAGTCCTGCCTCGCTGTGTCCTGTACTTCTGTGTCCCCGAACACACCTCTGTAGGACGCTGTAGCATCAAAAGAACAGAACGTAAAGTAAGAAGAGCCTTAATTTGATGCCTCACTGGGGTTGCCCGCTTCCGTTCACATGACGCCAAACAGTCCATTGAAAAATTTAAAACTCCGTTTGCCATTAACACGCCTCGAAATCATAAGTGACGCAAATTTGCCCCCTCTGGGGGCTCTTGGGGCTCAATCAAGACGATCCGAACATGCAGATTATCTCGCTTGGGTTTTATCAACCTTCTTACACCAATACCTTCCTCGGTAACCATGACAACGTTTGGCGGTTGCGGTGGGGGGGGCGGGGCATGAAGGGAAACCCTTTGTGGGAGTTGGCTCCGGGGTGCTGGGAATTATAAAGTATTTTCATGGGCGTTTTAGGTCACCCGATTGGCACGCCACGCTCGGCGAAGGAAGAGGTTCGCCTCAGAAGCATCGCCCGCTGTCCGCGGTGCTCGCTGACGTCCCTCCTGCGTTTCGGCCCGCAGTAGCCTTCTGCCACCCAAGGAGCATCACACCCGAGAGGCATCGCGTCTGCCTCCCGCACATGGGACACCGCCAGCGTGGGCCACCGCGGCTCCATTAGGCGGTCATGGCCAGGCCGTTTCCCTGTTGGGGCTGAAGGCAGTGATCGGAGTCTCGCAGTGGACAGTGCCCTTGACAGAGACCGTCCTGAACCTCCAGAAGGTCATCCTGTGGCTGCCCTCTGACAAACGCATGCACGTGTGGAGTCTCCCTTACCAGGGGCGGCAGGGTCTCAACTGAACGCTTCTTCTGTGCTGCAGGGCTTCAGACGACATTCCTTCAACTTTACAATGTTTGATGAGATGCCCTAGGAACCTCACTCCTGTTGACATCAATGAGGCTGGGGTAAAACTGGTTTCGTCACACATCATTTTGCTTAAAGTCGCAGGACTTATCGAGAGCATTCAGTGAGGACTTCCTGTGCCGCTGTGTGAGGCAGTACCCAGGCAGAAGCTAAAATTATCCTTAGATCAAAATCAGCGATGCCCGTTGCAATTTCTAAGTTGAAAGGGGGAGAAATGCTTTCAGGAACCATCCGTTTCGCCAAACCAACTGTCGGAGCGAAGGCTGCTACCCTCTCTGCCATCGCCGTGTGCTTGGAGCATCTGCTCAAGCCGGAGTAGCAGCTGTCACCCCTTAGGCTGGCCGGTGTCGGCCGGAGCTGGTGGGGCTGAGCTGCTTGCTGTGCCCCTTGCACTTCTGGGTGTGCAAGCTCATGTCTTAAGGTTCACGTAAAGGGAAGGTGCGTGCTGCACAGGTGCTGGGCTTTTCCTGGTGGCACATACTCGGAGGTCCAGTCGTACCTGCGTGACGGGTTGAAAATGCAGGCTTTGCTGTTTGCGGAAGGTTTATTCTAAGTGGATTTCTCCTCCTCTAAGGGTGTGGCGCTGGCATGATGTAAAGTCAGAATGTCCTCTTCGATTCAAGGGCACAGACCCCGAGGCCAGAGTCACGCAGAAACTGTCACCAAAAATGATCAAGCGAAAGGAAAGCTCTTTCTGAAAATTCACAATTGTCAGAAGTTAAATAACCTTCAAATACAGCAACGGCAACAACAACAAAAAAAAACAATTCCCAGTTCTCCCCTTATTACAGGGACCGCGTGTGGACATCTGGCAGCCGTCTAACGAATGCGCGGTAGTCCAACCTCACGTCCTACCTCCGCACACCCGTCACCCACACGTTTCCACAGCCCATACTGTCGCTGGTGTGGTGTGCAGTGAAAACTGTAAAACGCTCGGCAGAGACACACTCCGCTTAAAGGTCAATGGTTCCCCACTCTTGTTTATGTCTTTATTGAGCTCACTGACTTTATTTTTTCTTTTTGAAACCTCACTGTCTTTTTCTGGCTCCCTGTTTGCCTGGAACGTTCAAGGTTTCTGTTAAGATTTCAAAAAATGCTTCGTTCTCATGGATATTTCACTACGATGTTCTTTCTGTACTTACTCTGAGAAGAGGCATAAATGAAACATTAACTCTCCTTTCTCTCATATGTTGTTCTTTTAAATTGGAGAAAGAACACAGCAGGGACTCTCACAATGTGAAATTTCTATATCTATCTCTATCTATCCATATCTATATTTGTATACGTGTATACTGTCCACCTTACATTTCCTGCCAGGATGAACTATAAAGAATAGGATTCGTGGACAAATTATAGAGGCATTAATTCCTCCAGATCGCAATTTTAAATTAAGGATTTTTCAAATCTTTAATTTACATATAATTTCGGAGCTGAGCAGTGCATACTAAAGGCATGAGCTAGCTGGAAGAAGCCTTCTCGGATGAAAACATTATGAAGTACTCTAGGAATTGCTCTGTGAGCTGGCCGCAGGGTCTGACTGAAACATCTACACATTTAGACGCCAGCACAGATGCAGTGGGTTCAGCAGATGCAGCCACGATCTCAATCACATCCCAGAGAAGTCAGACTAAGAGAGGCGGGCCACGTATGTGAACCACACGGTTCAGTTTTAAGTCCGTAGAATGGGACCCGGTAACTCCGAATGGTGTCTAGAAGATTCGCCGTCACAGATGAAGCTGAGGCCTGAGCCAGCACCTGACAAGGCTGAGTTCCAGATGGATTCGAAGCACTCTTCCCGATTCGACTGAACAGCAATGGGCGTGGGCACCGTTGACTGAGAACCGTGCTGACGGCATCTGCGACTTCACACTCACGGAGCTCTGTAAGGATTCGGCTGTCGTTCAAATTCTGCACTCCTCGAGAGCGCTTTGTCTTCATGAACAGAATCGTGAGCCCCATGCTGCAAAGCACGTGGAGGCAGATGCTGCCCGAGGCCCCGCTTCCACTGAGGTTGATACCTTCACCCTAGTTCACTAGAGATAACGAAACAAGAGCGGCAACAAAGCCTCAGTTCCTGGGCAATTTCCAAGAGTAGTTCACGGAACAACGACGCCTGAGTGCATTCCAAGTCTGGGATAAAAAATGAATGAAATATTCGTCAAAGTTGTATCAATGGACATGTTAACTGTCTCATTGAGATGACGGGCAATTGCAGACATAAGGAATATAAACGAATGCTCCCTACGGGCCGGGCCCCACGCCAAGGATTTCACTGGTACAGTTTTATTTAATGCTTAAAATTTATCTTGAGATAAGCAAAGCTGTAAAAGGGCGCCTGATTGTCCCTAAGTCACAAACATACTGAAAGGGCCCTGATTGTCCCTAAGTCACAAACATACTGAAATCTAACTCAAACCTGTCCCACTTAAAACTGTACAGCCTTTTCACTGTTCCTACTTCGAAATATGGATTTTCTAAAATTCTAAAAACTAGTTACTAAACTTGCAAGGGATTTCATTTGCTTTTCCAGACGCTATCATATATTTGGAAAAGTGTACAGAAAAAGTTTAATAGAAGAAAACTATGAGCAAATATGTAAGGTAAAAATGGATCAGAATTAAAAAAAGGCCAAAAGTGTACAATTCTCCATCCGTTTGAATGACTTTGAAGCAGTACTGATATCGTGAAGCAGACAAGGAAGAGGTTTTATTTATTCAAGAGACATTTTTGAGAGGATCCTACGTGGATGTATCACAGTGAATAAAACAGCTAAAACACTGAGTTCCAGTTTCATGGATAAAGCCCTCAAAATGCCAGTCCTCTTCAAACGCATTCCCCAATTTAAGAGAAGTAGGACTTTAAGAAATAATCAATGAAAAATGTTTTATCTCTGCTTCCTGAACTTTATTTACTCTTGGCGTGCGTTAACCTGCCTAGAACCTTCTCTGGGGAACTCCGTCTCCCCAGCTTCCTTGAGGTGTAGGTGGGTGAAAGCGTGGAATCAATTAACAAGATGGGCCTTCCAAGCTTCCAAACACGTGAAGCCCTGCCACGCACTGAACTAAATCCTGGGCACATAATAATAAATAAAATGTAGAACTTGCTGTCCGGTTATGTGAACGAGAGGACCAGAGGCTAGATTACTGGACCAGAATACCGGAGTTTGTTCTTTCTAGAAAAATCTCAGAATAAATAAACTTGGATGGTAATGGAAAAAACTAGTAAAAAATGGTAATTTTTCACTCCAATGAATGTATTGAAAGATATTTCTTCTTCTCTACTGAAGTGAAGTATCTGTAAACACTGGTATATCTTTCTACAGTACCAGTTGTAGTAATAATTGATGGGCGCACTGAATAAATGAATGAATGAATGAATGAGTGAACAAATGAACGTACGAACGAACGAACCCATTCTACAGCAACTAACCTGAACGCTGGGGGCCGAAGCCCTGGTGCCTCTACCACTGGTTCACTGTCAAACCGTGTGAGCCCTTCCTCCCCCAGACCTGTTTTCCCTCACATTCTAAAATTCTAAGTCAATGATTACGTTAATTATAAATTATAAATAGCGACTGGGTCTAGGTGCTTATTAAGAAACCACCCAAAAACAAAGCTTCAGAGGCGGTGCCCTAAAATAAGCAGGTACAAATTTAGATATGTGTTCACTAACCCGTTATTTTTTAACTACATTACGAAAGGAAGATAACACAAATCCGCCATCTCTGCCAAAAAGGATGAAAATCATCCTTTCTGAAGATGAAAATGTTGGTGCTTTTGCTACAATTAAATCCACAGGAGAACTTACCCGTCCAAACAGAAACAAATTCTTCTGCATATTGTCACTTATTCCCCTGCACTAAGGCCCAACCCCCATATTAAAGAAAATGCTGAACCAACTATACAGGCAGGAGTTTTTATTTTTTTTACTTATTTGTTATTTATTCATTTTCCCCATTACCTATAAAAAAAAAATCTTGCTAATTTAAAGGAAAACTCTTGAAATCAAATAACATAAGCCCTCAAGGTTTCTGTTCTATACTTTTCAAAGCACTAGCTCAGTTAAAGCTTAAAATAATCCTGTGGGGGCGGGGAGAGAGGGATGGTATAACTTGTTATCATTTCACTATTTTGCAGATAGTGAAACTGAGACCTAAAAATTTTAGTCGCTTGCCCAAGGTCAGAAGGCTAGTGAGAGGCACAGGCAGTGTTGGTTCAAGGGCAGATAAAGTACCCCTCCCACGGCATCCTGGGGGAGAATCAGTTTACACTCTACTATAATTAAAATCAGTTCAGTCGAGATGTTGTGTTTGATAAGTTAACATTGATTGAAGTTTTTGGTATCATGCTAGCTGGTCAATTCCCTAAGCGTTAATTGGTGTACTGTCAGGAAATGTACACTGACTTTAATCTTAACAAAAAATATTCTGAAAACATATAACGGATGTGTCATGAACCCAAATATTTGGGATTCAATTTATAACTGCTCTCAGTTACTTAATACTTAAGTTTTAAATCAGTTGCAGATAGAGGTGAATTTTGGATATAATGATTTAAAATTACTGTTTCTTAGACTTCATTAATTCGGGTGTATTTGTTTTACATGATCAAATTGAATGCATATGACCAAAATTTCCAGAATGCGGAATAACAAATGGAGTAAGTTGAGAAACAATTTGTTGATAAATGTAGGTAATTATACAATCCATTTGACTTTTAAAATGACTATATTCGAAGAAGACAATTTAAAAAACAGAATCAGATAAATTGCCACCCATCTGAGCAGCCACACGATAATCAGGGCACTTGCATTTTTCTGCCGATTCTCTTTTTGCGTCGTTTTTACTTTTAATAACCAACTCCTTGCTCATGAATCGTTACAGAAAGTCCTCATTAAATTTCTAGACACATTTCCCAGAAATAAATAAATCTATCTGACTTCACTGGGATCTCAGAAAACAAAGTCCTTCGCAGTCCGGGCTGTCCGACACTGTACTGAACTTCAGAATCTGAAGGGCTATCAGCGCATGTGCTGTGCTCATGACGTCTGTGGAGTCCAACCGGAGGTGCAGGAGCATCTGGCCCTGCTTCTGGGTGGATCTGGGTTGGTGGGAGAGGCAGGTGACGCAGGAGAGGATCTATGAAGCAGGGAGCCCCAGCAAGAAGGGGGCGTCTGTCACCAGGAGGAGGCCTTTATATCCTTAAGGGGAGCATGCGCATGAAACGGTCTGTCGATCACGTTGTGAGCAGTCCACGTAATTTTATTAGGAAACTATTTTGAAGGAAAATGAGTATAATTGGAATACGGTAGTAACTTTGACGGAAGCATCACTGTGGAAACTCTGTTCCACTCTGAGTTACGAGGAAGGGCTCGTACTGAGATCCCAGCACGTTTACGTCATTTGCGTAAGGACCCCACACAGTAAATGCCTCATTGGTCATTACCCAATCTTAAACTGGGGTGTGAGTCTATTGTCTTCCTCCAGTCGTGAAGGAGCAGCGCGGATACGTGAAACTCATTAGGCAGCATACGTATATTAAAATATTAAATACGTCTCTGGTCCCCTGTGGGACAGCTGTGGCCAGGAGCCCGGGCACCGGCCCTCCTGTCCCTGCCTAGAGGAACCCCCTGACCTCACTGTCCTGCTCCTGGCTCCTGCAGACGCCTCCCACTGAAGCCAGGGGACCGCGGCATCCCGGACAAAAGCCAGGGCAGCGAGGGACAGTGTGGGATGCAGAAGAGGGAAGAGGGGATACCCCTGGAGTGGCGATGGGAACTCGCAGAGCGACGCTTCGCCCGCCCCCTCGAAAGCGCAGGACAGTCACACACGCACACGCCCCAGGTGTGGGAAAAGCGCGAGGGGATGAACACAAACACGCGGGGAGGACCAGCGCAGCACGGTTACCATGGTTACCATGGCAGCAGGAGTCTGCCTGACTGCGCGCTCTCGTCGCGCCTCCCGGTCTGCGTGAAAATTGCCATCCCAGCTTTACAGGAGGGAACACCAAGGCGCAGCGCAGGCAAAGGAGCTGCCCAAACGCACGGCCTGGCAAATGGGAGACTCGCGACCTGGAAGAAGATGCTCTGGGTTCAGATCTACGCTTTCCAGGTAGGGACGCCGCCCCAGCCGCGGGCGGGCACGGTTCGCTTTCCCTGGCGAGAGGCAGCCCTAGGGAGGAAAATCAGATCTTAATCCCCGCTCCTGTGTCCAGATCAGAAGCAGCCGGAGGTCCTTCAGGCCTGGGTACCCACAAAATCCATTAAACAACGTGAGAAACAGGACCGGTCACCCAGAGTTTGTGTTTCCTTTGTCTTTCATCTACTAAAGACACACACTGGAAGAAAATGTGCCACCCAGGCATTGCTCTCTCTTCGCCAGAGGCGTTTCCAGCACTTGAGAGAAGAGACTGTCACTTATAGAAACTGAAATGCTAAATATTCATGCCCCGTTGTCTGCCACTACCTGCCCCGGGACAGCCTGAGCTAATTTTTACAGTATCACTAGCAGTGCGCTTTGTAAAAATAAGATAAAGAGGACATGTCACCGAACCGTTTTTTATTCGGCCTCGATAAACTTCCGTTAACCTCCTTCAAGTGTCCAACAATTCTCAAGAGGGAAGATAACTTCTCTTAACGTTCCTTATCTTGAGGAAGGCAGGAGCATGAAATGAACTGTTTATCACGTTGTGAGCAAATCTCTATAATTTTACTTAGGAAACCATTTTAAAGGAAAATGAGTATAATTGGTCATGTGGTAGTAATTTTGATGGAAGCATCACTGTGGTGACTTCTTTCTACTCTAATTTACGAGGAAGGGCACGTATTGAAAATCTAGCACAATTAAAATTCCAGTCATTTGCCTAAGGATTCCGCACATTAAAATATCTTGCCGGTCATTACTCATTCTTAAATTTGGGTCTGATTCTATTAAGTCTCCCTGCAGCCCTGAACGAGTGACATGGACACATAATACTTCTTAGGCAACAGACATCTATTAAAATATTAGCTATGGAGTGGGTGCGTACGCGCATACACACACGTACGTACACACACACGCACACGCGCACACACACACACATCACCGCTGAACCGGGGCCCCCACCGTCTGGTGGTATGAGTAGAACCCTCCTACGTGTTAACAGAGAGAGAGATGCAAAGAAATCAGTAATTTGCAGAACAAAACATGCACCACTATGACATTTTCATGACTCACACAAAAGACGATACTGTCTGTTTTACATAGGGACACGGATCGGGACATGTGAATAGATATGGCTCATATACTGTTCCCCACTCTGAGAGGCGTGCTTCCGTCTAAGGCACGTAAAAAGGAGGAATTGAGAGTGATGTCACCGTCTTCAACTTTTATAAGATGAATATATTTCTGCAAAGGTTGTGTATTTTTCCAAACCTTTACAATAACACAAATATCCCAGTAGTGGTATATACAAAGCTGTATTACTTGAGAGAAAGGAAATGAGAAATGTGTTTGTGTAATCGTGGAAGTCATCTTAGAGGAGGCGTCACTGGAATTTAATCTTAAGGATAAACGGAAATTCTCTGATTGGAAATGTGAAGGCGGGGGCATATCTAGACAAATGCAACAGAGTATGCAAAGACAGAGAGATGGGACAAAATAGGGTAGATTCGTATCCTGATATGGTTACAGGGAGCATCAAGGGCAGAGGAGAGGGAATGAGGGAAGAACAGAATGACTGTGTTCAGAAGAGGCTTGCCCCCAAGGCGAAAGAGTTTAGAATCAGGATTATCAAGTTCTAATTTATGACTCCTTAGAATAAACAGAAACATCTGCCTTTAATTCTAATCGAAACTTCAAACATAAATTAAATATTGCAACTAAAAATAAAAATAATAATAATAGCTTTAGTATTACGCACACGTACACACAATCTAATGTGATCTGTTTACTGGCTGCAGGTTTTCTATTCTATGAATCGGGAAAGAAAGAGAAAACGTAGTTCATGTTTAATATCGATCCGTTTACACTGTTTTATTTCCATAACTAACAGTGCACTTAAAGCGACACCCAATTCGATTTTTTAAAAGAAGGTAATACTAAAAGCGAGCAAGAAGATAGCAGTTTACCTCATAATCGAATCCTGAAAGACGCTTTCTAGAAGTGAATTATGGTCTGGCCATGCTTTCCTGGACAAGCCCAATCCTGTCTGATCTCAGAAGCTAAGCAGGGTTGAGCCTGGTTAGTACTTGGATGGGAGACCACCTAGGAAGACCAGGTGCTGTAGGCATAAAAG